>NC_058419.1:16327006-16490557 GCF_002201575.2 Neomonachus schauinslandi
GAGGGGGCACCTGGCTGGCTTCTTCAGTAGAGCATGCAACTCTTGATCTTCCAGTGGTGAGTTAAATCCCCACATTAGGCTAGAACTTACTTTTCTTTTTTTTTTTTTTTTAAAGATTTTATTTATTTATTTGAGAGAGAGAGAATGAGAGACAGAGAGCATGAGAGGGAGGAGGGTCAGAGGGAGAAGCAGACTCCCTGCCGAGCAGGGAGCCCGATGCGGGACTCGATCCTGGGACTCCAGGATCGTGACCTGAGCCGAAGGCAGTCGCTTAACCAACTGAGCCACCCAGGCGCCCTAGAACTTACTTTTCAAAAATGGAAAGGAGAAAGGGAAATTAGCCATGATATGTTATATCTGAATTCAATTTGTGGCTGAGTACAAATTAATATAAATGTATCACCAGCTTTCATATATGTAGAAAATAATCAGTTTAAACGTACAATGACGTTAAAGACCCTATTCAGAATAGCAATTCAAAGGAACTAGTGCCAGGAATATATATTTTAATTGTAAAAAAAACCGCAGGAAGTAGTGTCTTAAAGGTAAAGACCGATATAAAAGAATATTCTAACAAGTCGAATGATACCCCCAGATCTGGGGTAGGATGACTCAACAGCACAAAGACATTAAATTTCCCTAAGTTAAGTTATACTTTCAACACATGACCAGTGATGGGGTCAGGCGATGTGCCAATATTACTTTTAATACAATTATGTGCACTATTTTCCCCCCAACATAATCTTACCAGAAACACAAAGAGGATATTTTTTATTAGACAAGCTGATTTTAATTTTCATATGGAAGAATAAACAACCAAAATTAGGGTGGAAATTTTTGAAATACAAGGGTAATGAGGGATGACTTGTTTCAACAGATATTCACAAATATATTATTATTTATTAGTTGGGTTTTATTATCTTTTACCCTGACTAAAATACAAGATGCTGGCAACCTCAGGTGATCTTGATGTTAAACAATTGTCTCTGATCTTGGTTTTTTGTTTTTTGTTTTTTTTTCCAGTAAATGCCACGATGAGAGGGCTTTCTCACAGCTACCTCCCAGTCAGGTTAAATAAACAATGTCCTAGAATGGAACTTTTTCAGGGAGTTGTAACAGGTCAAATAGTGTCAATTCTTTAGGTTGGGACTTTCAACCTGGTCTGCCATATCCCTACATTTGTACTGTGAGACTGTTTCCTTCATGAGAGCCTTCTGTACCCAGATTGCCGTCATCAGACTGTCAGACTGCCTACCGCATGGCTGCATCATCATCCTCTTGCCGAGAGCCTTGAGAATCGACCCCAGATGTCCGGGATAAGAGTCCTTTCCTCTCTCCCAGGTTCCACTTGGAGCAAGCCTCAGTTACCTTCTGTGCTTTGGCTTTTCAGGTTGGCAGACGCTGACAAAGGAGTCCATGACAGGGACTCCCTCCTTCAGTGGATGTGTGTAAGCACAGGTCAGACCCAGCTTAAGAGGTAAACAGTGGACCAAAAGATGTGTCATAAGAAAATATCCAGAATGAAACACAGAAAGATAAACAGAAGAAAAATACAGGTGAGGTAAGACACATAGAGGATTGTTTGAAAGGAAGAGATGACAATTGGAGTTTCAGAAGGACAGGAAAGAGAATGAGGCAAAGCAGTGTTTGAGCAGACATTAGCTGAGAACAAACAGCTCGCAGAGAAAAATGAAAGAAATCTACACCTAAGCACATCTTAGAAAAGCTATTGAAAACCAAAGGCAAATAGAAAAATTCTAAAACTTTCAGAGGATAAAAGCAAATTACCACCATAGTAGCAATAATGAGTCCGAGAGCTGACTTCTCAATAGTAAAAAATGGAAACCGCTAGAAAATGAAATATCATCTTCTATGTATTAAAAGAGAATAATTTCCGATGGAAACATCCTTGCCCTGCCGCAATATATTTCAAGAATGAAGATGAAAAAAAGGTATTTTTGTACACAAAAAAGAGAAAAACCTGAGAGAATGTGTCACCAGCAGAATGGTACTTCAAGAAAATACTAACAAATATTCCTCAAGCCGAAGAAAAATTTTAAAATAAGTGAAAAGTGATGTATTGGAAAGATATGTGGGCAGATCTGAGAGAATACTGCCTTATGGGGTTTAAAATGCAGAGAGGTCGGGGTGCCTGGGTGGCTCAGTCGGTTAAGTGTCTGCCTTCAGCTCAGGTCCTGATCCTGGGGTCTTGGGGCTCCCTGCTCAGCGGGGAGTCTGCTTCTCCTTCTGCCTGTGCCCTTCCCCCCTCAGCTCGTGTGTGTGCTCTCTCTCTCTCAAATAAATGAATAAATCTTTTAAAAAATAAGTCTGATAATGGTAAGGGGTTCAATTCACTAGAAATATGTAACAGTTACTGTTTTTATGTGCCTCTTAGCAAATTAAAAATATATAATGGCAATTGGAGAGAAACTTTAGGAGAAATAGAATTACAAACCCATGATCATGGTGGAAGATATTTAATACAGTTTTCTCAGTGACTGATAGAACAAGCAGAAAAAGAATCAGTAAGGAAATTAAATATTTTTCATAGCAAATAGGGTCTAATGGAGATGCACAGAGCACCACTAACAATGACTAAGAATGTATATTCTTTGAAGGCGGGAGGAGGGATTGAATAGGAAAATGGGAAAATGCACGGCGGGGGGGCTTTTGGGGTGACGGAAATGTTTTCTTTCTTGGAGTAGAGGGTTCTTCCCATTTTCATTTGAACAATTTCCTGTGAGTCATATATCCAAAAATGGGGAGAGACGGCGGGCTGTTTAATTTTTTTAAACTGGCAAAGCTTAGTATTTACGGATGCAAGCTTTGTCAGTGCAACTAAAAAGAAAGGGAAGAGATTGTTATGAAAGTCAGGATAGTGGTGACCTTTGAGAAGGAGGAAGAATATTGTGATTAAGAGGGACCAGGTGTGGGGTTTCAAGGTGGTTAGCCAAGTGTGTTTCTTTTAGTGGATGGTTCCAGGTTTTCTTTGGGATAAGTCATTGAGTTGTGCGTATCTGTGAGGTCCTGATATATATATCTATATATCACAATATCACAATTATATCAGAGTGTGTGTATGTATGGGCTCTTGGGACTTGGGGGTAGCCTTGTCTTTCTGTACCACAGTGAGACAGGTACAGGACGGGCTCGGCCTCTGACGTGTTTACTTCTCCCCGGTGCTCACAACCCACCCGATCCTCACAAGGGAAGTAAATGGCTTCATCATCTCCCTGGAATGGTCCCTCGTCCTTTAAACTGCCTCCCCTCTCTCCTAGGCCCCATCAACTCTCATGCGGTGCATATTTCAGCCTGGTGCACTTTCCTGGCAGACTGGCCTGAGGTAGTCAACCAAATCTTCAAGGACCCTTTGCCAACTCCTCTATCGGAGCCCCACTCCCACTGTGCCTCCTGGCAAAACCAGCCATTGGACGAGAGAGTTTGGGAACTCCTCAAGAAGGAGTATTTCTGGAGATCTCCCAGTGAAGGGTTCTATTTCAGTACCTACATATGAACTTCTTGAATCCCCATATATACCGTGCTATATACTGAGCTATATTATATCATTATATATGGGAAACTGGTGATACATTTAGAAAGGAGATATGAGACATAGAGAAATGAAAAATTAGGACTAATTGATTTATTAATCAGCATGGAGAAATTACCACAGATGAAAGTGATAAAGTTGTGGAACAAACAATAGGAGAACTGGATAGTGTTGTAAATGCGGATTATGTGCTTTGAATGGTAATTAGAAAATGCAGATTTATATGAGCTACATTGGTATGGGAAGGCTCCAGGCACCAAGAAAGGGCCTGGCATTAACTCAATGAATATTACAACAGCCCAATGAGATGGTTCTTATTGGCACGTTCATTTAACAGATGAAAAAATTGAGGCACAAAAATAATCTAAAGTTACCCAGCTGATAGGAGGAAGAGCCGGTATATGAATCCAAGCAACAAAGGTCCAGCCCACAAACGTGACCACCAGCCATAATGCATAGTGGATAAGCAGTGTTTGGTAGTGCCTCCCAGACAGGTAGAAACCCAGGCCACTGGCCTGGGATAGAGTGTGAATGGGACAGGAATGATCAGTGACACAAAGATGAAGGAGGCATACATGACTGGAAAAACAGGACCTGTGTGGCATTGGTCATTACATGCCAGGCATTGAAAGGGTCCAGCACGTGTCCATCCACAGAACCAGTCAGACGGACAAGCCTTAGTGACAGATGTCGAAAGGGTTGGCAGATCCTGGGACAGGATTCACATCAACAGCTCCGGTCTTTCTTCCCTTCTCTCTCCCTGTGGATTAACTTCCCAAATCCATCCCTCCCCTGGTTGCTGGACAAAGCCTGCCACAACTCTCCTGCCCTCTAGATCTTGGTGAAATTCTTACCCCCAGCCCCGGCTCTGGAAGAGCTCAACCATAAGCCTACTCTGAGTTTGTAAACCAGCGGCCAGGCCCTAGTAGAAAAGACACCCATCCGGGCCAGTGGCCGTGTCCTTAGCGCTGCCCACCTATCAGGCTGTCTGTTTCTGCTGTCTTCGTTTCCTCACCCATAGTCTGGAACTAATTTTACTTTATTTGGTTTTGCTGTTTCTCCAGAGTTCTGTTTGCGGCCTATGAAGCCATCTCTAACAGCTGCAGCTAGCTGAGATAGTCCAAGTATATTAGTCAGTGTTATCCAGACACACAGAACCAATAGGAGATATATATCGAGGTCTAGGTTTAGATAGATAAATATAACAGAAAATGTATTATGAGGAATTTGGTTCACACATTTTTGGAGGCCGAGAAGTCCCACGATCTCCTATCTGCCATCTGGAACCCTCAGGAAAGCCGATGGTGTAAATCAGTCTGAGATTGAAGGCCCGAGAACCAGGGGAGACATGATATGAATCCCAGTCTAAGGGCAGGAGAAGATGAGATGTTCCACCTCAAGTAGTGAGGCAAGAGAAAAGGGGACAATCCTTCCTTCCTCTGCCTTGTGTTATATTCAGGCCCTCAGTGAGTTTGGATCATGCTCACCCCACGTCTCATTCAGAAACATCCTCGCAGATCCAACCAGAAATAACCTGGAATCTGGGCATCCCATGGCCAGTCAAGTGGACACAGAAAATTAACCATTACAGTGAGTAGGGCAGCATCATAAACTATCGCGTAACACTGTTCACACAATAAAGCCTCACAACTCCTCCCAGACCCTGACGAATAGGGAAAGGATAGTGCTAGCATGAGAGTGTCCTTCCCAGGGGCAGTGCACACTGTGAGTGTGAAGTCCAACTAACGTGACCCAGTGGGCTATGGGGTCCACCTGCCACGATAGAGTGTAGGGAGTTGAACATTCAAGGTAGTCAGCTCCCAGGGAGTTGCACCTCCCAGCTTGCAGAACTCACAAATTGAGAGCAGCTGCAAAAATTACTCAGCAGATAGCCTCCTGAAAAGAAGTGGACCTCCAGTCTCACCTTGAATAATCGTGAAACTTCGTGACCTTCGCAGCAGAGATACGGAGTCCCTTTATGTTTCATCCTATAGCAACAAAAGAAATAACTTTTCTTGGGATTGGAGGAGGGAACATGAAATCAGAGAAGGAAAAAGAGAACTGAGTTATGCCTGAGCCTCCAAGAGATGGCAAGATTTCCCCAGAGAGAAAGGGTGGAAAGGATATGAAAATCCTGAAAAGCGTGGTTGGGAGTTGTTTGAATTTATTGCTGGGATGAATCCTGGGAGGCTCCTGTGAGTTACCTTATTGTCAGTTTTTCCCTGGACTTTCCCCAGATTTCTGCAGCCTTAACTGACTTCACCAAAATTCCAGGTGCAAACCTTGGGTCCTTCACACTGTGTCCAGCCCAGTACTGTCTGATCGCAAAGCCCACATGATTCCCCTGCTTCTCTGCTCTAATGTTTCTTCATGTCCATATCTAACAGCAAAGAAGAACTGACATCGACCTCTAGGGATGGGAGGAGTAAAGCATGGAAGGCTTCCTGGAGGAGGATGCAATTGAACTAGATGGGGATAAACTCTGTTAGCAAGATTTCCAAAGTCTGAGATGACTAAAACCAAAGGAAAAGGCATGTGCAAAGGACTAACTGGGGGAGTTAGGCATTGAGGGATGGACCATAGATGTAGAAAGACAACAATATGAGCAAAGATTTGAGTAATTTAGCTGGACCTGGAGATATGGCAGTTTCTACTCATACACCTGAAGAGAGTGGACAGTCTGCCTGTCAATCATCGCAGGCCCTCCAATGATGACGTTTGAGGGCGGGACCATACATAGAAAGGAGGTTAAAGAAGCTCTACCACGTGACCAGGCGCGGTTCCATTAAAATCTGGATTGTACAATGCGGCTTCCGTGGACGGTTCCACTCAGGGATTATGGAAAATGACGGTTACCTTTTCTGCGATCTCAAAAAATGTAAGTTTAATTTACTTTATTTCATAATTGGCTGTTTGTAAGTGTGATTTCAAGAGAAGCGGATACATGGTGTGTCCTAATGGGCTTTGACAGATGTGTCTCATGGGCTTCTGGATTGATGACAAGTGAAGGCCCGTTAGCGGCCATTGGGCGCGGTGTTGTGCTTTATGTAACGACATGATGAGTCTTTCAGATCATCTTGTTTGTTTAAATGTGGGTCTTGAACCCTCCACCATTCGCGGTCTTCATGTTTTGTGGTGTTTGCAACTTAAAAAAATGAAGAAAAATGGTGCGGTTGGCTGAGCTTGCGTGGGTCCAGGAGAGCGTGACGGCCGTTGGCCGCCAGGGAGCTGATTTTGCTTTTTATTGTAAAGTGTTGTTGGGTGGATATGGTCACTGGGTATTGTTTAAATCTTGGCCTTGGCCATTTTCGTGAAGTATCTTAGTGACAGAATTTCTGTTATTTTCGATCTGAAAGAAAGGAAAGTAAGGCCCTGAGGGGCATGTGTGTGATCAGGAGAGCCGATGCCTGCCTTTGAAGGCAGTTTTGTCTTTCATTTAACAACATGACTGCTTGTTTAATATCATTTGGTTAAAATTTGGAATGGTCTTCTTTATATGTTGCCTTAAAAGGGGGGTAAATCCTGATAATTCTAACGTGAAAATGAGTAAAAAGCCGCTTGAGTGGCTCAGAGATCGTTTCACTGACCACCGGGAATTTTCATCGTTGAACGCTGCATTTTTATGTGATGTATTTGTGTATTTTATATCATTGTATTCAACCAAAAGTGGTCCGGAAGCTTTTCGTGTGTTTTCCATTTAAAAAAAAAAAAAGTGTTATTTACAGTTTTCGAATAAGAAAAATAGCGGTTTGGTTGGCAAGACCTTGTTGCTTTAAGTCGCTGATGGGAATCATGCCCGTGGGGGTCATATTTCTTGTTTTATTTTATAATATAACGGCGGTGGGGTTCTTTTTTTCCCTATGATATCGCAACATTGCAGTATTTGAGTTTGTTTAATTTTTATTTTGGCTGTGTTTCACAAATATTCTCCAAATGAAAGTATTCTCAGTGCACACTTTTGGAAATAAATTGTCTGGCCGGACACTTGGAAGTTTTACACTCTGAATATCCCTTAGCCGCTCTTGCTAGCCAAGACTGAGCACTGTTTTGGCATTTAATTTTACATGTTTATCTTAATACATTCAATTGAATTTTGATCCTGGCGCTCCTTATATATTTCCTTTAAATGGTTTGGTGTAAATTTCAATTTACAGGGGAGTAATTTAACGTCTCAGTTAATTGAGTGCTTTAAGTTTATAATATAATTGCATGTTTAACATAATTTATTTTGTTAAATTCTGGTCTTGTTCCCTATTGATAAATTTTCTGAAAAGTAAACGTTTTGAGGGGCGCCTGGCTGGCTCAGTGGGCAGAGCCTGTGACTCTTGATTTCCGGGTTAGGTATACAGATTGCTTAAAAATAAAATCTTAAATAATAATAATAATAAAGGTTTTGAGGTACTTTCGAGTTACAATGCAGTAACTGTAATCAATTGGCTAAGTCCTTGACGTTTTATGACAGCGAATGCTTTTAACTATCCAACGCCAGCCGTTAACAGAGTTTGGGATTTTGTTTTACAGAAGAATTGTGTCTGGTATCACTTTATTCTATTAAATGTTGGTCCAGGCTTTTTCATAAGCTTTGTGTTAAAATTTTTCACGTTATTTTCAATTTACAAATGAGGAAATGATGGTTCTAATTATCTTTATGCTTCTTGCTTTACGACAGTTACTGGCTTCCGGCGGTCCGGTAGCCCAACTTTTCTTTATTTTACTATTAAAACGTTTCTATGTGTAAAAAAAACGAGTCCTGTGTCTTTTATTTCATAGTTCTACTTAAAATAAATAAAAAGTTTTGTTTTCAATGTAAAAAATAACAGATATTGACCATTTGACTGAGCGGTTGTTATTTTACGACAGTGAATTCCCGGAAGTGCCTGTCACTGTCCATCCCCGGAAGTCGTTTAGATCCTTCTGGGATTTTATTTCTCGCGATAATTACATGTTGCTTATCAACTTTATTTAGTTCAGTTCTGTTCTTAGTCTTTAGTGCGTTTCCTTTGAAAATCGTGGAGCATTTTCAATTTACTTATAAGGAAATTCACCCCCAGAATGGGTGTTCTCTGTTCTCTAGAAGTGAATGGCCCTTGCTGGTCGTCCTGCATACGTTTGAATATTATTTTAGAACTGTAATTGTGCATGTGACATATTGTTATTTCTTTGAATCTTGGCTTACGTGCTCCTTCCCAGGTGTTCTCCCATAGAAAAAATTACTTGTGTAGTTTCTATTTACAAACAAGGGGGATATGCCAGTTTATGTCCTGAGCAGTCTGGTCCAGGACAACTCCAATCCTTCTTGTTTGAGGTCCTGGGCTAGAATGGACTTGGTGCTCTCCCTCCACCCTACCCCACCGCACCCCAATAACAGAGGATGTTGTCCCTGCCTCTTTAGCTACAGGAGCTGACTGTGCCTTAATGCCTCAGTGCTAGCAGATTGGCTTAATAGTCAGTGCCTGCCTATTTACACTCATGCCTCTGTGTGTGACACCTAATAGTGTATTCAGGGGGAGAATTAAATGAAAGGAAAGTTGGTGTTTTACTCAAAACCCCGAGGACCCTAATCACTGAGAGTAACCTGATACTTGGTATTAAGTAAAACAGTTCCTTCCTTTTGATAATGGTGATAGTTGAGTTTGCCTTATTAGCCTTTTTGCTAATAAGTCATTTCTTGGTATTGCTTTGAATTATATATATTAACTCATGTAGAAATAATTTAATGGCACATATTGGTGGAACACTGAAGATCTCTAAAGGTACCTTGATTACATTTAGACATGTGAAAGATTCATTGCTGGTATTTGGGTTTTACTTTATCTGTCATTGGTACTGACAGGAAAGCAGGTTTCAGGAACTGGGACACTTAACTAGTCTCACCAATCCTGACTTTTGAGACAGAGTCCTAGATCTTGAACAATATCTAAGTGTGGAATGAAGGTGCTTTTATCACATGTCCATTATCCCTAATAGCCTAGGGGCACACTTGCAAATTAGGAGCAGATTCCCCAATCTATATATTACCAGATGTCCAGTTTTTTTCCAGTATTTCCTCCTCAAAGACCTATGTTCAATGTCAGATGGTAGTGACATTATGTAATGTATGAAATTCTTCGTGAAATTGTTCTGAATTAAAGCAGCTCATTTTTAGTTTTAGCAGTTTTTGATCTTACTATGTTACCAATTACTAAGACTAATAATACAACAAGGTTGTATCATGTGCATTTCATGGTCTATTAAGTAGGACACAAAACCCATTTGAATGATTTGTTACCCATGATCTTGCATGGTATATAAGTGTCAGGAATTGGTAACAAAGTGAGAACACCACAACCCATTCCAAAGGTTTGTTACCCACAATTTTGTATGAGTCAATTGCCTTATTACTGAAGAGAAAAAACGGAGTTCTGAGACCCCCACCTTCTAGCAAATAACTGGTGATACCTCTCAACATAATATTTAATAATTCCCCTATGCTGTTTGATTAAAACAGGATGAACTATGGTTCATCTTGAGGGGACAGTCAGGCCTCTAAAGCAGCAATCTTATCTTGTGTTTTGACTCATGCAGTTCCTGTCTTACATTATCTTTCACTCTTTTGGCCTACCTCACACAGGCTGCATGATTGGGTGCTCTGGCCCCACCAACCACTTTCAGAAATTCCTCTGGATAAGGGAAAGAGGAAGTTTGCCCCATCCACTCATCTTATGAGTTTCCAAGTTACCTAATTTTCCTGCAGTGGTGCTAAGCTGACCTCCCACAGGTAAGTCTCTTTGTAGATTTGTATAATCACTCTAACTCCTTCAGGATCTGTGATGGAGAAATCCAGTTCTGGTCAGCTTATAGGCCTGTAATGAGAGGAGAGGACCTAGACCCAGTAGTCAAGACCAGCCATAAGGTAAGTGCAACCTTATATTGTATGAGGCCACAGGTGTTGGGTGGAGAATAGCACCTGCCTCCTGTCTGTTGTATCATTATTTAAGATGTTGTTGAAATGCCTTCCCTGAGTCTCTAAGATTGGAACTTCCCACAATGGCAGGGTCACTCCCTGGGTGCTACTTATTAACTCTGTGGTAGAGACTCTGTGTCTCTGATCGATTTCTTTAATTGGTCCGTGGCATCTTTTCCAATCCTTATTTGTATTCCTCTGTTTACTGTTGGTTGCCACTCTTAGAGACATGTGGACTTTATTAGAATGTCAGATTTCAAACAAACCTGATCTCGATGTTCTCACGTCACAGTTTTGATCTTTTTATCCTTTTGGAAAACTTGTAATACAATGCAGAAGCAGGAGGGACTGGATGGGATTGTCAGAAACAAACTTCAGGAATCCAGAGATTGTGGGAGCACTGCTCAGGTGTTTTTTGTTTTGTTTTGTTTTCAGTACAAATGTAATTTTTTATCATGGATCCGAATGCAGTTAAATCCAGCTCTATCTAGGAAAGGGGAAAAGATGAGTCCTCTACCCCAAGTGGGTGCTAGAGATTTACAATCTGCCAGTCTACCCCTACTATGGGTGGGTGGGAGGCATTTATTTGGCAGCAGTCCTGGAAACATAGGCTAACAATTCGAGGAATATGTAGGTCAATACTTCCTTAAATATTTGTTAGCTAATTTTTTTTTGGCCTTGTAGATGTTCCTCATTTGCTTTGCAGATGTTGCTGAGACCACCCATTGTGTTTCATTCACAATAAATTTCTAGTATCTGAGTCTGAAAGACCCTTGGCTCTTTCTTACTCTCATCTTTGAGCCTCAGCTTCTACATCTGCACAGTGGGAATCCCACCTTGGTATCAGGGATGTTGTGAAAATCAAGTGTGATAATCTTTACTAAGTGCTCAGCACATAGGAGGTACTGAAGGAATTAAGCCACCGTTTCCAGAAGCCATATATTGGAGCAGAACATTATGGCTTGGTTTAGCCCCTCTCCCTACCTGTCCAGACCCCACTCGCACTTCATTTCTTTATAGACTTTTGCCATAATTTCAGCTTAGTGTTTGTTTCCTTTCACAGGGCCAGCAATATCCTCAGAGAGTATTGGGCATCTCTTTGGAAATGAACCTCTTTAATTCTGCTATGATGCCGGGAGTTTGCCCCACAATGCAGACTTTGCCTTGCTCTGAGCTGCGGTCTTTTGTGACTCACTTGGACATTTTACATTGAAGCTGATGTGGCTCAGCATCAAGTTGGGGCTGCAGGGTGCTTGTTAACTGGCAGTGCCCAAAAGGTCTCCTCTCTTTCCTTCCCTGTATGAAGTTACTTCTTTTCTGGGCACTAGTTAATTTGTTGAAAATCAGGTGAAGGCTTTTGACAGTTGCACGGGAGAGTGTTAAGTGTAAATATGACTTACTCTAAGGTGCATTCAAAGACCCTTCTGACCTTTAATTTCACAGAGCCCTCTGATTCCTCGGTTGCTTTATTAGCACTGGTTTAATCCAGAAGGTGGCATCACAGAGCCTGATGTGTGCTCACCAAAGAACAAAAAAACCCCACATTTCTTAGTGATTAGACACTAAAGTATGTAGCCTTTATACAACATGTTGACGTTTTAAAGGCTTTTTATTTATCTCTATAACTGGTTAAATTACTTTAAAGCTGTGGAAGATAAAAACCCGAGGTCTGAGGTACTTAGCAAAACCTGTACCCAAACCCATGTTCCTTTACCAGGTGACATGATGGGGACCAAGACTGGCTTATTTGCTTGTCAAAAGCAGTTGTACAATTGAACAACTGTGATGCCTCTTTCCCCTTCCACACACACTTGTGCCCACTGCCCCTCAGAATCCTCTTGGGTCATTTCATTTGGGGAAAGGGCTGGGGAAGGTCTAAATGAATGGTTTATGGGAAAATCTGCTGAGTACTGGTACTTAAAAATAAGCCACTTAAAAATAATTCCAAAAGGGTGACTCTCTATCTGGTGGCATTCTCAAAGCCAGGACTCTCAGGGAAAGAGAAGGTGACCCTCCTCAGAATTTAAGGTGGGATCCGGCTTGGTTCTTTCCCAGGAGTCCATTCCTGGACCAGCCATATCACCTGCCTCAGGAGGCCTGTACTCAGAGCATGTCTCCCTGGCAGCGGGAATGTTAATGTGCTCTAAATTCATGGTGTGAAGTACTCCATGTCAAACTTGTGTCTGCCTTAAGTGTTTTTTTCATTCCTCTGATTTATGTGGGTGATGGAAAGAGGATGGCTATTGAACCCTTTAAGGCAAGGCCTTTGAAATGGAGTGTATTCCTTATTACATTGGTTCCCTGTTATATGTAAACTTTTTGATGGCTGAATCATATTTCATTGTATATGTATACACCACATTTTTGTTATCCATTTATCTTGCTGATGGGTGCTTAGGTTGCTTCCATGTGTCTTAGCTATTATGAATAATGCTGCAGTGAACACTGGAGTGCAGATATCTCTTTGGGATAGTGGCTTCATTTCCTTTATATAAATATGCAGACATGGGATGGCTGGATCGTATAGTAGTTCTATTTCTAATTGTTGAGCAGCCACCATACTGCTTTCCGTAGTGGCTCTACCAATTTACCTGGGTGAACACACCTTGAACTGAATTCTTGATTGAATCCTGTGGTTGGTTCTCCAGCCACTTCTGATTGTCTGTTCTTTTAAGGAGAAGAGCTAGAGAGGTTAGGGGTTCCAAAGGGGGGAGGGATTCTCTGATCAGGAGAGATGGAATGACTGACTAGATATGGTCCTTCCTTCAGGAGATGGGGACAGGGCTGGGAAGAATGTCCTTCCCTTTGTAGAGCTGCTCCCAGAGCACGGGGAGGAAGCAGACGGGGGGATATGGTTCCCTGTATTGGACTTTGTGCATTCAGGGTTGTCTTCTGCCTACTTCCCCGTCGCTGGCACTACCTAGGATCAGCATGGCTGGAGGACAAAAGACAACAATGCGCATTGCTGAATGTGAAAAGATGAAATTTTTATGATGGGGTCTGTTCCTTATTTGTCCAGCTTCCCTGAGAATTTGGGACTTTGCTCCTGGGGAAGGCTTTGTTTCTGTCTGTGCGCTGCCTTAGCCTGTGAAAAGTGGCTCAAGGAATGGTGACCCTTCACCCTTCTCTACTGTTTTCTAGAACAGTAATCCGAGGGAGTCTTCTTAGAGGCAGTTGCTGTTGTTTCTGGCGACTACTCGGACGTGGTTGAGTTGACTGCTCAGTCTTTCATATTGATAGTGACCTGTGTTCTCGCGGAGAGATTAATGAAGGTGAACTGCTGTTGTTGGCATGTTCTTTAATACACTGGCCAGACACTTCTTCCCTTGACATTCCCATGGCTCAAGTGCCTTGTTAAATTCCTACAGAAAGTGCATACTGGCTGGCAATGGCAGCATCTGGGGCATGGGAAATATTGGGTCGCAGGGAAGAAATTGGCCCTGGCCGGTTGTCAGGCTTCTGTGCTCTGACACAAAGGTATTGAACAGAATAATGTCCACTGCGCACAGCAATTGCATGCTAGGGATCATCAGGAATCCAGATTTTGTGTCTGGGAATGTGGTTGGAATTCTATCCAAGCACATTTCCATATTAACTTCCTACACTTCTGCTGAGTATACTCTGCACATTGGTGGGAAGACAAGCAGCTCATGGGCGCTGTCAATGAACTGTACGTGAGTTAGGGGACATTTCGATTCTCATGGGCTTGTGCAGATGAACCTGGATGTCCAGGAACCTCCGGGGTCAGGTCTCCAGGCTGGAGGATTGAGCCCTCCTGTTCCTTTTGCTGAGGAGAGCTATACCCACAGGCTGCAGGCGTCCCTTCCCTTATTTATCTGCTAGAATGCGTTGCCGCTCGGTAGTCTGACCCCTCTGCCATTTTGGTCCTCTCTTGGGAGGCGATGGCATTGCCTCAAGGGGATCTTGCCTGCACTCTCAAGGAAGAGAGCGTTGCAGACACAACAGTGTTGTAGTGAAGCTACCAGAGGGGTGAGAGGTAAGTGGGAGTTGCAATTTGAGGAGGGCAGGGGTGTTACGGTTTCCCCATTTCAGGTTCTTGATTTCTCTTGATTAGGGAAATCTGGGGTCCAGCAGGGATATGAGTACACTCTGAGGGCATAGGGAGACTCGACAGTGGGGAGGACAAGGGACTCGGTGTGGAAGTTGTGCTGGGCCTTGTGGGCTCAGGGGTGTTCTCCTGCCTTTCTCCATTCTCCCACATTACCTTTGGGGCAGCAGAGCTGGGGGGACAGAGACGTTGGACATTGATGGATAGGATGTGAGAAACTATGACTGTCTCGTCCAGTTGAGACATTCATTCGGACAAGAGAGGGTCATTTTCCATTTTACCAATGAATGATTTTGCCTGCGTGCGCAGGTTATGCTGTCTCATTTTAATTCTGTGTTACTGTAGGCCTATGAACAAAGGCCTCGGGCGGGAGTTAGCCCCTCACCCTGCTGTCTCGTTGCACGTCACAATGACCTGAGGCCCTTCTGAGGAGGAACTGCTGTTGCTTATGCTGATTTTGTTCCCAGGAGACATTCTTTATTGGTTCCTGGGCGCTGTCCGTGGTGTTCATGCCCCTCTCTGTTTTGCAGGAGGGTGTAGCTGAGCTTTCTGTTTCAACTGCTTAAGTTGCTCCCCCTTTACGTCGCTCTCAGGCCCTGCAGGGCCCTTGTGGACACATTCCTGGGTTGCACAATTCCCAGAGGCTCATCTAGCTTCTGAAAAAGATGTGCCTACTGTGCAAAGAGCCAAGAACTCACATTTAGAAGTTTTCTGAAGTCAGTGTTCTCAGAAAAGGGAAGGGGGGAAGTCCTTGGCCTCCTTTCAACAGGGATCATTTGACTTTTATTTCTTATTTTATTTGCCCTTGCGACACGCTACCAGGAGATACCAGGTCTCCTTGGTAACTGCACCCTCCCCCGACTGGTGAGTCCTGAGCACTGGCCAGAGTTAGTGAGGCCGCGCAGAGAACTCCCTCAAGAGCACTTGGTGCCAACAGCACCCAAGGGACGGTTCATAAGTATGAGCAACTGCTTCTCCTCTAGCCCACTTATGCCTTTACCCCTGCCTGTGTTCTCAGCGGGGGCTCTCTCTGATCCCCACAGAGCCCACTGCAGTGAGGATTGAAACCACAAACCTTGTTTAGGGACGGGTTTAAGTTGATATGCTGATGTCAGCTCTCCACTGGCAAGTTGAGCTGTAGTGTTCCTCTCATACTCTCCCTTTCTCGAGTGCCCTGGAGGAGCAGAGGGGTGATCTGTCTGTCTTGTGATGCACAGGACCTGATAAGAATACTTGGTCAGAGGGGAGGACTCGGATCGTGTGTTATAGAGCTCTAGGGTGGAGGCTTCTCAAAATGGGTGGGAAGAATGTGCAAAATGTGTGCATTCTCGGATCATTGAAGTGATGCCCTCTAGCTCCCTCTGGGTTGGAGTTTACCCCCTCTGCCCATCCTGCTGACTCCAGGAGTGCAGCATATGGATTAGACTGCTGCCAAGCAGGCTGCCCCTCAGTTTAGATTTGGGTTGGCCTTCTGAGCTTCCCTTGTCTTTTATTCATATGCAGACCTACTGTACTGCTTCTTATCAGCTTCAGAAAAGAACAGCAGTGGGCTGTGTTCAGTGACTCCTGAGGAGATTCACTGATTGCCTCAACCTCCCCCCTTAGTCAGACACAGCAGCCTTACAGAATGCTGAAAGGCCCGTTGGAGACACCAGTCTTCTGTCTGCTCAAAGACTATAGGTTGTGCCCTTGGGGCGCTGACCCACAGGATGAGGAACATGGTTAAAGGCAGGAACCAGACACCAGGCTTCTCCTCCAGAGCTCAGAGGAGACTCATACTGAAACATTTGCTAGGAGCGTAGATCTTCTACCTTCTGTCATCTTCTTATTCCAAAAAAATAATACTGGGGCGCCTGGGTGGCTCAGTTGGTTAAGCGACTGCCTTCGGCTCAGGTCATGATCCTGGAGTCCCGGGATCGAGTCCCGCATCGGGCTCCCTGCTCGGCAGGGAGTCTGCTTCTCCCTCTGACCCTCCTCCCTCTCATACTCTCTGTCTCTCATTCTCTCTCTCTCAAATAAATAAATAAAATCTTTAAAAAAAAATAATACTAATTACTGAAGGTGGAATGAAACTTTGGAGGGGATGGATATGTTTATGGCATGGGTTATGGTGACGGTTCATGTATGTATACCGATCTCTGAACTCATTAAGTTGTATACATTAAATATGTACGGCTTGTTGCATGTCAATCATATACCTTCATACCTCAATAAAGTGGCTTAAAAAAACAAGAAAGAAAGGGGCGCCTGGGTGGCTCAGTTGGTTATGCATCCACCTGTTGATCTTAGCTCATGTCTTGATCTCAGGGTTGTGAGTTCAAGCCCCGTGTTGGGCTCCCCGAGCCTACTTAAAATAAAATAAAAGAAATTAAAAAAAAAAAAACCCTCCCATGATTACAGATGAGTGCTCCCCTTGAATGTTTTTAGATTGCAAACTGAAGGGGAAGGAAGGAAGTTTCTGTACAGGGAAATGGGAAATTACTGCTTCTGTATTATTGTTTTGTCTGTATTGTTCCATTTACATGTGGCATTTGCCCTGGCGACGTATGAGGATGACCTTTAGTCTGTAAGATTTTCCATTTCATTGAAACACAGCAGTTCCACAGAAGCCGTGAACTTCACCTGGAGGACTTGGACTCAAGGAGCAGCCCTGGGCCATCAGCTGTTTGTCATATGACCAGAAATTGACTTTGGGTTAATGTGACTTTGGGATCGGTCTGGATTTGGGGTTGTCTTCATGGTTTGCAATTGTACTTTTGTGCTTAAGGAAGAAATCTTTCAAAATATTTTGTATGAGAATATGTCAAAATGTGTATGTGTACTGTATTTGTATTGTGTACTGTATTTGTATTGTGCAGGGTGGAGGGCACTAGTCTCGGGCTGCTGGGTCTCCCCAGTAAGCACTTTTCTCTGAGCCTGGCCCCCACCCTTCTGTCTACTGTGTGGCTGAGCTCCCTGGCCATAGCTACTTGGTTTCATACTTTTCACCTTATCAGAGTTGAGCCAATGGTACTTTTGTTATATTTAGAGTTTGGGACTAGGCCCCCCAAATGAGTGGTATCTCATTCTTGGGGGCGCCTGGCTGGCTCGGTCGGTAGAGGATGTGACTCTTGATCTCAGGGTCATTATGTTCGAACCCCACATTGGGTGTAGAGATTACTTAAAATCTTTAAAAAAAAAAGAGAGAGAGAGAATGGGTGATATCTTGAAAAGGCTCATTAATATTCTTTCACTGCAGAGAATGTAATTAGAAGGCATACTGTTGAGTTTCCCTGAGCTATCCTCGTTTCTGTCTTTAAAATGTGTTTGTTGCTTAAGGTTCTTGCATTTTGTAAAATACTTGTGTCCTTCCAATAAAATGTATTTGCTTCAGAAAATCTCACTTGTAGGTTTTCATTATTCACAATGAACGCCAGCATGATCAAAGCTGTGACTGCTACATGGGCCATTGCCTGAACCAGGGCAGGGCTCGGAGCTACAGAATTTGACACATTAACAACAGGGTCTTGGTGGCAGGGGGTTGGGGTCTCCAGGCCAGGTTGGAGGGTCTCTCTTTTTGTTAAGCTCTACCCTTTGATTACAGAAGTATTCCCCTAAAATTATTAGGTAATATAATACCTTCCTATGAAAAGTGGTCCTTTTGGCACTTCCTGCGGGCCGTAAGCACCTATTTGGGGATTGTGGAAGTGGTAGGGGAGTTTCCTGATGCTCCCAAGGGTAAGGCAGAGGTAGCATGACCAGCATGATTGTACAGTAGATCTGTCCCGCCAGAAAGCAGTAGGACCCAAACTAGAAGCAGCACGCCCACAGTTAATTCCTGGTGAAGCCAGCATTAGAATCTTGGTCCCTTGCATCTAAGGCATCTTTCCTTGCACCACACCACTAGGTCTTATAAAGGCTTTGTAATAGCAGAATTAAATTAGGTGGCAGTTTGTTTTTTAAACATATCAACACAGTGTTGCAGTTTTTGTATAAAATTTCCAGTTAACTAAAACTGCGTGTCTTCCCCACAGCTTACCATGGTTTAAACATCTCAGCAGGGCTGCTTGGCTGGCTTAGTCTGTAGAGTCTGCGACTCTTGATCTCAGGGTTGAGTTAGAGCCCCACATTGGGTGTAGAGGTTACTTAAAAATAAAATCTTTACCAAAAAAAAAAAAAAAAAAAAACCCACACCAAAAACCCAACAAATAGCTTTATCCTATGGTCGAAAAATCTCCCAAAGGAAAGGAGAGCAAGCCTGTGGCAGGCTGTTCTGTCTGTAAATATAGAGGGTGGTGGGGCACAGGGCTCTCCCTGGGATTTCATAAAGACTTCGGATGCAGGTGTCCGCCCTGCTGTTGCCATCCAGTCTCGAGGGGCCCCAGCTGCAACGTCTCGTTCTCCTGCCTGAGAGGGTCAGCAGTACCGAGTTCAAGTCACTTCTTTTTCTCCAACTGCAGCTGGAACTTTGTGTCCCTTTTATTATCCTCTCTTGTGTTATAGAACATGAGGCTGTGACCCATTCCCCACTGGGCCTATTTTAGGTCGGTGGGTCTGATTTTGCCTGAGGCATTTGCTTTTAGTCCTTAGCAAACACCACGAAACCGCATTACTACCCATTGGGCCATTCCTAGGCCTCTGCAGCCGTGCATTCCGCGGGGGCGGGACCAGGGCAGAGGCAGGCGGGGTCATGGGCGGCACCCGACGGCGGCGCAGGCTCCGCCCACAAGGCCGCCAGTGCGCAGGCGCGCCGCGAGGGAGGCGCGCGAGGGCCCGAGGGCCCGAGGGCCGGGGGGCGGGGGGAGAGGCGGGCCTAACGTTAGAGAGAGAAGGCGGGGTGGGATTCGAGGAGCTAGGCCGAGGGTCCCCGCGCGGGACGCCGGGCGAGGGGCGGGGCCAGGGGAGGAGCCCAGGGCCCGGGGTCGTCCGTGGTGAGGGCGGAGCCAGCTGCGGTTGGCGAGGGGAGGGTCCCAAATTTTTGGAGCTCGGGCTCCAAAGGTGCACACCTTCCCAGCCAGTCCCTCACCCTTTGGAGTTCCTTAGCGGACCCTCGGCCTCTGGACGCCCCTTGCGCGAGGCTCTGTGGACATGTTTTCCTGCTTATTCATGCATCTCTCAGCCAGAGGTTACTGGAGCCCAGGCTGCAGATGTTGCCTGCAACATTAATGGGAAAACCCCAAATATTAGCCAACATAATCCGGAGCAGCATTTTCAGAGTGATGCACCATGATGAGGGAATATAATGAGGATTAGATGTTAAGAAATCGCTTAACTTGCTCTATTAAGAGACCAAATCATATGGTCATCTGCACAGATGTTGAAAAGATAAAAACGAGGGATTATATGATTTTACGAGAGGCATTTGCTCTAGTCTATTACCAACCCCACAACGTTGAATTACCACTCTGATGATGACATTACCTTCTCTAACATCATAATGACATGTATGCACATAACTCATCATTTAGTTAGGGCTATGACACTCCAGTGTCTTTTGTAAATCATGTGTTTTTAGGAAATAATGCTGCAGGTCACCTGCCTCCCCCATGCCCACGACAGCTTGGCCCAAACATGATGTGGCTCCTGATGTTCCAATTTAAAATAAGTAATCAAATAATGGGTTTGGAGTTGGAATTTTAAGTAGAGCTCTTACTAGGTTTATATATTGCTTATATATTGGAACATTTAAGGGAAACTTAGTTTCACTGATTTTATTGGTTTACTTTTTTAAATAAATGGAATTATTTAGTATTCATGAAGGTTTTATTCAAGGCTTTGTTTTTTCCCCTCCCAAACCTGCTCCTCCTCTGTCTTCCCCTCCTTGGTAAAGGGTAATTCTTTCCTTTCTATTGCTTAAGACAAACACCTTGGTGTCTTCCTCGACTCCTCTGTTTCTTTCAGGCCCCACATTAACTTCATTGGCAAATCCTCGGCTCTGCCTTCAACCTACAGCCAGACTCTGACCGCTTCGTCGCACCCCTACTGGTAACTACCCTTGTCCAGACTCCCTTTACCACTCTCCTGGATTATTCTAACAGCCTCCTAACTAGTCTCTCTGCTTCTTCCCTGTGGCTCTACAATGCCAGTTCTCACGCACAGCTTTTCCTGAGCAGCTGTACATATTTCTGTGAGGTCGAGAACTCGGAGTTACAATCGCTAGGTCTCAGGAGGCTTATGTGTAGCTTTGGTAGATACCGCCAAAGAGTTCCTCATGTGTTGGGCCAATTAACACCCTCAACAGCAGTTTAACTTCACAGTAAAGGCAAGGACAGGAATTGTTCGAGAAAGAAAACATGGCCACAATCCCACCCTGTCAATGCATCCAGTGTATTCATTTTTTCCTCAGTCGTTTTCATTTGGGACATGCTTTCTTTGTGCCATTGGGATGACACATGGCATCTAGAAGATGTGTATGTAGCTGTTGGTGGTAGACCATGAGGCTTCAGTGGGGTATGACCCTGAGCATGAGCCCCCAGAACAGAGCTGACCAGGTCCTGTGGGCCAAGATGGGTAGGGCTGCCTCTCCTGGGATGTGAGGGTCAAGGCCGAGTTTCAGGCAGGGCAGAGCCTGGGCTGACCCCCATGCCTACTCTTTCCTTCCTCTCAGCCCTGCCTACTCACTCATGCATTTATAAAATGGAGTTCTGGTGAGAGTAAACCTGCAGGACAGCTTTGACAGAGAGCAAGAATCCAGAAAATGGCAATAGGCTGTCTGGAGGACGTAATGGAGAGAGCCCAGCCCCAGCTCTGCACCTGGCCACCCTGAGGAGGGCTTGTGGACTGCTTACATGAAGCTGGGGTTCGGGGTCTTCGCTCTGCCCTCCTGGAAAACTCTGAGTCACTGCCCAGCTGCCAGCAATATGGGGCCTGCAGAGCACAGGGCCAAGAGTCTGTGCTCCTCTGTGTCAGATCCAGATAACAAGTCAGGATTTTCCAGGGAAGCTTTAGACCAGGGCTCGGGGGTGAACATGCCTAGCCTGGCCTCCTGCTCAGTAGTTCCGGTTACAGTGTGGCTCGGGAGTCTCTATATTTCACAGCTCCCAGGAGATTTGGGCTCCCAGGCTTCTTGACGTGGAGGTCTCAGGGCTCCAGGAGAGCAAGAATGGAAGCTTCACAGTCTCCTTGATGAGGCCCTGAAATCCCACAGTGTCCCTTCCGCCGCCTTCTGTAGGTCAAGCAAGTCACAGGCCAGCCCAAGTTCAAGAGAGTAGAGAAATAGACTCCACTTCCTGATGGAAGGAGTGGCAAAATCCCAGAACAAAGGGCTGGGAGGAATTGCTGTGGCCTTTGCAATCAATCTACCACAGTCTGTGTGTGGAAATCTGAGCCAATATTAAAGCAGAGTCTCAAAAACAGAACATAGACTCAAAAGGACGTGAGCTAATATATAAGAAAAATGTCTATGTGTGGGAGCAAGGTGTATGAATCCTTTCTAATCGAATAATGGTGAACACTGAATCAAACACTGGGCATAAAGGAACCATCTGTGAGTTTGTAAGGAGTTGGAATTTCATCTCAGCCTTCCCTCTTTGTACCCGAAGAGGAAGAAAAAATAAAGGGAATCTCCTGTCTACCTCTAGGAGAGTGGAAGAGAAAATAAATACCTAGCCCACAACTTGGATGTTGTGCAAAGTCCAGATGCAGGAATAGGGTTTTAGACCACTGTCTGGGATCAGTAAACCTTTTTGCTTTGTGATCATAAATAAGGCATGGCTTGGCTCCATCTAGGTTAGAAGTGAGAATGTGATATGGACTAGCATTTTGAGCAGGCTCAGAATATTGGTTCCTGTTGGTCATCATAGCAATACTTTGTTCTCTGGCAGTATCTCTCATCAGAGGCAATCAGAACACTTTGAAAATACACCCCTGTGGGGTCAGTTTATGCTATTTTCTCATAGGAAATTCCATAACACCATGAACAGTGGCTCATCAAAAGAAGGTAGTTCACTAAGAGTCTTAAGGTGTAGATGCAGAGTGGCTTGGATACCTCCTAGTACTGTAACCTGACTTGTGTCTCCCCTGCAATTTCATATGTGGAAGCCCTACCCCTAACATGACTGTATTTGGAGATAAGTCTTTTAGGAGGGAATTAAGGTTAAATGAAGTCATGAGGGTGGAGTTCTCATCCCATAGGATTGGGGTTCTTATGAGAAGAGGAAGAGAGATCTCTCTCTCTCTGCCCACACACATTGAGGAAGAGCCATGGAGGACATAGTTAGAAGACAGTCATCTACCAGCCAGGAAGAGAGTTCTCACCAGGAACTGATGTGGCCAGCACCTTGATCTTGGACTTCCAGCCTCCAGAACTGCGAGAAGTACATTTCTGTTGTTTAAGCCCCCCAGTCGATGGTATTTTCTTTTGGCGGCCCAAGGTGACCAATCTAGGGTTTTCCTGACCGTGATCTGAGAAACGCTGGTGTGTCTGAACTATTAGTAGAATTTGGCTCTGTGGTCAAACACCTGTGAGAAAGCTGAATGCTATTAACACCTATTGGAAATCCACAACGTACATTAGAATATTAGAGGTTTCCAGAGCCCAGAAGTGGGAGAAACCTGGTTAGACCGTTAGAGAAGCACTTGCCACCGCCTACGTCACGGATCTCTAACATGGGGGTAACTTTGGAAGCACCGGTGGAATGGCTTTTTTTGTTGTTTTTTTAAGATTTTATTTATTTACTTGAGAGAGAGAGAGATAGAGAGAGCACAAGCAGGGGCAGAGGGAGAGGGAGAAGCGGACTCCCCGCTGAACAGGGAGCCCAATGCGGGGCTCGATCCCAGGACCCTGGGCTCATGACCTGAGCCGAAGGCAGATGCTTAACTGCCTGAACCACCCAGGCGCCCCTGTCTTTTGTTTTTGTTTTACACATGTATCCAGGCCCTGACTCTGCTCCATGCTCAGTGAGCCAGAATATTTAGGGGTAAAGCATGGGCACATATATAATTTCAAAGATCATAGACAATTCTGACGAGCAACCCTAATCACGAACCCCTAAAGGCATAGGCACGTTGTGGAGATGACTTTGGGAACCACTGATCTAGGACCACCACCTTATTCTACAGGCAAGGAAATTTAAGTCCTAATAGGCAAAGGACTTGCCCAAGTGTGAGCACAGCAAACTACGTTTGAATCCTTTTCCCTCTAGATGGCAGTCTATTTCTTGGTTTAGGCTGTGTTCGCACAGGCTGGAAAGTTGGAACTGGATGAATTTGTGTGGATATACAACAGTTTAGTCAAATGAGTGTCTGTCGTGTTACGTTGCCTTGGGCCAGGGAGCTCCTGGGCTGTTTCTGGTTATGCTTCGCAGGCCAGGTTTCCAGCCTGGAGGCGAGCTGAGGGAAAATGATGTCTAGTCGGGGAAGGGAGAGGTGAGGGGGCAGCAGTCCCTTTCCCATGGAGCCTCTTTGGTAGCGAAGCCCGCTACTCTGCCCGCAGCACCCGCTCCCCGAGTCCTGACGGACAGGCACAGAGATGTGTGAAGCTGAGACAACTGCTTTTCCTAAGCCACCCGCCAGTCGATGTATTCTTTGGGAAGGAATACTTTGAAAAATCTATCTCATGAAGAACCATTTGGAGAGATGCCTTTTGAAATCCGGTCATTTCAAGAACCTTTTCTCTCATCCCTACTGGTCTTCATTAGAATCCTACAGTATCTGCAGAGTTTCAGACTCTCCCAGGCCAATAGCAGGGTTCTAGTCTTCTATCTGCTGCTAACTGCCAAAGTGACCTTGAGCAACTCACCTCCCTTCCCTCGGCCTCAGTTTCACCGTCTGATTCATTTTCACTGAATTCCTTCAATAAATCAGTGACAGTTTGAAGGATGGCATTGACTTCAGGGACTCAAATAATTTATGTTGGGCAAGATACAGCCTCTCACACACCCGACACCCGAAGCTCGTGTGCATTTCAAACACCTGTTACACACTTAGTAAGAGCTTCCCTTTTTTTTAGTGACATCGGGGAAGAAGTCCGGAAGTATAGCAGGCTCCAGACACAGAGCTCCAGCTCGAGTTCTTTGTGATTCCTTCAGATCTGTCATCCTCCAGGATGCAGCTTCATTATTGTCCGGCTCTTGGCAAGATGGCTACAGCAGTCCCCAGGGGTCATATCCAGACCTAACAATGTCCTCCGGGGGGAAAAAAAAGGACCACGCCTCTGTGTATTTACTTCTTTTTTTTTTTTTTAAAGATTTTTATTTATTTATTTGACAAAGAGAGACACAGTGAGAGAGGGAACACAAGCAGGGGGAGTGGGAGAGAGAGAAGCAGGCTCCCCGCGGAGCAGGGAGCCCGATGCGGGGCTCGATCCCAGGACTCTGGGATCATGACCTGAGCCGAAGGCAGACGCTTAACGACTGAGCCACCCAGGCGCCCCTGTGTATTTACTTCTTAAGAGAGAGATCTTTCTTGGAGGCACCCTAGTGCACTTTTCACATTTCACTAGTCCTGATTGGATCAGTGGGTGTTTTTTTTTCCATTTGCTGACAAAAGGAATGGTAGAATCATGATCAGCTTGCACTAATCATTGTGGGGGGCAATAAATATTGAAGTCAACTGCTTGTAACCCTCCCTCCTCCCCAAGTAGAGAAGAAAATATGCTTATACTGTGAAGATGGGGTTGTTCCAAATCCACCGAGAAGGACTCAATTGTCATTTAATTCATGGTGTGAGCCAGTAATTGCTGTTTATTCTGTGTTTGTGTGCAGAGGGGAAGGAGCCACCTCATGGAGAATATAATATCCACCATCCAAAGATTCTGTTGTCCTTCTAAGTTGACTTAAGGCATGTTATCCAGGGGTCAGAAGTGAGATGCAGGGTTGGTCAAGGAGCAGAGTTAAATGCAGAATGACTGGTAGACGTTTGTGAATTTTATTCACTGGTGCTGGGCTCAAGTAGCAGGCCGTGATTCTATTTTCTGGGTTGTCTAATGCAAACCTGGACCGCATGCTACCCTGTTATATATGGCACTGAGGGGCTAGAACCCACTGGCATAAGGTAGGGGAAGAGATTCAAAACTTCTGAACATGAGAATACCGTGTTGGCTCCCATGAGCATCCACTCACTCACTCCCTAACTTTGCCTTCCAAAGAAATTTAAGTGTCTGTCCTGTAACCTTTGCCTCAAGAAACTAGTGGGTGAATGAAGCATCAGACGCTTTCAAAAGCACTTTGGCTAGCTGTTCTCTCCAGACGAGGATGCTGGTGAAAAGTAGGTGCCATTAAATTGGGCTGTCTGGTTTGTAGCGTGTTGGACAGAGCCAAGAATAGAGTCTAGGTGGTGGCAGTTAACATCAGCAGCAAAGTGGGTATTGTTACCGTAACAGACATCTGGGAGTGTTCCGCCATGCTGTTATGCACTGAATTGTGTGTCCCCCCCTTAACCTCTTAAATTCATATGTTGAAGCCCTAACTACCAAGGGGACTATATTTGGAGATAGGAACTTCAAGGAGGTAATTAAGGTTAAGTGAGGTCATAAGGTTGCGGCCCTAATCCTGTAGGACTGGTGTCCTTATAAGAAGAGGAAGAGACACCAGAGATCTCTCTCTACACACACATAAACAAAAGTCACACAAGGACACAGTGAGAAAGCAGCCATCCACAAGACAGTGTTGGGGAGGAAGAATTTTCCTCTCCTTCAAGGGTCCTTCTAGATGGATTAAGAATCAAATTAATAAGAGATAGATTGACAGGAGAAAAATCAAATTTAACAGCATACATACAGGGAATCCACATAGACATGGAAATACCAAAGACAGTCAGGTGAAATGAGGTCTATATGTCATCCTGAACTAAGCAGAAGAGGGTAGAGGTCTGGGACTTCAGAGGAAAGGAATGTACTTCATGGGGTGATAAGAAGAGCAGATATTGGTAATTAGATGTTTGGCCTGCCATCCAGATGGGTCACTCAGATAAAATGTATCTCTGGTAATAACCCTTATTCTGGGAAAGACCCCCAACTTAGAGTCTATGTAGTTAAAGGAGGGGCAAAAATTTCTCTTGAGCCCACAGGGTCTCTGCTGCCTTCAGCTCAAAATAATCTCACACCAGAGTGGCCCATCTTGGGGCGGCCTTCCTTCAGTTCCTCCAACACAAAGAGAGGCCTCACCAGAAGCCAACTCTGCTGGCACCTTGGTCTTGGACTTCAGTCTCCAAAACTAGGAGAAAATAGATGTCTGCTGCTTAAGCTATGGGAGATGGTCCTGGTGTATCGTCATGGCAGCCCAAACAGACTACCACACATACAGAGATCTCTGACTCCGGAGAATTAAGCTTGGAGTCCCCAGGAATGAAATCTATAGACAATCCACCAAGGCCTTAGCTGATCTGTATAACCAGAAAGATTCTTAGGTCTGGCCAACAGAGGCGTCAAACATTTGAGTCACCATACCGGCCTAACAGCTAGAGGAATCGCTCCCATACGGTTCCCAGGCACGAATCATCAATGCCACAGACCCAGAGTCCTTAGGATGGGGAGACAGGTAAACCTGAGCGAGAAATTTGCTATCACACTTGTGAACCTTCCCCTTGGTCTTGCCCTGAAAGCACCTCTGCCCATCGACTTTGGCAGCTTGCAACTGGGAGCGGGACCACCCCAAACCTTTCGGAGGCTAATTGTAAAGTGCCTTTCCATCCACGCTAGTGCCAAGAGACCCAGAACACCCTTGCGGGAGTACCTACCACAGAGTAGAGGGGGTGCCAAAAGAGTTTAGGGGAAAATGGAGTTCTTCCCTGAGTCTGCCACTCAGTAGGCCCGGTGAGACCCTGAGCCCCTCCTCTGGGAATGATTCTACCAGTTCCTGGGTAGACTTAGCATCGGGCAGCATCTGCACCTGGCTTAGAGTATGTACCCTCTGTTACTGTTGTTGATGTTCAGCCTCTGGGTGCGCCCCCCGCCCCCCAATGTGGCTGTGAACCCCTCAGAGGGGGGACATCTGAGTGCCTATTTATTTATTTTAAAGATTTTATTTATTTATTTGACAGAGAGAGACAGCAAGAGAGGGAACACAAGAGGGGACTGGGAGAGGGAGAAACAGGCTTCCGGCGGAGCAGGGGAGCCCGATGCGGGGCTCGATCTCAGGACCCTGGGATCATGACCTGAGCCGAAGGCAGTCCCTTAACCAACTGAGCCACCCAGGCACCCCTATTTATTTATTTATTTAAGTGAGCTTGAACTCACAACCTTGAGATCAAGAGTCACATGCCCTACCGACCGAGCCAGCCAGGCACCGCTGGGTGCCCTTTGACACCCACCAGACCAAGTCCCCAATCCCCTGTCCATCCAGGTGGTCCTCAGCTGGCTGGTAGCTGCCAGGACTACCCTGAGGTTCTGTTGGTTTCTCTGAGCTCTGTGCTGCAACACATGGTGTCCCAGAAAGCACTGAAGTTATCTTCTGCACCGTCTGAGGGTTGCCGAGAGGCATGGAGTGGGAGGCTGCCCCCACTCTTTTCTTCCTATTCACCCTGTGGGTACAGGCTGCCCCAGCGAGCCTCCTGACTTCAGAAATCTGCAGCCGACCAGCATCCGCCACATTGGCTCCCTGGCTCCCGGAGAAGGGGGGACAGGGTAAGAAGGGGCAAATGGAATCAATTAGGGCTCCCTCACCTTATCAACAGAGGAAGTAAAACGTGATAACGAATCCTTATGGGAACTGCAGAGATTTTTTGCCACCATCCAAGACTTGAAAAATGGAGATGTTAGCCCTACCACACACAGGCTAATGTGGACCCACAGCTAAAACAGGCTCCCCAGCTGGGGTCGGCTCCCATGCTAGGAAGTCTGGACCTTGGCCTTTATCATCTGGCAGATGCAACAGTGCCTCAAATATTTGGGGTAAATCAGGATGCTATATGGAGCCTGTGGTGAGCCCTGATAGGAGAATCATGGCAGAGACTGCTAAGATGTAATAAATAATACGAACCAGCAACCAATATATAGTGCTGTTTCTCCCACTGCCAAGATTTGCAAGTCTGGGAACAAGGGGTGGGAATAAAGGAAGGGCTTCTCATCATTGCACCCGACCCATCTGCAACAGTTTTACTTCTCGTTCCTGCTAATCTGCTGGTTAGAGGTTTTAGTTCCCTAGAAGAAACACATCCAGCATGGTCTGAAACCATGGTTCCACCAAATTTGAGGCCACTCTTAGCTCCTGGAGTCACTCAAGACAGGCGATCACGGTGTTCATGCTATGGAATGAGGACAAGCAGGAATATGGACGAGACGCAGGAGATCCCCTAAGGTGCCTTCTTCACTACAAGCTCGGGGGGCACACGACAGAGTAGTGCAACCCTACAAAGGACCATCAAGGCCTCAGACTCTCCAGGAATAAAGACCTGAGCGTCCCCAGTAAGAAAAGCAAAAAGAACGTGGGGTTGATAGAGAAATCGTAAACGACAGAACCACCTCAAGGCTTTTGCAGAAATCAGGACTGTACCCTCTACCTGTGTTTCCCTGCTGATTGTTTGCTTTTTCAATTCTCTCACCTCTTCTTTAGTACTGTAAAGGGGATAGTGTGGTGTGATGAATTCACCATTTAGGTCATGGTATTGCAGAATGTCAATATCAAGTTGGGATAATGGCAGAGCTAGCGAAATAAGGGTCATCAGCAGGAGAACTTGAACTATAAACAGAGGCCCCAACACTGCACCCCCAACTAGGATAGCTACGAATGTTCATATGCATAGTTCTTGGTTGTATGTCGAGTAATTAAGTTATGCCAGGAGGGAGCATTTTTAGAATCCTACGAATGGAAGAAGGGCGTTTGTATGTGCTAGGAATTTAAGGAGTACAAGGCTATTGCTCCCCACATTTCTCTTCTATCTACTTAACATCCCCACCTTTGGGGAACTGCCGAAAATCACCAGGATTCCCTACTCCAGGCCACAGCAGTATTTGGGGTAGAAATACAGGTGATGGAAAGACATTAGCATCCAGTAAAGCCCCGGAATATTGGATATCCTCGCTTGTCCTGGAGCTTCCACCTTTGAAGACTTTGGTTGCCTTGCCCGGCATCATTCAGATTCTTTGGTTCGACAAAATTTGGCTTATGAACCTGACCTCCAGGTCCTCAAGCCGTTTTCAGGAAGGATTTGCAGTGAAGCTCTCAGATTTGCAGTAAAAACACCCAGAGGGGGACTTCTGGTAAGTCATGTCTTGAAAGACAATGCTTACAAGTCTCCCACCACCTCCACCCCTACCCTGGGGACAAGGAGTCTAGAGAATCTCTTTGCGTTTGCTGGAGAAAGGTGTCAATGCCCATAGTCATTCAGGTGACCAGAACCAGTCTAAGTCTGAAGGCAGTCACAGGACTGTGTCCAAGGAAGGGAGTCAGGGGTCACAACAGAAAGCCCAGGCGTAGGAAGTCCAGGGTCTGGAATCTGCATTTGCATCTGTAACATCAGACCTTTGGTGGTATCAGGACAGTCCCTGGAAGGGGGAAATGACAGAGTCAAGGTAGAAAATATTTAGCATGGACGAGAGGAGCTCCTTCCAGAGGATTGCATAGGAGAGTGTGAGTTAAAGGATATCTTCTATTTAGATCAATAGAAGGTCGTGTTAGCCATGCTCAAGAGAACTGTATCTAACTACAATAAGTCAATGTAAAAGTTGCCAGAGATATTCAGCTCTCGAAGGGCAGATGAGCATGGAAGAGGACAGGTTAATCAATCTGAGGATGCTGTAGTTACACTGGCTGTCTTTTGTGTTCTGGGGGGTTTTTTTTGGCTGTGGGGTGAGAGAAATTCTCCCTGCGGTATGATTTGAAAAGTGAAACACAAAACCAAAAGCCTCGTGCTCTTTGCATGTTAAAACTTTTAAATTGTAACTGTTTAGAAATGTGTGTATTTGATCTTTGTTCATGAGCAAGAAGATGTGTTTTCTGAGAAGAAAGTGGTGTTTAATTAGTTACAATTTCCACATTAAAACCAATTTGCTTTTATCTGAGTGTTTGCTATAAAGAATGCTTTTAATATTTCCTTAAAATGAGTTTCCTTGGTTAGAATTCAAATCCTCTGTAAGTGGCTAAGCTCCATCTGACCTTCAGTTGTGTGACCCCCGTAACGCTAGATGGGGCTTCCAAGAATGGAGGGCCTAGCTCAGCTTTCCCCAAATTCCAGCATCTGTGGCACCCACTGGATAGTGAATCTTACACCAAAAATGTAAAGGTCTCACAATTTACGCAATAAAAACATGATTAAAAACTAATCATCAGGGGCGCCTGGGTGGCTCAGTCGTTAAGCGTCTGCCTTGGGCTCAGGTCATGATCCCGGGGTCCTGGGATCGAGCCCCGCATCCAGCTCCCTGTTCCACGGGGAGCCTGCTTCTCCCTCTCCCACTCCCCCTGCTTGTGTTCCCTCTCTCGCTGTGTCTCTCTCTGTCAAATAAATAAATAAAATCTTTAAAAATAATAATAAATAAATAAATAAACCAAGCTCCTACTGTTGGGGAGGAAGTTCCTCTGCCCTTCAAGGTCCTTCTTGCCGGAACAAGACTCAAATTGACATGAGATAGATTAACAGAAAATCAAATTTAATAGCGGACCTATGGGGTATCCACAGACAGGAGATTGCAGAAACAGTGAGGCAACATGAGGCTTATAGGAGCTAAAGAAAAGGGTAGGGTCTGAAAATAAAAGGGGAGAAAGACCATTAGCAGGAAGGGGAGAGGAGATGTTTGGAAAACAAAGGTCGCCTTGTATGCAGATAAATTTTTTAGGTAAAGAGGAATCTCTGGGGCGCCTGGGTGGCTCAGTCGGTGAAGGTGAAGCGTCTGCCTTCCGCTCAGGTCATGATCTCAGGGTCCTGGGATGGAGCCCCAAGTAGGGGGCTCCCTGCTCAGTGGGGAGTCTGCTTCTCCCTCTGCCTCCGCCCCTCCCCTGCCTCGTACTCTCTCTCATTCTCTCAAATTAATAAAATCTTTAAAAAAAGGGGGGGGGAATCTGTTTCAAGCTTTCTTCCTGGTACAGACAGGCAGTTGAGGGGGAGGTAAAGAGCTTTCCTGGCATCTGCTGGGTTCTGACTGCTTTTGGCTCAAAGTAGCAGTCATACCAAAGCAGCCATCTTGGGGCGGCCTGTCCTGCGCCCCTACACTAATGTGGGACATTTAATTTATTCCACCGGCTTGCTATTATGACCGATAGTAAAATGTAAGCACCTCGTCTAAACATCTTGAGGCACTTGTCGAAGTGTCCATCAACGTTCTGTCTGATCTCACTTATACGTGGAATGGAAAAAAGCCAAACCCACAGAAACAGTAGGATGGTCGTTACCAGGGGGCTGGGGACAGTGAGGAGATGTTGGTCCAAGAGTACAAACTCCCAGTTAGAAGACAAATAAACTTTAGGGATTTAAGACACAGCACTGTGATCATAGTTAATATTCTATCATATACTTGAAAGTTGCTAAGAGAGGAATCTTGAATGTTTTCACCACAAAAAAACAGTAATTATGGGACGTGACCAAGAGGTCAGCTTAGGCTGGGGGCAATCACATTGTAGTGTAGAAGTGTATCAAACCCAACACACTGGGCAGCTTACATTTACACGAGGTTACATGTCGCTTATGCCTCGATAAACCTGGAAAACAGTTTTGAAAAATTGCAAGTATTTTATAAAATAAATCTTTTTTTTTTTTTTTAACCTTAACTACATGGCCGCAGGAATTTGCTCATGCAGTTTCAGAGAGTGAGGAAGCTCTGGGCTACCTGAAGATGACTGGCCATTTTTATTTTTAAAGCTTTTCCTTGGGGTCTAAAGTTTGCATGGAAAGCAAGGAAATCCTATATGGTGGGATCATTCAGGAACATTTTAGGGTACGCAGAAAGGAAGGTGCAATCTCCCTGGCCTTCTGTGCCCATCCCCAGCTCCCCCTCCCCCAAATGTCCTTCTAATTGCAGTCAATTCAGTTTTTACTAACTTTTACTTTTTAATGAAAGCAATACATACATAGTTAAAAAAAAAAAAATCCAATAGTGGAAAAAAAAAGGCATATAATGAAAAGTAGTAAATCCCTGCCCATCCTGCTCAACTTAGGGAACTAAGCCAGAGGCAAAAACGTTTACACCTGTCTGTCTAGTGGTTAGCTCCTTTCTTCCTTAAGAATATGCTTTTATTACTACTTTTTTGACTTGATAACATAAGGAATTTTGACTTCCCGCTGTCCCAGCACCCCCCTCCCCCCTCACTATGGCTGAATCACTATTTTTAATTCCCCCGGTGGCTACCTTGTTCGCTTTAATAATACGATCCCTAAACTTGCCTTATTCTTCCAACTAGAGCCAGAATCTGGACTTTCTGCTTCCCGAGAATAACGCCACCGCTCCATTTCCTCCTCTCTGCCTGTCCACTTGTTGCCCGGACTGCGCACTGTCCAAGCGGCTAACCTTCCCATCCGGTTCTAGCCCCGTCACGAATGAAGTCTTCCCTGCTTAGCTGACAGATTTGGTCTAAGAACGGAAAACCGTAACTTCTTTTTCCATCGGAATGATTATTGAAATAAGGTTCGCTGAAGAGCCGAGCTGCACGGGATGACTGGTCGGTCTCCTCTCCGAGCGCTGCACGTGCCGATCGGTGTTCGAGCTGATTCCCTTTCTCCCGCTCCTGGCAGCTGTTCAAACCCGGCCCGGTCTGAGGCAGCTTCCTGTTCGAAGCCTGCTTTCCTTGTCCAGTTTGAAATGTTTGTTTTGCGCCGTAGTGTTTCTGTTCGCCACTGACTTGGCTTTGGGGATGAGGCCGTGTACGCCTTCCAGATCCTGTTGTTAATTTCCCCCAGCTTCCAACGCAATCCAGCTAATGGCTTGGAATTCAGTCCATATTCTGTTGGAAGTCTGTTCGCATCTTACTCTAACTTGGAAGATTTCCTTGCCCAATTGGACCGTCGTTGTGCAGTTAGTTTACGTCTGGGTCGTTAGTAACCTCTCCTCTGGCTTTCCCCCTTCGGGCATCCTGAGACCACGGTCGCTTCCTCCCGTTCGGGCTGTTGTGTGTTTCACGGCTGCAAGAACGTCTCAGGTATTTCTGAGGATCTTCGGAGTTTAAAGTTCTTTCCAGTTCCTTGAACTATTTCCTAGAGAATCACCCTTTTACTCTATCTTCGGCTTTTTTGGTTATACAGTAGACTTTCCGCAAATGAGGTTTTCTAGCCGCCCCTGTACATGGAAAGAGAAGGCCGTGGAAAGGCAGCCGGGCGAGTCTGCGTGCGCGAGCCTACTGGCCGCTGTGCTCTAGAGCGGGGGAGCCGCGGGGTGGAAGCCAGCCATCCTTCGGGGACCCCCGAACGCCACAAAGTTACTTGCTCTAAATATGTACCTGCAGGCGGACGTTGAGGATCACCGAGGCCACCACGTAGAAGTAGGGGAAGTTCGTGCGCAGCCGCCAGGCCAGGTCGAAGAAGGTGATCAGCGTGCGCGTGAGCCCCTTGCAGAAGGCGCCGTACGAGCCGCGGGCCGCCGCCGAGCGCGACAGCCGCACCCCCAGGGCCGACAGGGCCGCCGCCGTCGCCGCCGCCATCGGTCTGGTGTCGCCTCCCACACGGTGCCGGGAGCTCAGCGCTTCCAGCCGGCCGCGCCGACCCACCGATCGACGGACCGAGAGATGCGCGCAGAGGGCAGTCGGCGCGGGGGGCCCACTGGGCGGCCTCCGATGCCCGCCGCGCTGCACCACGAACGCCCTCCTTCCCGGCCGCGGCGATCTCCGATCGCTGGTGCTCCGCGGGGGCCGCCAGACTGAGCTGCCTCGGGGTGGGCGGGGCGCCGGAGATCGCGAGCCCCTGGACCGGGAAGGGAGGGGGACGGGGGGGCGGGGACCCGAGGCGGGGGGGGGAGGGGCACGTGGCTTTCCCGGGAGACCCAGCTTCCTCCTCCCGGTGGTCCTTCTTCTTCTTCTTTTTTAATGTTTTAAATTTTAACGGAACCAGAACGAAACTTGCACAAAACGTAGGAAGAGTTCTTTCGTAAACATGATCTTGAATATCTTAGAAGTGTGAACCCGTTTCCTGTTGCCTCAAATCCCTTTAGGAATTTTTCCAGTCCTCAACTGTGAGCTAGTGCGAACACACAAAACCTATTCATGTTCTCAACTGTAAAATGTGTGCCTTCTGCTTTAATGATTCAAGCGGCTTTGGAAATTTGGTTTTACATCTTTAGTACTCTTCTAATGGGAAAAGTTATACAGACAAGTTGTTAGACATTTTCAACCGCACAAACAATTAGAACAATGGGAAGCAGATTCCCTGCTTAGTTTCACATTCCTCACCCCGCCCCCGCCACGAACTACCATTCTGTTTTCTGTGTATACTTTCAGACTTGGTATGTTCATACAGTGCTCTTACCGTGTCAATAATATATAACTACCTCACTCTCTTGGACGACTGATCACTACCCTAACATGTATGTTGATGTTCAATCATTTATTTAACCAGTCCTCTATTGATGAACATTCTGAATGTTTGCAGTTTTTCTTATGCCAAACATTATTGCAGAGAACATCGCTGTACGCATGAATTTTCAAGTGGCAGAAAAGAATGAGGAATATAATCCCGTTTTTATTTATAAGAAAACATATAAAAATATTTAGTGTTTGAGGTCAAAAAAGTTTTACTTTTTAATACATGTGGTTGATCAAAAAAGTTTTGAGACTAGGGCTGAATACAACATTGAGTGTTAATCTTGGAATTTTTTCACCAATATGAAAGGCAATAATTACGACTCCTTACTCCTCTAATTTGCATTCATTTTAATTATCAGTGAAGCTGAGCAACTTTTCTAAATTTCTTAATATTTCAATATTATTTTGAAAGACTATTAACAGATTGGTATATGTTTTTATCAATTATTTACATATATTAATAAGGCATATATGCATATATGACACACAAGTCACAAAACAAAAAATGGAATCATAGACATACTGCCCTGACAATTGCTTTTCTTTTTAGATTTTATTTATTTAATTTAATTTTTATTTTTCCCATTTTTTAATTTAAATTCAATTAATTAACATAAAATGTATTATTGGTTGGATTTTATTTACTTTAGAGAGAGCAAGCGAGTGAGCAGGAGGAGGAGCAGAGGGAGAGAGACAAGCAGAACCCCACACAGGGCTTGATCCCATGACCCCGAGATCATGACCCCAGCTGAAACCCAGAACTGGCCACTTAACCGACTGAGCCAACCAGGCGCCCCTGACAATTGCTCTTTTTTTTTTTTTAAAGACTTTATTTATTTATTTGAGAGAGAGAGAATGAGAGAGAGAGAGCACATGAGAGGGGGGAGGGTCAGAGGGAGAAGCAGACTCCCCGCCGAGCAGGGAGCCGGATGCGGGACTCGATCCCGGGACTCCAGGATCATGACCTGAGCCGAAGGCAGTCGCTTAACCAACTGAGCCACCCAGGCGCCCCCCCCCTTTTTTTTTTTAAGATTTTATTTATTTATTTGAGAGAGAGAGAGCACAGGGGGAGAGTGAGAGGGAGAAGCAGACTGCCCGCTGAGCAGGGAGCCCGACTCTACTCGGGGCTCCATCTCAGGACCCCGAGATCATGACCTGAGCCAAAGGCAGACGTTTAACTGACTGAGCCACCCAGGCGCGCCCCCGCTTTTTTATTAACGATTTTTATTTATTTATTTGACAGAGAGACAGCGCGCACAAGCAGGGTGAGCTGCAGGCAGAGGGAGAGGGAGAAGCAGACTTCTCACTGAGCAGAGAGCCTGATGGGGCCAGTCCAATCCCAGACCTGAGATCATGACCTGAGCTTAAGGCAGATGCTTAACCAACTGAGCCACCCAGGTCCCCTGACGGTTGCTTTTAAACAATATATCTTGCCTATCTTTTCATGTTGATACCTTATGGGCTGCGTATTATTCCTTATGGATGGCCAATAATTAACTGATGGATATTTGGATGGTTTCAAATTTTTCACTAGCATAAACAATGTACAGATTTTTTTTTAAGATTTTATTTATTTTTCAACAGAGAGAGACACAGCGAGAGAGGGAACACAAGCAGGGGGAGTGGGAGAGGGAGAAGCAGGCTTCCCGCCGAGCAGGGAGCCCGATGCGGGGCTCGATCCCAGGACCCTGGGATCATGACCTGAGCCGAAGGCAGACGCTTGAGGACTGAGCCACCCAGGGGTCCCAATGTAGAGATTAATATCTTTGCGTGCATATCTTTGTAGGCTTCTCTGATATTTCCCTGGGATACATTCTGAGAGGTGGAATTCTGGAATCAGAAGGCTTTCATCTGGGGTGCCTGGCTCACTCAGTCGGTAGACCATGCAACTCTTGATCTCGGGGTTGTGAGTTTGAGCCCCACGTTGGGTGTAGAGATTATTTAAAAATAAAATCTTAAAATAAAAAGGATTTCATCTGTTTATGGATTTTGGTACATGTTAGAACTGCCTTCCACACAGCTTGTACTAATGTATCCAAGAACACTTTCAACTTTCCTAATAATGGGCATTGATTTTCTTTTAAATCCTTGACATTCTGATAGCTCAAAGGATATCCCACTGTTTTAATTTGCATATTGTGATTACTAGCAAGGTTAGACGTTATATGTGCATATATCTTTGCACGTTTGTATGAAAGGAGTTACTGTCTCAAAGTTTTGCAGTCTTAATTTTTTTAAAAAATAGACTCTATGCCCAGTGGGGAGCCCAACGCGGGGCTTGAACTCACCACGCTGAGATCAAGACCTGAGCCGAAATCAAGAGTGGGGCGCTTAACCAACTGAGCCACCCAGGCACCCCTGCTGTCTTAATTTTAATCAGTATTTGCAGTTCCCCAGTAAAAAGGCTGTAACGATGAACACACAGGCTAACGGGTCCTGGAGCCCCCAGGGGCAGTGGTGACAGCGAGGAAGGAGATAGTTAGGCAGGTTTCTCCTCTCCTCCCTTATCTCCCTGCCCTTCAGGCTGCCCAGGTCCTGGCCCCTTTCCTTATTTTTATATTCCAATTTTTGCCTGAGGCGGGCAGAACAGCATAAACAGCCGGAAAATGATAAAATCTCAACCATGGCCTTGGGAGAAGCCAAAGTAGACAAAATAGCCTACAGTGACGCATTAAGCAAAGGAAATGCCTCCTCCCTCACATCACACATTGACTATAAACAGCAATAGGCCAAAATTATTGTCTTTAGGAAATTGTACAAGTCTCCTGGCTCTTCTTTCCCATGATAGAGTGCATATACCTTAATTCTTCTATCTGCTATCACCCACTCTTAATACATATGGGAGGAATACATTTTTAAAACTGCTATATTGGTCTAGAGATAATAGATTTAAATTTAATCAGAGGCTTTTGTAGTAGGAGACACTGAAGGGAACACAGGTGTTTACCTTTCCAAATCAAATAGAAACAATTAGCAGTGCAGAGTAAATTCATTCATAAAATTAGTGGAAGGGGTGAGGATAAAGGATCAAGAGTTTGAGAAATTCACTGAATGAATGCAGATGGGCTCCATCTGAAAATCATTCGGGACCAGCAAATCTCAGGCAAAGCGTGGATGGGGCAGGAGCAAAAGCCGGTTTCGTGGAGGAAGCACCCCGACTCTCCAGGTATGGAGAGTGGAAGTGGGAGGATGGCATCAAAGGAGCTGGTTATTTAAAATCTACTTGAGGGGTGCCTGGGTGACTCAGTCGGTTAAGCGTTGGTTTCAGCTCAGGTCATGATCTCAGGGTCATGAGACCGAGTCCCACATTGGGCTCCGCACTTAGGACGGAGTCTGCTTGTCCCTCTCCCTCTGCTCCTCCACGCCCCCCCCCCCCCCCGCCACGCACTCTCTCTCAAATAGACAAAGTCTTTAAAAAAATAAAATAAAATCTATTTGACAAATGGCTCAATAAAGTGCATTTCCACCATCGCCCCCCAAACCCCACCTAGTTATCTCCCGGATGAAAATGGACAGTGTTTCTCTAAAGAAATTGGGTGATGTGCTTGAAAGGGAGAGGGCTCTAGAAAGGGGTGGGGGGGATGGAATTGGTGCCTGTGGTAGAGTGACATTTGTAGTGACAAATGTTTCCCCTCCCTGAATCCTGAACTTTGCGTGGACTTTGCAGATCTTCTCATGAAGAGGTGGTCTGTTTCTTTTCTCTTGAATCTGCCGTATGACTTGCTCTGGTCAATAGGACATGGGCAAAAATAGTGCAGCCTCGAGCGGGGGAGGTGCTTATGCATTGGGGCCTGGACTCTTGCTAGTCTTGGAAGCCCGCTGCCCGCATGTGAACAAAGCAGATGAGACTTATGCCCCAATCATCCCTGTAGCCCCAGCTGATGGCCAGCCCACTCCTAGAGGTCCTGTCACCCAGGTCACCAGCAGCAGCTGACCACAGACACAAGCAGGATGGCCCAGCCCAAGCTGCCAAAGGCCAACAACTGTTAATTAAATAAATGGCTGTTGTTTTAAGCCTCTGAGCTTCGAGGGGTTTGTTTCACGGCAAAAGCTAGCTGATAACCATGCCCCAGAAGAGAGCTACTGGGGAGAGTGGCAATCAAAGTGGGTTGGTCAACAGTGATCTTTGGTGGTGATTACTAGATCATGGGGGCCCTAGGACTGAAATAGAAGCATGACCCATTTCATGAAAAGAATTTTGGCAAACAGGGACCGCCTGGGTGGCTCAGTGGGTTAAGTGTCTGACTCTTGATTTCAGCTCAAGTCTTGATCTCAGGATCCTGGGATCGAGCCTCGAGTGGTCAGGCTCCCTGCTCAGCGGGGAGTCTGCTTGGGTTTCTCTCTCTCCCTCTGCCCCCCGCCCTGCCTCCAGCTCACACACGCTCTCTCTCAAATAAATTAATAAAATCTTAAAAAAAAGGAAAGAATTCTGGCAAACAGAAAGTTGAGTCACCATGATAATGTCACAGCCTCTCAGGTCATATCCCCAGAGTCTCCAGGATGAAGTGGAGACCAAGGACCATGAAGAAGGCTGCTATGGTAACATGATAATTATGTCCTGTCAACCTTCCTAGCCATCCCCCAAAAGGACCTGCAGTGATTTCCCAAGGCAGCTGTTCAGAGGAGAAATAAAAATCTACACTGTCCAGGGATTTTTGGACAATGGCTCTGGGCTGACAGAGCCCTGGGGGCTCAGAGCAACACTGTTGCCCACAGTCAGAGCAAGGGCTAGGGAAGGTCAAATGAGATATGGAGTTTTGGCTTAAATCCATGGATGGTGGGCCCAGTGGGTATACAAACTCACTCTGTAGTAATTTCCCTAGTTCCTGGGTTTTCAGCTGTAATAGATAGAACCAGCAACTGGCCAAACACCCCAACTGGCTCCCTGACCTGTGGAGTGAGAATTTTTCTGTTAGGAAGGGCCAGATGGAAGACTGGAACTTCCTTCCTCTTCCAATGGCAGCAGGAACAGCAAACACATATAGCACTTATTTTCTCTTAGGTACTCTTCCAAGCACTTTGCATACATTAACACATGATGCCTTAAAACAACACTACAGAAAAAACCCAACAGCACTGCAAAGTAGACACTATCATTGTACATCTTTTACAGAAAAGGAAATTAAGACATTGGATGTTTAAGCAACTTGCCCAAGGTCATTAGTAATTGGTGGAACCAGAATCGAAACCACAAACTAGCTCCAGAGTCCATGCTCTTAAAAGCTATGCTCTACTCTCAGAAGAGCAAACCCAAACCAGCACTACAGGCATGGAGGGCTCCCAGAAATTAGGGCCACCATCAAGACGAAAACTTCCAGGGTAGGGCGCCTGGGTGGCTCAGTTGGTTAAGCGACTGCCTTCGGCTCAGGTCATGATCCTGGAGTGCCGGGATCGAGTCCCGCATCGGGCTCCCTGCTCAGCGAGGAGCCTGCTTCTGCCTCTGACCCTCCCCCCTCTCATGTGCTCTCTCTCTCTCATTCTCTCTGTCTCAAATAAATAAATAAAAAATCTTAAAAAAAAAAAAAAGAAAACTTCCAGGGTAGTAAGCCCTATCACCTCCCTGTTTGACCTACCTGTTTGGCTAGTGAAGAGTACAGGGGGATCTTGAAATAGATGTGATATATACAACTTGGCCTTCAGCAGGTTATGGAGAGACAGGTAAGGTCCATGAGCAGCTGTTTACTCTCCTGGGGTGACTTTGTCTGCCACACTGCCTTCCCTTTCTCCGCCCACAGTTGCGGTTTCATGGGGATTGGAATGGACAGCCTTGTGTCCCTGCTATTCGTATGTTGAAGTCCCAATGTCAAGTATCACAGAATGTGACTGTATTTGGAGATAAGGCCTTTAGGCAGGTAATTAAGGCGAATTGAGGTCACTGAGGTAAACCCCAATCCAACAGGACTGGTGTTCTTATAAGAAGAGGAGATAGGCCCAGAGGGAAGATTGTGTGAAGATGCACGGAGAAACTGGCCTAGGAAAGAGGCCTTTGGAAGAAACCGACTCTGCCGATATCTAAGGTCTGATTTCTCAGCTTCCAGAACTATGAGAAAATAAATTTCTGCTTTTTAAACCACCTCGTCTGTGATACATAGTTATGGCAGCCCTCGCAGACTAATCCAGGGACCTCTCCCTAACCAGTTGTCTTAGGGTTCTCTCGTGAAATAGAACCAGTAGGATACATGTAGATATGTAAGAGGAGATTTATTGTAGGGATCGTCTCACACACAAGGTTATGGAGGCCAGGAAGTTCCACAATCGACTGTCTGGAAGCTGGAGAACCAGGAAAGTTGGTGGTGGAATTTAGTCCGAGTCCAAAGGCCTGAGAACCAGGAACTTTATCCAGTGTTTGAGGGCAGGAAAAGACGGACACCTGAGCTCAAGGAGGGTGAATTTTCCCTCTCTCCGCCTTACTGTTCCATTCAGGCCCTCGAAGGACTGGCAGCTGCTAGCCTCCATCGGTGAGGGGTGATCCCTTAGTCACAAATCAAATGCTAATCCCTTCCAGAAACACCCTCATAGACAAACCCAGAATGATGTTTTACTAGCTGTTTGGCCTCCCTCAGCCCGGTCAAGTTGACACAGAAAATTAACTATCACACCAGTTGTTTGAAGAGATGTTTCAAAGCTATGTAAGTCCAGGGGCGCCTGGGTGGCTCAGTCGTTAAGCGTCTGCCTTCAGCTCAGGTCATGGTCCCAGGGTCCTGGGATCGAGTCCCGCGTTGGGTTCCCTGCTCAGCGGGGAGCCTGCTTCTCCCTTTCCCTCTGCCTGCCTCTCTGCCTATTTGTGCTCTCTCTCTATCTCTGTCAAATACATAAATAAAATCTTAAAAAAACAAAAGCAACAACAACAAAAACCAAAGCTATATAAGTCCAGCTCGCATGACAGACAGGCCGTAGCCAGATGCATACGGCTGTGACATCACAGCCCCACACAGACAGCCCAGAATCTTCCCTGAGAACATAGTTTCTTTTTTTTTTTTAAGAATTTATTTACTTATTTAAAACAGAGAGAGAGCGTGCGTGAGCAGGGGGGAGGGGCAGAAGCGGGCCCCCCACTGAGCAGGGAGCCCGATGCCGATGACGGGCTCCATCCCAGGACCCTGGGACCATCCCCCATCATCCTTCCCTGAGAACATCGTTTCAAGTGGTATATCTGGTTGTTCACTTTGCTTGGAAGGAGCAATGGCCTAAGGTAATGGCTCTACACTGTTTGATGTTCAGGGACTTGGAAAGAACAAAATTTATAGTATTGGTGACAAGAAGGTTTGGGAAAAGTAATATGTGGTTGGCCCTCTAGGGATGGCCACAGGGTATAAACATTTGTGTTCCATATAAATGCCCAACAGAGTTCATCAACTGGGATGAAGACTCAGTAATCATGTGAACAAGATGACTTGCATAAGAATGTCAGCCTTCAGGTCATGATCCCAAGGTCCTGGGATCGAGTCCCGCATCGGGCTCCCTGCTAGGCGGGGAGCCTGCTTCTCCCTCTGCCTCTGCCTCTCTCTCTCTCTCTCTGACTCTCATGAATAAATAAATAAAACATAAAAAAAAAAAAAAAAAGAATGTCAGCCTTTCCCCCCAACCATTCTGAAGCTTGCTCGGGGGCCCATGTACAAAGCTGCAGGGACGGAGGCTCAGTCACAGGGACTTCCCCTCACCGAAGCTGATCTAGCCATCAGAACAGTTAGTGTCCAATTCCAACCTGCCGATAGCAGAGGCCAATGCCACAGCCCCAGTATATATCATTTTCTTGCGGTGGGAGGAGGCTCCAACTAGCCATCCGGGGGCAGGGTGATGACATCGGGCCCCTTCCATCGTGGAGGGGACTGCAGTGGGGATTCGCCTTCCCTGCCTGCAGCGCCTCAGCTGCTACCGCTTTCATGGGCATGCTTGCTTGCGATCATGATATCCCATTCAACGCTGCTTCTCACCATGGAACTCATTTTACAGCAAAAGAAGGCAAGAAAGAGCTCAACAGAATTCACACAGGTCATACCTTACCCTGGTCATATCTTATTTTTTATCATCTGGAACAGTGGGTTGCCTGTTCAACCTCCATTTGCAAGTAGTTTCTTCCTGTTGCCTTGATTTTAGCCTTTGTGGACTTAGAGGTCTGAGGATTAGTCTACCAGGAGAAATGACCATGACTCCATGGAAATGAATGGATGTTGAGACTGCAGTCGAGCTCTTTAGTATCTAAGCTCCACATGTCACTGGACCAACAGGAAAGATGGGAGTTTGATTGGTGTGATTGATCCTGATCATCAAGGGATGTTTGGTTGCTCTTCATGCAGGCAGGGAGGATTAAGCCTGAGACTCGGAGCCCCCTCCTAATCCTGCGGTGTTCAGTGGTCAAAGTTAATGAAAGATTACAGCAACATCATCCAGGCCGCACTACAAAGGGCTCACATCTCTCAGAGATGGAGCTTTACCTTGGTCCGCCAGGCAAAGAGAACTTGGTAGCCGAGAAACTGGCTGAGGGCAAGAGAAACAGAAGGGGTAGTAGAAGACAAGTTATGAATACCAACTATGGTCTTGTAACTAGTTTCAGAAACAAAATGGAAGTAGCTACTCATATTTTCTTTTTTCCTTATTTTGGGGTGTGTGTGTGTGTGTGTGTGTGTGTGTGTATGTGTGTATGTGTGTTGTGGGTATGTCAACATATTCTCTTCGCCCTGTCCCTTATATAGGGTATGTTGATGGTAGTTGAACTTCACAATTTAGTGCACAAATTACAAAATATCAGTACATGATTGTGACAAACTTAAAGAAAAATGAACATTGAACCACAATCTTTTGTAAATTTTCTTTTTTTAAGTAAGCTCCACACCCAACGTGGGGCTTGAACTCAGGACCCCCAAGATCAAGAATCACATGCTCTACTGACTGAGCCAGCCAGGTGCCCCTCAACAATCTTGAATTTAGAGCTGGATGTGATAATTCACGAGACATTGGGCATCCCCTGTTGGGAAGAAGTCGGGAGTGATTTCTTTTGTACAGGGCCGAGTTGTACTATGTTAAGTGGGAGCATGATATTATGGGAGAGGAAAAGTTTTCCCTTCTTCCCTTCTAGATTCATTGCCTAATCTAATAATTAAATTGACATAAGACAGATTAACAGGAGAAAAACAAATTTAATTTCATACATACAGGGGTTCCTAAAAACACAAGACTCAAGGAAGTGACCAAGGAGGCAGCTTTTATACCTTTAAACGAAGAAACAATAAATTTGTGAGGCATTGATGAGACAAAGAAGTTTGGGCTTAGGGTAATAAATTGGTGAAGTGACAGGGTTTGTTTATAAAGCCTTCTTGGCTCTGAATTCCCTACTTCTGGTGATAAGGATGCCTTCAATCTTCCTGGTACAGGGAGGGTACCTTCCACATGGGAGACTGATTTCCTGTTTTCAGAGGAGGGTCAGAGTGTCCTTGCACTGGCTGTTTCTTAAGTAACTTTATTCTTTCCCTCCCTCTGCCTCCCCCCTCTTAAGTAACTTTAGTTCAAAATAATCAATATGCCAAAGTGGCATATTTTGGGGCAGACTGCCCTGAACCCCATCTTTTTTTTTTTAAAAAGTCATCCTTACACCCAGCGTGGGGCTTGAACCCACAACCCCAAGGTCAAGAGTTGCACGCTGTAGCAGCTGAGCCAGCCAGGCACCCCCAAACCCCATCATTATTATTGCTATCATTGTTGTTATTTAGAATTTTAAGTGTGGAAAAAGATTGTATATGCACTCATCATTATTTGAGTCTAAACTATTACTGAAAACATGTTGGAGGCCACAGTTTTGGATAGCAGAACTCTATCTTTTCTTAATTTAAATGGGAAAAATAATAATGCTTACCATCTCATCCAAACCAATTTTTCCAAATGTCACAAAAACACCAAAGGTTTCTGCATAATATAAAGCACTTATAACCCAACCATCTAGGTATTTAATATTTCATGAGCTCACTGGTTTATAGGTATGCAGTATGATGCAGTATGACAATATCATACAGTATGGAATATGAATTATACTCTCCTTCCACGCTGCAGGAAACACAGTCTGTAGCAGAAATAGGATCAAGTCTTATGTTTGTATTTTATCTGTTTTATTTTGTAAATTATCATACTATAATGTAACAGTGTGGTATTGAAGAAGAGATAAACACACATATCAATGGAACAAAATACAGTCCAGAAATCGACCTACACACACATGGCTAACCAATATGTTACAAAGACGAAGAAGCAATTTGATGGAGAAAGGATAGCCTTTTAGCAAACATGTTGAAATAACTGAACGTCAATAGGCAAAAAAAGAAAAAGAAAAATTACACCTTGACCTCAAAATGACACCTTATTCAAAAATTCATCCAAACTGGATTATAAATCTAAATGTAAAACATAAAACTGTAAAAATTCTTTTTTAAAGATTTTATTTATTTATTTTTACTTTTTTTTGTTAGTTTCAGAAGTAGAGTTTAGTGATTCATTAGTTGCACATAACACCCAGTGCTCATTTCATCAAGTGCTCTCCTTGATGCCTATGACCCAATTATCCCCCTCCCCCCACCACCTCCCTCCAGCAGCTCTCAGTTTGTTTCCTAGAGTTAAGAGTCTCTTATGGTTTGTCTCTCTCTCTGATTTTGTCTTATTTTATTTTTCCCTCCCCTATGATCCTCTGTTTTGTTTCTTAAATTCCACGTATGAGTGAAATCATATAATTGTCTTTCTCTGATTGACTTATTTTGCTTAGCATAATACCCTCTAGTTCCAACCATGTCGTTGCAAACGGTAAGATTTCATTTTTTTGATGGCTGAGTAATATGCCATTGTGTGTACACCTCTTCTTTATCCATTCATCTGTTGATGGACATCTGGGCTCTTCCCATAGTTTGGCTATTGTGGACATTGCTGCTATAAATTATTTAGTTTTTTAAATATTTTATTTATGTGTTTATTTGAGAGAGAGAGAGAGAAAGAGTGAGGACAGGAGAGGAGCAGAGGGAGAGGAGCAAGCAGTCTTTGTGCTGAGTGCGGAGGCCGATGCGGGGCTCCATCTCACGACCCTGAGATCATGACCTGAGCCAAAACCAAGAGTCAGACGCTCAACTGACTGAGCCACCCAGGTGCCCCAAAACTGTAAAAATTCTTAGAGGCAAGCACAGGAAAAGCTGTGTGTGACCTGGTATTGGGCAAAGAATTTTTATCTGTGACATAAAACTACGATCCACAAAAGAAACAATTGATAGATTGGACTTTATCAAAATTAAAAACTTGTGCTCTTTAAAAGTCACTGGTAAGGAATTGAAAAGACTAGGTATTGTCAGGAATTGTACAGAATCTGAGATTTTACCCTACTCGTCAGTTGAAAGTTTAACTTGTTACTGCTTCGTGGATATTGGCAAAGACACGAGATTCCCAAGTGTGAGAAAATGACCTGGTTACTCATGGCAAAGCAACAGCCAGAGGATCTGAGGAGGGCTTATGCTGGTTCTCCGTGCTCCCTAAGTCCCACGGAGGTGATGCAGCGGACCTATCATGGGTGTTGGCACGTGCAGTGGGCTACATTATAGGAGAGGAACAGCAAGCTGGGGGAATTCACTGGTTTTAGAGCAAGTGGAAACAAGCCCTCTCTGTGTAGGGGAAGACATCACCTCATCCCTCAAGGCCGTGATGCAAAAACAATCCTGAGAAATGGCCAGGCAAAGAGCAGTCAGGGTCTTGCAGTCTGGGCATGCCAGGCAAAAAATGTGCAAAAGCACTCACGGCCCACGGTGGATTGCCTCTCCCAACACGGCGCCCTTTACCCCATCACATTCTTAGCCAAATTTGAAGTTTTATATCAGCATGCCACCCTGATTAATCAGACCAACAGCGTCTGGGATCGAATCTGCTTAATTTGTCTTATAAAGGATTTTCAACAGAACTCCAAGCTGCAGGATGAGACTGCTTGGCAGGAGTGACGTCCTCCTTGCCTCCCAGAGTCCTGGTCTCACCCAACTCTAGAAAAGTCCCAGGGGACTGCTAGCTCTTCTTTTAGACTGTAAGGATATAGTCTAAGGCCAGACTAGTATCCATCACACATAAGGGAGCTTAGCTATCCTGATGATCTTCAGTGTCTTTGTCAATAATTATAAGGGGCAAGAGATGGGCCAAAAAGCAGTCCCTATCCCCAGTGGAGAGAGAATCAATGGCCCATCCGCCCCCATGTACAAACATAGAGCCCAAAGAGGCACAGTTCAGGATTTGTTGTCATCATCCCATGGGTTTGGTTCACCAAGTATTTGCAGCTTTAATCCATACATGGCAAAACCCAAGGCCACTCGAGTGTCAGAAAAGCCTATGACTTGACATAAGATGGAAACAATGCTGCACCGCATCATGTTCATTTTCAGGAGCTGCCAGTCATGGCGTCAGGAATGATAAAATAATCTCAGACCAGCATGTCATTGGTGACAGTGTTTTCATAGCACGAGGAAGGGGACTATGAACTCGGCAGCTGCTGTGTGACTTGGGTGGCAATGCCGGATCTCGGGGTCAAAAGCAGTGTTGGTTGCCCCCCTATCCTTGCACCTTTGGAGGTCTACAGGAATTCTCTCTCAAGGTACTAGAGTTGGCACTTTTCACATAATCGGCCACATAATCAGTATGTCCCATCCCAATACCCATAACTTCGTCTTGTCTTCAATCACCCCCTGCTGCTTTCACCCTAATCATTGCCAAGAGGTCCCTTGCTGGGGACAGCTGCATTCAGTGACCAAATTGCCCACTAAGGTGTGTGGACCCAGAGGATGTGGAGTCAGACATCGTCCCGGTGCTCATCAACATCAGATACTAATGCAGTGTGGAATGTGCATCAAATACTTTTGACTATTGGCCCATTACTGGGTGACGCTTGAGGAAAAAAAGGTGCACCATTTGTCAGGCTGCAAGTGGGTTGGAGAGCTGGGAGTCCGCTGATCAGACTACAACAGCAACACGTGACCTGAAAACGTATCAGAAGTGATGAGACATTGGTACGCCTGGGTGGCTCAGTCGGTTAAGCGTCTGCCTTCAGCTCAGGTCATGATCCCAGGGTCCTGGGATTGAGCCCCGCATCGGGCTCCCTGCTCAGCGGGAAGCCTGCTTCTCCCTCTGCCACTCCCCCAGCTTGTGCTCGCACTCTACTCTTTCTGTCAAATAAATAAATAAAATCTTAGAAAAAAAAGTGATGAGACCATCTGTAGCCCTGAGAGGTACAGTCCAAGGTCTGATGTAGTCAACCTGTCAGGAGCGAGCAGGGTCAATGGCCCACGCAACTTGGCCTCCTTTGTTGCAAGAGTCACAAGTCTGGTTTCTGCATCAGAAACATAGGGTCCTGTGCTTTGTGCCCAGTCCCTGATGGCAGATGTGTTGCCACGTCCGATGGCAATCTCAGTAGTGAAGGCTTAATCAGCAGCTTGATTTTGGTTGGCCTCACTGGAGAATGGACCTTTACTGTGGGCATCTCTGTGAGTGACCCCGACAGTCCCATAAGTGTCCATGGTTGGTTTGCACAGTTTGTGACCCCAAAGAGAGGTGTCTTTTTGTTTTTTTTTTTAGTGATCTCTACACCCAACACGGGGCTCAAACTCATGACCCCGAGATCCAGAGTCACATGCTCTTCCAACTGAGCCAGCCAGGTGCCCCAAGAGAGGGTGTCTTTAATCTACCAGCCTGTACTCTTTCAAGAGGCAGATCAAATGGCTAGGCCATCGGCAACAGCCCCGGAGTCAGTAAAAATATAAGTTTCATCAAGGGGCGGGTTGGGCGGACTTCTGAGAGCAGCTGAGTCCTGCTGGTTCGTAGTAGTTCTGAGGAGCAGGGAGCCCAATGCGGGGCTTGATCCCAGGACTCCGGGATCATGACCTGAGCCGAAGGCAGATGCTCAACCGACTGAGCCGCCCAGGCGCCCCGCAGACCCTATCAATTGGATTCAGGCTCTTTGTGTTCCCTATGGGAATATGGACCAAGGAGTGAACAGCAGCTCTAGGCCTTTCTGGCTGGGAGGAGGGAAGGGGGAGGGGACAGGACTGGAGGAGGCCGGCTTGAGGGAAAGGGCTGGAGGCTTTTTCTCCTTCATCTTCTAGCCCCAGGAGGTACCTGCCCATCTGTCTCCTCCCCATGTGCCTCCTCACAGGCCACTGCTCTAGCCAGGACACCTCAAGCCCTGGGCTGTCTCTGTGACCAGCGCCCTCTGCTGCCAGACGACCAGGTGGGATGGTGACTGGGATGTTGGTTGCCAACAATCCTAAGAGTTTGAGTCCCTCTCCCTGCAAGTTCCCCCCACATACTCCTTTTTAAAGTGGCTGAAATCCTGGTAGAGGAGGAGGCAGTCATTTGGGGGTGTGGAAGGCAGGGAGAGGTCTGTACCAGTAAGCAAGGCTGTTCATCACTTTCAATTCTGAGTGGCTGCCCATTTGGGCTCAACAGATGAACTTCTGACGGTTTTCGTTACCTAAAGCTCTGCACCCTCGTTCTGACACTGTGTATTTCAGCTTTGGTGACCCCTTGAATCAGCCACCATCGTCCTATTCCCTTCTAACTTGGGCTCCATGGCTTGCTGTCCCATGTCATGATCACATCCCTTGCTCTGCCCACCCAGAGGAGAGGGATCAAGAACTAAGGTCCCCAACTTAGGGAAAAAGAGATCACACTTGTAGTTACCAGAAACAGGGGTGGTGGCAGGGGAGATTGGAGGAAGGTGGTCAAAAGGGACAAATTTCCAGTTACAAGACAAATAAGTACTAGGGATGTAATATACAACATGAGGACTACAGCGAACACTGCTGTGTGACTCATAGGGAAGCTGTTAAGAGAGTAAATCCTAATGTTACTCACCGATATGTCAGAGCCACTAACTGGAAAAATGAACAGGTGAGCCCTGGTGTGCATGCTGCGGGGCCAACTGCTCTGGACCGGGGAATCCTGACGAGGCTGGACACATCGAGAGCACAGCTCCTGGCTGAGTTCGCCAACATTGTTGCCCAATAAACTCAGATAAATTCATCGCAGGAGAAGCCAATAACTCAAGAGATGAGGGTTTGGGAAAGAGAAAGGGAGAAATTTATTTCAGGTGCTGGCATCTGGGGGTCGGTACGTGTTCAACCCATGATCATGGGCACCGAAGGGGGCCTGTTGGGTGTGGTATTCTAGGCATCCCATTACTATCAGGGCTTTTCTGGTGTGGCAGTTGGAATGTTCTGGTCATTGTCAATGCCTCAAGAAAATGCAATAAGAAATAAGCACAATGGGTTTTAGTTTGAGCATGAGTTAAGTGGTCTTGACTATTTCTGATTGTAACTGTTGGGGTCTATAGTTGAGCAAGAGGGCTCGCTAACACTAAGGGTTCTCTCATCACAAGGAAAACATTTTTTCCCCATTTCTTTTTATTGTATCTACATGAAATGACAGATGTTAACTAAACGTATTGTGGTCATTGTTTCACAATATATGTAAGTCAAACCTTTATGCTGTCCACCTGAAACTCATACAGTGTTGTACATCAGTTGTATTCCAATAAAAATGCAGGCGGCGGGGGAGAGCTACGGTGCCCAGTGGAGGAATCTTGTGATGGAGCCCAGGAGAAATTGTGTGATAACTGAAAATGCCCTGGAGAATGGTGACTTCTGAAATGGATACTACGTCCCAGGAAAAGTAGGTGGTAGGGGGCGGGGTGCCTGGGTGGCTCAGTCGGTGAAGCATCTGCCTTCTGCTCAGGTCATGATCCCAGGGTCTAGGGATCGAGCCCCAAGTAGGGCTCCAGGCTCAGAGGGGACTCTGCTTGTCTCCCTGCTGGTGCCCTCTCTCTGTCTCTGTGTCAAATAAATAAATAAAATCTTAAAAAAAAAAAGTAGGTGGTAGAGGGTCACGACTGCCTACAAGGTAAATAGCCTGCATGTGTGGATAACCTTCTTTTGGGATGGTAGCTACTAGGAAAAAAAGAGAGGAAAAGAACTCAGGTGTCAACAGGTGGCTTCTTTCAGTCCCAGCACTTGGCCTCTAATGTTCATTAACAGGAAGGACAGTGGGGCACCCTTACTCCTCACTTGCCCGCCATTTGGGCAAGAGTGTTCCCTCCTGGATCCCAGGAAGGTTTCTCACACGCCCTAACCTGGCTTGTGGGGACCCTCGTCCTCTTGTCCAGAAATCCCTACCTCCATCAGCTTCTCATCCTCATCACCAGAACTATCAAGCACTGCGCGGGCTCTGAGATTTTATCCTACCTACACACTATCAGCTTAGCCTGTTCTTGTTCCGTGGATGCCGGCAGAAGACACAGGCTGCAGAATCCGAGACAAGGCGCTTCATTATTCACTGTAAAAGTAGTAGCCAGAGTGTCTGTATGATGCTTGGGCCAGTCCCTACGCGCCCAGGGCCCACGGGGGCGATGCAAAGGGCCCGTCATGGGTGCCTATATAGACCACGGACTGTGTTACAGGAGAAGACGCTGAGCTCGGGGGACTCCCTGCTTTTATAACAACCAGAAGTGGGCCTGCTATTTGTCGGGGGTATGACAGCGTGCCCCTCAGAGTGAGAAATGGTCAGGGTAAATGGTGGTTAGGGCCTCGCCCAGCAAGACTATGCAGGGACACACATGGCCCGTGGTGAATTGCCTGTCCCAACAGACACAAACCAGGAGAAAATACCGCAAATCACCTATCTGACAAAGGCCTTTTATTCAGAATACATATAAAGTACTCTCAGAGCAACAGTCAATGAATAACTCAATTGCTCTGTCTTGTGGGCTTGGGATCAATGTTATACCCCACTGAAGCCGCATGGTCTGCTAACAGAGGTTTCCCCCTTGACCAAATTCTACCCAGGCTCTTCTGAGCCCTCTTCTTGCTTAGGCCTCAACCTTGGTCTATAAAGAAGTGAATGTGGAGGCTGCTTTTAGGCAACAGGCTTGAGCAATGGAATGCAGAAAGGCCCACAGCCACTCCCTGGCTGAATCCAGGCGGGCCCCTCAGGTGACCCACCCGGAAGTATCCATAGGCCCTCACTGACCAATGGGCTACTTACAACCGGGCACAGTTACCAAAAAAGGGAGAATTCTATTGGTCGCCATACCCCCTCATCTTCCCCGATGTAAAAACGGCCCCCACCCACTGCCTCATGGCAGGCAGCCTCTCTTCTGCTGTCCTGCCCACAGCTCCCTTGTAGGGTATTCGATAAACTTCTATCTCCTTTGCTCTGCCTCAGGTGAATCCTTTCACCGCCTGCACCACCAGCTTCCACTCGATTGTCACCCCACACTTGGGGGCCCCCATCCGATCAAGAGAGACACCCCATTTAGGCACCACAGTGAACAAACACCAACATAGTTTCTAACAGCTCAAGGCCTCATCCCTAAGATGAACCTAGTCCCCCTTAAAGTGCCTGCATGAGAAAACTCAAGGCTTCGAAAAGCATTTACTGCCTGTTCCAGTCAGCACTTAAAGATAGGGCCCCTGTCTCCCAGTCTCTGTGAGAGATAAGGGCTAACCTTGATAGGGACCAGTTAATAAGTCCAGATGGGTTTCATATGGACCAACCTTCCTTCCCCCACTTCCCATTTTTTTTTAATTATTATTTTTTAGAGAGGGGGTACTGAGGGGCGGGGAGAGGGGCAGAGGGAAAGAATCTTCAAGCGGACTCCCCGCTGAGCACAGAGCCCAACTAGGAAGCTCGATCCCACGACCCTGAGATCATAACCTGAGCCGAAACCAAGAGTCGGCTGCTTAACGACTGAGCCACCCAGGCGCCCCGTGAGTAATGAGTCCTCACTTACTGCCATCCTACTTTCCATACTCCCTTTAAAACACCTGGTCAGGTCACCTCCGTACAAACGGAAGCTGAGTTCAGTTCACGCTCACCTCCTTTCCCTGTTGCAACAGTATGTTACTGATTAAGATCTGTCTCTACCATTCTAATGTCTGGCTTTGTCTGTCTTCTAGAAGCTACTTGTCATTCACATCGCATGAAGAAGGCATGCCCCCAAAGGAAAAGGTCAGGGAAAATGAACCCACTTGACACATTAATAGGGTGGGATCGTGGCCTTGTTCTCATTCTTCATACTGTTCTCATTCATACATAAATGACTTCCCTTGCTGTTGCTATGAAGTTGTTTTGTAGCAAATAAAAAAAAAAAATTATAGGTGTGAAAAAAACAAAACAAAAAACCAAACCAAACCAAAACAAAAATTATAGGTGTGAAAAAGCATATCCTCCTCAAGCAATACTTCCAGACCCGATGCCAGTTTAGGATGACGGAGTCAGTCCTAAACATAATAAATGTTGAAGTCACTGTCTAGGAGGTGGGGTTACCCTCCAGAGCTCACCATGTCTCCTGACTACTCAGGAATTCAGGGAAAAGGCAGTGACAGGGGAGGCTTGTGGGAGAGGTATTTTGGAGGCAGAAGGCTTCCTCACACGTTACTAGTTTTCCACAATTAGAGTGTGTGCTTCCGTTATAATCGCAAATATCCAGGCTTGAAGTGTCCGGCCTATGAGTCTGTGTAAGGATGAAGGGAGAGCCCAGAGCTTCTGCTCAGGGCCTTGGGGTGATCATTTCCTTCTGACCATCCCTTGTCACAAGCAGTGGCGTACCTCAGGGTGTGTGTGTGCGCGCATGCGTGTTGGAGGGGGTGTGTACCTCTACTGGGCCTGCCCAGCTGCTATCTGCTTTTGTGGTGAGACAGGGAACAGGCCTCCTACTGGGACGAGGCCACCTCAGCATTTCATTGTCGCCAGCCCAGAGAGGATGGTGGAGGAGTGGAGTGTGCTCTTTACAAGATGTAGGACATCGTTATGATGACTGCAAGCTTCTTGTCAGCTTCCCTTTACCCCCACCCCCCACCACACCCCAGTTCACAAAGGAAGAAACAGGGTAGATGAAGAGCGTAAGGGGAGGCACCGTTTAACTTCATCTGTAGTAAGGGGAAGCAAGTTTTGCCACCCCAAAATATGACCCTTCGGCATATTTATTATGAGTTGATTATTTTTGAGAGCTTGCAGACACAGAAGTTCTGAAAAACCAGTAGAAGTTACCCGTTTGTAGGGACATTTACATTTATAAGGGAAATCTCCATTTTAAGAGTGTCTCCCTGGCCGTACTGGGAAGAGGTGGGGGATGGCTCTAAATCTCTAGAAACTTGTTTATTTTTTTAAAAACCTTTTATTTATTTATTTGATAGAGAGAGAGCGCTCATGAGCCGGGGGAGGGGCAGAGGGGGAGGGAGAAGCAGACTTCTCACTGAGCAGGGAGCCAGATATGGGGCTTGATCCAGGAACCCTGTGATCGTGACCTGAGCGGAAGGCAAATGCTTAAGACGCTACACTGACTGAGCCACCCAGGTGCCCTGAAACTGTTTATCAATGAGGAAGGTAATGAGTTAAATCTGCATAACAATCTTACCCTTGGTTACTGTGCTTTTCCCGGTAGCCTCCCAAAACTGACTCCCCATCCCAACATCTTCTTTTTTTTGTTGTTTACTTTTTTTTTTTTGGTAATCTCTACACCCAACGTGGGGCTCGAACTCATGACTCTGAGATCAAGAGTCACATAGTCTCACGACTGAGTCAGCCAGCCAGGCGCCCCACCCCCAACATCTTCTTTTGTCTTTAGCTGAAGGTGATAGTTAAGGTGATGGCTTCAGCCATTTTGGAGAGTTACTCCAGTTTCCTGGGTCTCTGCCACATACACAGAGATACACACTGTTAAATAACAAAAATTCAACCGAGTCCATTTTAAAGATTTAATTGGCTTTATTAAATGATTCACGAATCGGGCAGCATCCCATCTAGAGGGCAAAGTGGAAGGTTTTAATAGGAGGGTGGGGCAAGAGGTCACTAGAAGAAAAAAAAAAAAGGATTGTTCCAGGCCAGGTGGCTTTCCCTTAGGTTGGGAAAAGCAAGGGGTCTTATCAGGCAGATTACCTCATCTTTCTTTGGGGAATGGAGGACCCAGGAGGCCAACTCCTTGGCGCTGACTGCAAAAGTCCTGACTGACCAGTTAGAACTACATTTCTGGGGAAGGCTGAAACTGCAGTTAGATCAGGTATTAAGCCCCAGTTTGGGAACTCGGTCTAAGTGACACCATTTTGGGCCTGTGGTTTTCTTTTTAAAAACGTTATTAAACTTCTGTTTTTCTCCTGTTTAAACCTGCCTCAACCGAGAAAGAATCCACTGAAAATATAAGCAAATGGGCATTTATTTGGGCAATTAAAATTGCAATTTGGGAGACACTGATTCTGGTTGAAACCAGATTCTTGTTCCGAGGAAGACAAAGAGGGGGCAGAGTTAGAAAGGCGAAAAGTGACAAGTGTAGCTCTCATTTAGTTCCTTCACGCAAAACAGGGATTGGAACTAGTTTAACTGGGATTGGTTGGTTTTATTTGCAAACAAGGGACTGAAATTTGTTAAAGCGCATTGGCTTTCGAAGTGAAGAATGCGGATAATCTAGTTGCCCTGGTGAGGAGGTGAGGGCTGCACCTGGCTGAAAAGGTTTTACAAGTTAATAGTTTCTCCCACTGAAGGCATGCATAAATTCCTCCTCCCTTATGGCCTCCTGACCCTTTTTTTTTTTTTAAGATTTTATTTATTTATTTGACAGAGAGAGACACAGCGAGAGAGGGAACACAAGCAGGGGGAGTGGGAGAGGGAGAAGTAGGCTTCCCGCCGAGCAGGGAGCCCGATGCGGGGCTCGATCCCAGGACTCTGGGTTCATGACCTGAGCCCAAGGCAGACGCTTAACGACTGAGCCACCCAGGCGCCCCTCCTGACCCTATTTTGAGAGAGATTCTCTTAGTTAGGCTTGCTTGCTCTGTTTAGAAATCTAGTTTTACATCTGTCTTACATCAGTTGAATTATTAGAGCAGCCAAAGAACCTAGAAGGTGAAAAGAATTTTTTTTCTTCCCAACAGTAGCCAAAGAACACGCCCCTTACGCTCTATTACACGCTGCCCTGTTGATTTCCTCTCTAACGCACGACTTCCGGTTTATTGGTTGACTTTGGTTGAGGCATGCCCCATCTCCCTAGAACCTGAGACTGGGAGAGTGGAACAGTACCTGTCTTATTCCCTGCCAGGTTCCCAGGGTACAGAGCGTGAGACCGAATCAATGCTCAATAAATATTTCTTTTACATTTGATTGTTGAAGAGGTACAATTTTAAAAAACGATGACATAATATGTCGCCTGTCACACCGGCACAGATTTCAAAAGGTAATGTTACAAAGAAAACCACAGAGCCGTAATGGAGCCACTTAAACTCAGGCCCCAAGTCAGTAAACCAAGACTTAATACCTAACCTGACTGCAGTTTCAACCATCCTAGGAATGTAACCTTTAGCCAGCCAACATGGGAATTTCCTGGTCAGCACTAGGAAATTCACTGATAGACCCTTTCCGCTCCCTTTAGGAGGGTGACCTTGCCTAAAACAATGGGTTCTTTGCTAATAATTTCCTCTTTTCCTCTCCCTCTTTGCCTTTAAAAGACCTTTACCTTTCTGTAGTCTTCTGGAGCTCCTTTCTGGTTGCTAGATGGGATGCTGCCCGATTCATAAATCATGTGATAAAGCCAACTAGATCTTTAAAATTCACCTGGTTCAATTTTGTTTTTTAACAATAGGAACCATGTTGTAAATGACAGGGCCAAAACAGCATTCTCTCACACTTCTGGGAAGAGTGTTTGTCACCCTCTTGGTGGAAAGCAACTTGGCCAGTGCGTGTCCCAAACCTAAAAGGATGACATCGCCTTTGAGCTAGCAATTCCTCTTCTAGTCACTGATAACCTAAAATGAACGGCTTATCAATGCTGTTGGGGGGAGCAGAGTTTGCTACCCCCTAATACGCCTCTTTGGCATATTTCTTTGGGGCTGCTTATTTTTGAGAGGCTGCAGACACTGGAGGCGCTTGGGAAAAACCCAGGAGAAGTTACCCTTTTGTAAGAGATGTTTATGTTTATTTATTTATTTTCAAGCTTATGTATCTATTCAAGTAATCTCTACGCCCAACGTAGGGCTCCCACTCACAACCCCGACGTCAAGAGCTGCGCGCTCTTCCGACTGAGGCAGCCCGGCGCCCAGAGACATTCACATGTATAAGGGAAATCTCCATTTGTAAGGGTGTCTCCTTAGCTGTACCAGGAAGAAGGAAGGGGGTGTTTCTGAATCTCCAGAAACTCTTATCAAAGGAAAAGACAGCAACTTAAATCTGCATAACTAACCTTGCCCTTGTTTACTGTGCTTTTCCTGAGAGCCTCCTGTCACTGGCAGCCCCCGACCCCCAACATCTTTTGTCTTTAGCTGGAGATGGTATTTAATGTGGTAGCTTGGACCCCTTGAGGGGAATGACTGTTTTCCTGGGCCTTTGCCATGTACACAGGAGATATACATATTATTAAACGTGTTTGTTTTTCTTCTGTTAATCTGTCTTTTATTATGGGGAGGGGGGAATCTCAATTAAGAATCTAGAAAGTTAGAAGGAAAATTATTTTTCCTCCCCTTCTGTATGCACAGAGATTTAACCACAATGAAGAATGATTTTTTTGGTAATAATTAAGCAATAGCAAATAATGCCATTTTATGCATTATTATAAATCACACCTAGGAAAGATTTTAATAAGATTTTGTTACATAGTGGAAACAAGATAGTATGTAGAGAAATACCACATTTAAAATATTTTATTTACATTTAGGTAAAGGGGGAAAAATAACGTGAGCCAAATGCCATAATATTCTGAGTGGTCATCTGAGGTACGGGACATCAGGTGACTTTTATTTTTTTTAAAGATTTTATTTATTTATTTGACAGAGAGAGACAGAGTGAGAGAGGGAACACAAGCAGGGGGAGTGGGAGAGGGAGAAGCAAGCTTCCCGCCGAGCAGGGAGCCCAATGCAGGGCTCGATCCCAGGACCCTGGGATCATGACCTGAGCCGAAGGCAGGTGCTTAACAACTGAGCCACCCAGGCGCCCCCAGGTGACTTTTATTTTCTACTCTTGGTTTATTTATATTTTCCATTGTGTAAGTCATAGTGAGCTAGTTTGATTCATCACGGAACGGTGCACACTTTTGTCCTAAGAGACGATTGTTATTTACTAAACTAAAGCAGTTTTGCCCCCTGGTGGCTCATTCAGTAATTATCTGTCTTTAGTCTGAGGGAGGAATGTCATCCACCCAAACTAAAGAGCAGAGCAAACATCAGGCTTTAATCCCAAAGCAGAACTTTCAAGATTCACACGTCCTTTGTTGGCATGAGTGGTTGTGTCCTAAACGAGTGGTTTTGTGGAAGTCTAATTGTTACCTTTGACTATATGATGACAACAGGCTCTCAGCTGCCGTCGGGCATAGAGAAACACCAATAGCAGGAAAAGAAAAAGAGTTTCCAGAATCATCTGGGCCCTGGTGGCAGGGCGTCTGCAATCCCAGGGCTAAGGAGGGCAGGTGACTGGAATTGAGGCTGGTGACTCGGGGCAGGAGAACAGGGGACCCACTGAAGTGAGAACCAGGGCAGAATGGATTTGGTGACTGTCTATGAGGGACCAATCAGAGCGCGGGCGTGAGGAGCACTCGGGATGAGTCGGGGGACGTGGGGTAACCAGCAAGAGGACCAAAAGGGGCAAAGAGAAGGCAAGGAGCTTAGTTCTGGACCAGCAGCTTCTGAATCCAAGCCTTCTCATAGACATGTCCTACTTCATCATGATATCAGGGGCTACCTTCCTCTCATCCAGGTTCTTAAGGGTCCATGGTTTCCTCTTGAAGGGCCCACAGAGACCCTCCCATTTTCCATAAATAGTGATTTCCCAGCTGACCGCTCTCCTTATCCACTGAGTGTAACAGGGAATGGGTAGTGCTGGGGCTGGGGCTGGGCCTGGGCCTGCCCCTACCTTAGGACTGTTGGGTTTGCCCAGGAGAAGCAATGGAAGGGTGGAAAGGAGAGAACTCACTGACACAGGAACACTCTCCCATGGTTCAAGTTTAATGTCCTGGCAATGACCTGTGGAGCCAGGACTAATACTGTTGGGATAGCTACTTGAAGCTGGAGAACAGGGAAGTGGGGAGGACCAACAATGGCTGTAATCGATGAAGTGGACATGCTAGAACAGATTAGATATTGGGGAACGAGTCAGAAAGTTCAAGGTGTCAGGGATGTGGCACTATTATAATGAAATTATACTGTGAGCCCAGATAATCTGCCACCTGGCTAGGTTCCCTGGGAAGGCCCAGAAGACAGTCCTTCACAAGAAAGCAGGGGCACCAGTTTGGCTGAGAATGTCAATGGTGGTTGTCTTCTGTAGACCAGGATTGACAGTAGGAGATGCTGTGGGTAGTACTGGGCCCCTTTGTATCAGTGAAGATTCTGGAATAGCAGAAGCCAATGATGGTATTTAACTGACCTAGGCAAGATGGAAATAATTATCGTAATAGGCCTTGTCATGAGCTGAACTGTGTCCTTCCCAACCCCTAGTACCTCAAATGGTTGTGTGTGGACATAGCATTTTTGAAAAGATAACTAAGGTAAAACGAGGTCGCAGAGGCCCTAATCCAATATGACTGGTGTCCTCATAAGAAGAGGAGATTAGGACACAGACACACACAGAGGGAAGACCATGTGAAGACACAGGGAGAAGGCAGCCATCTATAAGCCAAGGAGAGAGGCCTCAGATGAAACCAACCCTGCTGACGCCTCGATCTCAGGCTTCTAGCCTCCAAAACTGTGAGAAATACATTTCTGTTGTTCAGTCACCCAGTCTGTGGTACTTTGATATGGCACCTTGAGTAGACTCATCTGGGCCGCAAAGCTGGAGTCCCAACCAGAATGTCCTCTGTAGCGACAGTTAATAGATGTGGTATTCTTAGGGACAAGAGAGCGTAGCCAACTTGGGTGAGAGATGACTTGTAAACCCCTGAGAAATTTAAACGTGGGGAACAAAAGGCTGATACCAGCCACTGCAACAGAAAGTCATGATCGTTCATCCGGTTTCCAGATCTGAGTCAGTTCACAGACCCAGAGCCCAGCAATTGAAGGGAAGGGTGAGGACCTTTGGGGAAGCACTCCACAGTGCTACAGAAAGTATGTATAATAAATGCTTCCCCAAAGGTCCCAGTGTCCATTTACCTTCAGTTACACTGGGAAGGAGGTTGCAGCAAGCTGCTCATTCGCCAAGGCCAGCATTCATCTGCGGTGGAGAACGAAGAAGCTGCCGATGGAGACAGGACAGCAGTATGTTGCTAGGGACTGAATATTTGTGTCCCCCCCCACCACCAAATTCACATGTTGAAGCCCTAACTGTCCATGTGATGGTATTTGAAGCGGGGATCTTTGGGAAGTAATTGGGGCGAGATGAAGTCATGAGCCTGGAGCCTCCATGATGGCATTGGTGCCCTTCTAAAGAGAGGAAGAGATATGAGATCTTCCTCTCTCTGTCTCTCTGTTTCTCTGTCTCTCTCCTCTTTCTCTGGGTGCGTGGACCAAGAAAAGGCTGTGTGAGGACATGACCAGGAAGAGAGCCCTCACCATGAGTCTGGTCAGGCCGGCTCCCTGATCTGGGACTTCCAGCCTCCGGAACCGTGAGAAATAAATGTTTGGTGTTTAAGCCCCCAGTCTGTGGTATGTTACAGCAGCCTGGACTAAGACTTTACATCAAAGTCAGGTAAGGCATCGGTGGTGAATACCCAGAAGCCAGACACCAAGGTGAAGCAGTATGTCAGTTAGTACCAGTTAGTACCCAGGAGAGTAGAAGCAGACATCATTCCGGTCAATTTTGTGATCCCATTGTTTAAGCTCAATGTGTGATGAGTTTAAAAAATATCTGTATGAATTCCTAGGGGCTAGGTAGAGTAGGACAGGAGTCTAAAGCTGCCTGAGGACAGCCCTAGCTTTTGACACCTAATTCCAAAGGAGAACACATACTTTTCTATCATTGGTCTCTTGGTTCCCATCGATGGCCAAGTTCTGGCCTGGACAAACTTGCATGCTGACCTCATTTGCATTCCGTTTTTACATTTTGGGGGATGATGCCATATTCCACGGTGACTCAACTACCTAGAAAGTACCATCATTCAATAAAACCATCTTGTTAATTTAAAATGCTGGAGAAGGGGCACCTGGGTGGCTCAGTCAGTTAAGTGTCTGCCTTCGGCTCAGGTCATGATCCCAGGGTCCTGGGTTCGAGCCCCACATCGGGCTCCCTGCTCAGCGGGGCGTCTTCTTCTCCCTCTCCCTCTGCCCCGCCCCCCTGCTTGTGGGCTGGCTCTCTCTCAACTAAATAAATACAATCTTTAAAAAAAAATAAAATGCTGGAGGAGCCTGGGTGGCTCAGTCTGTTAAGCAGCTGCCTTCGGCTCAGGTCATGATCCTGGAGTCCCAGGATCGAGTCCCGCATCGGGCTCCCTGCTCAGCAGGGAGTCTGCTTCTCCCTCTGACCCTCCACCCCTCTCATGTGCTCTCTCTCTCTCATTCTCTTTCTGAAATAAAATAAATAAATAAATAAATAAATAAATAACAAATCATATAAAAAAATATTCAAAAAAATAAAAAAATAAAAAAATAAAATGCTGGAGGAGCCTGGGTGGCTCAGTCTGTTAAGCAGCTGCCTTCGGCTCAGGTCATGATCCCGGGGTCCTGGGATCGAGCCCCGCATCAGGCTCCCTGCTCCATGGGAAGCCTGCTTCTCCTTCTCCCTCTGCCTGCCGCTCCCCCTGCTCATGCTCTCTCTTTCTGTCAAATAAATAAGTAAAATCTTTACCAAAAAAAATAAATAAAATGCTGGAGAAAACAGACCTATAGCATTAAGAGGATTTGGATTGACCAATATTTTCATCAAAGAAAAAAAGACTATAAATAGCAGCTGTAGCATTTTTGCCCATTCGTATTAACTTCACAAAGTTTTTGTTGCATTTCCTGGCACCCACCTTTTAACACAGAACATTCTCAGGCCTAGTGAATCCCGATGAGACAATCTTAGCATTGCTTTGGCAGCACCTGCCAAACTGGATTGGATTATTGAAGGATGGTGTTGCTCCTAGTTGAAAATCTTCATAAATGCATGCTGAGTGTTTGTTGCTATTCACTACGTGAATGTTCTGAAGAAAGGAATTTTAATTTTAACATTAATGGAATTCCTGTAAGTACTTTAATAAGTCCCAACCCATGCAGCAGGTACTTAGCAAGGAGATTAGGGGTGGAGTTTTTTTTTTTTTTTTTTTCCTTCTAAGCCTACAGTAACCATCTTTTTTTTTTTTTTTAAGATTTTATTTTTAAGTAATCTCTGCACCCAACATGGGGCTTGATCTTACAACCTCGAGATCAAGAGTTGCCAGCCAGGCGCTCCTATAGTGACCATCTTTTAAAGATTATGGTTTTCTATCATGGAAGAGAGTTCTGTTCTGTACATAAACTGAATAGCACATGTGTTTTTTTTAACCTATCGACTCACACTGAGTTATGCCCTCATATGGAAGGGAAAGCATTTATGTCAGATCTGAGAGCAAGAGGCGGATACAGCTCTGGAGTCCGAAGCAAGGAGGCAGCTTTAGGTTTGGGTGTGTGGTCGGAGTGAGTGGAGGGGTCCTAACTTGAAGTGACAAGAAGTGTATCGACAGAATCTTTGAGCAGGGAATGAATCAGAACCTCCACAGACTTATTCCGAAGCGCCAGGCCCCTTGTAGCTAAAGGGGGAGGAAGGTCACCAAGTGGGAAGGCTACCGAGACCTAACTAATGCTTATACTGGACACCTTTGAGTCTCCCCTGGAATCTCACTGCTAATCCACAGTGTCTTCCCCGCCCCACACAGGTTTCAGAGATGCACAGACCTGGCTTCGAGTCATCATTCTGTCGCTTATTTACCTGCTAGGTGACTTTGGACACACAATGTGCCCTCTCTGTTCTTTAATTCCCTCATCAATAAAATAGGAATAACAAGAGGACCGACCTTATGAGGTGTTTTTAGGATTAATGGAGGCATTGAAAGTGTCACAGGTTTATTGAGGTATCTCGACTCACTGGGGAGATATATATATATATATATATATATATATATATAAAATGGTCTCATTTTATTTATTTCCTATTTCCCCATAAATATCCCTCAACAGCTCTGTGCCCCTGATGGAGGCCTAATACCACCTTCTGCTGAGGCGTGAAACTCGTCACCTTCAGACTATGGTGGTTTGGGGCCAGACCATGGGCCCCAATCTGATCTGTCCTTTGGGATAATTCCTGGGCGTGCAGACATAAATCACATATATCTTTTTTTAAAAATTTATTTGACAGAGAGAGAGAGAGAGAGAGAGTACAAGCAGGGGCAGAGGGAAAAGCAGGCTCCCTGCTTAGCTGGGAGCCCGATGTGGGGCTCGATCCCAGGACCCTGGGATCATGACCTGAGCCGAAGGCAGATGCTTAACCGACTGAACCACCGAGGCGCCCAAGCCACATATATCTTACCTACTCCTCAAGAATCAGGACATCGAGGGGTCTCTCCTTGGCCTCCTCTCTGCTGGCCAGCCCCCCCAGGCCTCTACTGCTCCGGAAGCTCCTTCCTCTCTGCCCCCAGCAGCTTCCAGGACAGTGTGACTGCATTCGCTTCCCAGGTTTCAGAGAAACCCCATCTTAGGAAGATGCTGGGTGGCTTCCAAGCCTTATTTTTATGAGTGGTTCTCTTAGCCTCTCCTTTCTCTGCTTGAGGGAGGAAAACATTGTGGAGCCCCAAACCAGCCCTCTTATATCTACTGGGCAGTGGGGCCAAAAGCTGGTTTTTCCCCAGCAAGATCAGTGGGCTGGTGTCTGGCCCTAATACTTGCTCGTCCTCTGAACTCTGAGTTTGGGGTAATGAGTGTCTTTTGCTCTAAGTTTTGGGCCCTGAGCTGTGGTCCCTAAAGTATAGGGACAGGAATCAGACCAGTGGTCACGAAGGGCTCTGGGTGGGGTTAGGGGGTTGACCGTGAAGGGATATGCAAAAACTTTTGGAGGTGATGGAACATTCCACATCTTATTCTGGTGGTGATTCAATGATAAAATTCATGGGACTGTGCACCTAAAAAGTGTGAATCTTACTGAATCTAAATTATACCCTAATCAGAGGCACCTGGGTGGCTCAGTCGGTTAAGCGTTGGCCTTCGGCTCAGGTCATGATCCCGCAGTTCCAGGATCGAGCCCCGCATGGGGCTCCCTGCTCAGCAGGGAGTCTGCTTCTCTCTCTGCCCCTCACCCCTCTCATGCTCACTCTCTCTCAAATGAATTTTCTTATTTTTTTTAAGATTTTATTTATTTATTTGACAGAGAGAGACACAGCGAGAGAGGGAACAGAAGCAGGGGGAGTGGCAGAGGGAGAAGCAGGCTTCCTGCCGAGCAGGGAGCCCGATGGGGGGCTCGATCCCAGGACCCTGGGACCATGACCTGAGCCGAAGGCAGACGCTTAACGACTGAGCCACCCAGGCACCCCTCTCAAATGAATTTTTAAAATGTTTAAACTATACCCTAATCAGAGGAAAAAAACCTCCAGGGGCCAGGGAAAACAATCTCTCTGGGTACCTACCAGTATCCTCGCACAAGAGACAGGGCCAGCGCCTGGAACATAGCATTCCCTAACTGGAAGCTGCCCTTCCCAGCGTGGGCCAGCTCGTCTGGGGCCCTGCCAGTGCCATGTACTCACAAAACCACCTGCCTAGTCACCCCGTGGCTACCTTGCCAGGGCTGTCCTGTGACCTGTGACCCCTGGAGTGGCACCTCTCATGCCCATACTGGTGAGGTTCCTGTTTCTGTGGGTGTCCGGCAGAGGGAGGGCCCCCCGTCAGCATGCCTGCAGTGCGTCCCCAGAGGCTTAGAGCCAGGTGGAGCTGGAGAATCCCTCCGGAGAGGACTGAGTCACTGCTGGGAAACCGGTGGCCCGTGACCTCCCAGGAGACTGGCCAGCCTGGTGCTCTGGGCTCCACGGTCCGCACTGCCTTTCCTGACGTCCCCGCAGAGAGGCTTGGTTTTTTTTTGCTGACTCCTAACTCGGGAGAGCGGCCAATGAGGCCTCACTTATGGAGAAGGCCTCCCTGTTTTCATCAGGAACTTTAAAATATTTCATTTCAATATTTCAAGCTCTTGAGGCTTGACGCTTTGGAAAAGGAGGCCTTGCCCAAGGCTTTCGAATAGCAGTTGTAGAGGAAAGAGGGACCATCTGGGGCGGGCAAGGGGTCTGTAAAAGTCCGATGTCAACTGGGATCACCCTGTCACTGGAGATTCCCATATAATTGGCATGGGTCTGGGCATTCTGAGGAGAACCTGCTTTTCTCCTAATTATACGCTCCTGGCTCCAAGTTCTTGCTTGGGCTGAGTTAGCTCAGGAAACAGATGTTCTCACATCTCACCCGCACGACGCTTCCCCACCCTGGAGACTGGGGAGTGTAAAATTAAGAGCTCTGCCCACACATTTGTGTCACCTGAGGTGTTTTGAAAGCTCCCCATGCCAAGACTGTAACCCAGGCTGCTTCTCTCAGAATCTCTGGGGTGGAACCCAGGCATCAGGATTTTGTAAAGCACCCTAGGTCCCTGTGTTGGGCAGCCAGAGTTGAAAAATAGTGCCTTTGAAGTTCAGATAGATCTGGGTTCATTTGTTTTTTTTCCTTTTTTTTTTTTTAAAGATTTTATTTATTTATTTGAGACAGAGAGAATGAGAGAGAGAGAGCACATGAGAGGGGGGAGGGTCAGAGGCAGAAGCAGGCTCCCTGCCGAGCAGGGAGCCCGATGCGGGACTCGATCCCGGGACTCCAGGATCATGACCTGAGCCGAAGGCAGTCACTTAACCAACTGAGCCACCCAGGCGCCCTGTTTTTTTTCCTTTTAAGATTTATTTATTTATTTGAGAGAGAGAGAAAGCAGGAGTGGGAGGGGCAGAAGAAGAGGGAGAGAGAATCTCAAGCAGACTCCACGTTGAGTGTGGAACCTGACACGGGGCTCGATTTCACGACCCTGAGATCATGACCTGAACCAAAATCAAGAGTCTGGAAGCTTAACCGACTGAGCCACCCAGGCGCCCCCTGGGTTCATTTCTTTTCACTTTCTTTCTTTTTTTCTTAAAGTAGGCTCCATGCCCAATGTGGGACTTGACTTGAACTCACGAGCCTGAGATCAAGAGCTGCATGCTCTATTGACTGAGCCAGCCAGGCTCACAGACCTAGGTTCATTTCTTACAACTTCGTATGAATCTACAATTAAGTCAAAGTGGAAGTTTTTCTAAAGAGCAAATTTCACAAAGAATTAAGTGTAATATGACTCACTTTGTATTCATGCCTTCAAAAGAATAAATACATATGTATGTGCTTCTCTATGAATAAAAAATTTCTAGAAGTCCATACAAGGTGCAGTTAGAAGTTAGAAGTAGTTTTGTAGGCCTGTGGTAAGAAGGCGACCCTATGTTTTACTGTATATCCTTTCATACTCTCAATTATTTTAATAATGTATATATTTTCTTTTTAATTTAATTTAGTTTTTTAAAGTTTATTTTTTTAAGTAATCTCAAGACACACCCAATGTGGGGCTGAAACTCATGACCCTGAGATCAAGGGCCTCATGCTCCTCTGACTGAGCCAGCCAAGTGCCCCTCCTTTTTAATTTAATGTAACGTAAAATTTTTAAAAATTTTTATTTATTTACTTATTTATTTATTTGAGAAAGAGAGCACTGGGGAGGGGCAGAGGGAGAGGGAGAAGCAGGCTCCCCACCGAGCAGGGAACCCGATGCTGGACTCAATCCCAGGACCCTGGGGTCATGACCTGAGCCAAAGGCAGACGCTTAACCAACTGAGCCACCCAGGTGCCCCCCTCCTTTTCAATTTTATTTTATTTTATTTTTAAAGATTTTATTTATCTATTTGACAAAGAGAGACACAGCGAGAGAGGGAACACAAGCAGAGGGAGTGGGAGAGGGAGAAGCAGGCTTCCTGCCAAGCAGGGAGCCCAGTGCAGGGCTCGATCCCAGGACCCTGGGATCATGACCTGAGCTGAAGGCAGACGCTTAACGACTGAGCCACCCAGGCACCCCTCTCCTTTTCAATTTTAAAGAAAAATTAGTTGCAGAAAATAAACTGTCGCCCCTGGAATCAGATGTGCCACTTTATCATCAGAGTTCCGGCATCTGATTTCCTCCCGCTTTGCCGCACTCTGAGGAGTAACTTTCATCTTTGCATTGTTGGATGAGACTGACAGCCTGCTGAGGCTACCAGGAGCTGAGACCCATCTCTGACGGGCAATTTTACTGCAACTGATGCCCTTTATGGTTAAAAGCAGTAATTCTCCTCTTGTTTAAGTGGACAAAAAAATTGGGTGGATCTGTAAAGGGTGTTATAAAAAAAGATCTATCTATATATATAAAATATTTTTATATACGAAATAAAGATTTTATATGCATATATATATATATTTTTTTTTCCATCAAGTTTAAGAGCTAAGTGGTGACCTTACACAAATAGTTTTCATCCAAGCTCTGGAGCCTAGTAGGAGAGAGGGCTCTGAGTGCATGTGGCTCTAGGCCCACTCAACCATGCTAGAGTTGAAGCATTTTCACTATCATCTGTTATTTGTATTGGGCTTTGGTAGCTGTATTAGTCCAGGTTCTCTAGGGGGAGAGAGAGAGAGAATTGGAAAAACCTACTGTTCTTGTGTGTCTTTCCTTACTATCACACAGAACACAGCACTTTCTGACACCAGATATGGTGGGGGTTTCCCCTACTAAGCACCTCTCTGTGACACCAGCTGGGTGTCCTACAATTTAACTCAATTCTGACACTATCTACCTGGAGATGACATTATATCTCACAGGTGAAGGGCTCATTCCTATAGCGATAAGGAAAAATCTGGGTCCTAAGACCGAGCCAGCGAGAGAGTCCCAGCCCCTGCCCCTGCCCCGGGGCTCTTCCGGGTTCTTCTCCCTGCTCTGCTTCCCGCGCGCACCAATCCGGGTCCTTCTCCCTGCCCCGCTTCGCGCACGCGCCAAAAGTGCCCAGTATGCGGAAGTAGAAGTGTATAAATTACCCCCTTTGTTTGTGCTCGGGGCTCAGACCTATGGAGACCACTCTCCTCCGAGCCCGCTGGTGGTAAATACACTTCCTATCCTCCAAGATCTCTGGTGCCGCTTGGTTCTTCCATCGGGCGATCCAGTCCAGGTTCCAGAACATTTGGTTCCCTGACCAGGAAACCCAACCGCACTGGCCCATTGTTGCCACCGATTTGGGGCAACGGCGGGGCCATGACGGAACGAGGGATCGTAAGGGAGAAGGCACGCCCTGCCTAATTTTCGGCAGTCTCCCGCCCTGGTCGCCTCGGGTTGGCCCCGCTCTGCTTTTCCCACTGGACTCGAGGAGACTTGGCAGGGGAGGACCTGGTCCCGACGTCGGATTCCGGTAAGGCCTGGGGCCCCAGGACCCAGACGGGCCCACCCCCGTTAGGGTGGAAGGGGAGCCTGATCACCTCCCAGAGACCTCTTAGGGATTCCCAGGGAGGGAATATAATAACTTCTGGAGTGTGAATGTGTGAGTGAATGTGCAGTCTGACCCAGCTTGCTCAAGCAGACTGATTCTGTGACTCCATGGGCGGGCACCCTTAAGGTCCCCAGACGCCTACAGAGTCTGAGTGGGCCCGTCTGCGATTCCATGGTGAACGGCATACAGTCTAGGGTAGCATCGGAATAGTTTCCGATCGTAAGTCACAACACTGAGACCACTACGGCTAAGCCTCACCTAAGCTCCTTTGGGACACGGCCAGACGGGCATCTGATTGGTCTCCTCACCTCAGGAAGCACCCCCCACTTTGTCTATCTCTGCACCACCGCACACGGGGACATCACCATGGGGTCAGGGCAGAGTAAAACTGCAGTTCTAGAGACCATGATCAAAAATTTCAGGAAGGGGTTTTTGGGAGACCATGGAGTCAGGATGCACCCCGGCAAGTTGAGAACCCTATGCAAATTGGAATGGCCCACCTTTGATGTCGGGTGGCCTTCAGAAGGGGCATTGGATGTCCCAATGATTCGTCGAGTATGGCGAGTCCTAACAGGAGAACCAGGACACCCTGACCAGTTTCCGTACGTTGACTTCTGGCTAGGAATTGCTCAGACCCTTCCCCCGCTGGGTGCGATTCGCTTGCCATAGGCAGGGACAGGGTGTTAATCGCCTCATCCAAGCGACCTAAAGAAAATCAGCAAAAGCCCCAGTCTCCACAAATCCTAACCGAGATCCCGAGGACGAACCGACCCTGCCCCCACCGTATGTACCCCCAAGGCCGTCTACACCTGGCCCTTCAGCTCCAGACACTCCACTGCCATTGGTTTCACTGGTGCCCCCAGGCCCAAAAGATCCACTTTCCCCAGGACCAGCAGCTAGGCTGCGCCCCAGGCTGGGAGCAAGCGCCCTCCAAATGCCAGTAGAAGAGACGTGGGAACCCGAGAGGCACAATGAGGACGGAACGGTCCAACCCGGCCGTTCCATGATGTATTATCAGCCCTTCTACACCACCGACCTCCTCAACTGGAAACAAACACCCCATTCTACTCTGAGAAACCACAGGCCATGGTAGACCTCATAGAATCCCTCTTCCAGACTCATCGGCCAACCTGGGAAGATTGCCAGCAGTTACTCCACACCCTGTTTAACACAGAGGAAAGGAGGAGAACGATGAAAGGTGCACGGCAGTACCTGGAAGAGCACGCACCAGCAGGAGTCATTGACCCTGCTGCCTGGGCTAATATGGCTGCACCCGAAGAGCGCCCAGGATGGAACTTCACCACAACCGAGGGACAGGCCCACATCTGCTGGTACCAAGAGGCCCTCCTCCGGGGAATCCGGGCAGGAGCTAAGAAACCCATGAACATGACTAAGGTATCCTTGGTCAATCAACAACCAGGGGAGTCCCCTGGGGACTACTATGAAAGACTATGTGAAGCCTACAGGATATACACTCCATTTGACCCCGAAGCACAGGAAAGCCAACAGATGGTAAACACCTCCTTCGTGGCTCAGGCCGCCTCAGGCATCAGAAAGAAACTTTCAGAAACTAGAGGGTTTTGCTGGGATGAACATCACCCAACTAATAGATTGCCAGTAAGGTCTACATGAACAGGGAGGTTGCAGCCAAACGGGAAGCCAACAAAAAGATGAAAAAGGGGCGCCTGGGTGGCTCAGTTGGTTAAGCGACTGCTTTCGGCTCAGGTCATGATCCTGGGGTCCCTGGATCGAGTCCCGCATCGGGCTCCCTCCTCAGCAGGGAGTCTGCTTCGTCCTCTGACCCTATCCCCTCTCATGTGTTCTCTCTCTCTCATTCTCTCTCTCTCAAATAAATAAATAAAATCTTTAAAAAAAAAAAAAAAGAACAAAAGATACTAGTAGTGCTCAGGAGCTTCAGGAGCCCTGTATCAGGGATGGGGGACAAAAACCAAATATGTATTTCTTATTATAAGTCACAATATCAGAGAAAGAGAGAGAGAGAGATTTATCATAAGGAATTGGCTCACATGATTATGGAGGCATGTAAGTCCCAAGATCTGTAAGGTGGCAAGGTGGAGACCCAGAAGAGCTGATGGTTTATTTCTAGTGCATGTACAAAGGCCTGAGAGGCAGGAGAGCCAATGACAGTGTTCCAATCCAAAGGCCAGCAGGCTTGAGACACAGGAAGAGCAGCTCTTTCAGTTTGAGTCTGACGGCAGGAAAAAAGCTAATGTCCCAGTTCAAAAACCATTAGGTAGGAAGAATTCTCTCTTACCTGGAAAGGGCTAGCCCTTCTGTTCTATTCAGACCATCAACTGATTGGGTGAGGCCCACCCATACTAGAGAGGACAATCTGGTTTACTCAGTCTACCAGTTTAATATATGTGCTGCTGAGGCAAGTTTACCAATTTAAATGCTAAGCTCATCCAAAAACATCCCCACAGCCAGCATTACCTTGATCCCAAAACCAGACAAAGACCCCACCAAAAAGGAGAATCACAGACCAACATCCCTGATGAACATGGATGCAAAAATGCTCACCAAGATACTAGCCAGTAGGATCCAACAGTACATTAAAAGGATTATTCACATGACCAAGTGGGATTTATTCCTGGGCTGCAAAGGTGGTTCAACATCTGCAAATCAATCAACGTGATACATCACATTAATAAAAGAAAGGACAAGAACCATATGATCCTCTCAATAGATGCAGAAAAAGCATTTGACAAAATACAGCTTCCTTTCTTGATTAAAACTCTCCACAGGGTAGGGATAGAGGGAACATACCTCAGTATCATAAAAGCCACATACAAAAAGCCCACAGCAAATATCAAATATCATTCTCAATGGGGAAAAACTGAGAGCTTTCCCCCTAAGGTCAGGAACACAGCAGGGATTCCACTATCACCAGTGTTGTTCAACCTAGTGCTAGAAGTCCTAGCTTGCACAATCAGACAACAACAAAAATAAAAGGCATTCAAATTGACAAAGAAGTCAAACTCTCACTCTTTGCAGATGACATGATACTTTATGTGGAAATCCCAAAAGACTCCACCCCAAAATTGCTAGAACTCATACAGGAATTCAGCAATGTGGCAGGATATAAAATCAATGCACAGAAATCGGTTGTATTTCTATACACTAACAACGAGACAGAAGAAAGAGAAATCAAGGAATCAATCCCATTTACAATGCACCAAAACCCATAAGATACCTAGGAATAAATCCAACCAAATTGGTAAAGGATCAGTACTCTAAAAACTACAGAACATTTATGAAAGAAATTGAGGAAGACACAAAGACATGGAAAAATGTTCCATGCTCATAGAGTGGAAGAATAAATATTGTTAAAACGTCTATACTACCCAGAGCAATCTACACATTCAATGCAATCCCTACCAAAATACCATTGACATTTTTCACAGAGCTGGAACAAATAATCCTACAATTTGTATGGAACCAGAAGAGATCCCGAATAGCCAGAGGAATGTTGAAAAAGAAAAGCAAAGCTGGCGGCATCACAATTCTGGACTTCAAGCTCTATTACAAAGCTGTCATCATCCAGACAGTATGGTACTGGCTCAAAAACAGACACATAGATCAATGGAACAGAAGAGAGAGCCCAGAAATGGACCCTCAACTCTATGGTCAACTCATCTTCGACAAAACAGGAAAGAATGTCCAATGGAAAAAAGACAGTCTCTTCAACAAATGGTGTTTGGAAAATTGGACAGCACATGTAGAAGAATGACACTGGACCATTTTCTTACACCACACACAAAGATAAATTCAAAATGGATGAAAGACCTAAACGTGAGACAGGAATCCATCAAAATCCTTGAGGAGAACACAGGCAGCAACCTCTGTGACCTCGGCCACAGCAACTTCTTGCTAGACACGTCTCCAAAAGCAAGGAAAACAAAGGCAAAAATGATCTATTGGGACATCGTCAAGATAAAAAGCTTTTGCACAGCAAAGGAAACAGTGGACAGGGGCGCCTGGGTGGCTCAGCCATTAAGCGTCTGCCTTCAGCTCGGGTCGTGGTCCTAGGGTCCTGGGATCAAGCCCCACGTCCGGCTCCCTGCTCCGTGGGAAGCCAGTTCTCCCTCTGCCACTCCCCCTGCTTGTGTTCCCTCTCTCGCTGTGTCTCTCTGTCAAATAAATAAATAAAATCTTAAAAAAAGGAAAAAAAAGAAACAGTGGACAAAACCAAAAGATAACCGACAGAATGGGAGAAGATATTTGCAAATGTCTTATCAGATAAAGGGCTAGTATCCAAGATCTATAAGGAACTTATCAAACTCAACACCCAAAAAACAAATAATCCAGTCAACAAATGGGCAGAAGACAGTAACAGACATTTCTCCAAAGAAGACATACAAATGGCCAACAGACACATGAAAAAGAGCTCCATATCACTCGGCATGGGGGAAATACGAATCAAAACCACGATGAGATACCACCTCACACCAGTCAGAATGGCTAAAATTAACAAGTCGGGAAACAAGAAATATTGGTGAGGATGTGAAGAAAGGGGAACCCTCCTATGCTGTTGGTGGGAATGCAAGCTGGTGCAGTCACTGTGGAAAACAGTATGGAGCTTCCTCAAAAAGTTAAAAATAGAGCTACCCTATGACTCAGGATTGCACTACTGGGTATTGACCCCAAAGACACAGATGTAGTGAAAAGAAGGGCCATATGCACCCCAATGTTCATAGCAGCAATGTCCACAATAGCCGAACTGTGGAAGGAGCCAAGATGTCCTTCAACAGATGAATGGATAAAGAAGATGTGGTTCATATATACAATGAAATATTACTCAGCCATCAGAAAGGATGAATACTTACCATTTACATCGACGTGGATGGAACTGGAGGGTATTATGCTGAGTGAAATAAGTCAGTCAGAGAAAGAAAATTATCATATGGTTTCACTCATATGTGGAGTATAAGAAACAGTGCAGGGGATCATAGGGTAAGGGAGGGAATACTGAATGGGAAGTCATCAGAGAGAGAGAGACAAACCATGAGTGACTCTTAACTATGGAAAACAAACTGAGGGTTGCTGGAGGGGTGCGGGGTGGGGGGAAGGGGTAACTGGGTGATGGGCATTAAGGACGGCACATGATGTAATGAGCACTCAGTGTTATACGCAACTGATGAATTACTGAACTCTACATCTGAAACTAATGATGTACTATATGTTGGCTAATTGAATTTAAATTAAAAAAAAAAAAAAACATCCTCACAGCAACACCCAGAATAATGTTCGACCAAATATCTGAGCACCCTGGGGCCCAGTCAAGTTGACACATAAAATTAACCATCACAGTGACTAAAAAAGGTTTGAACATCATTGGCCTACTAAACATCCACCATTTGACTGATGAGAAATTTGAAGTCACAGATAGGAAGGCCCTTGATCTTCTGATCTTCCTTACTGGATTTACCTTTGCTGATTCAATTTAGGTGGAAGGCTTCATTCCCTCGATTTTTCCAGCTTGTAGAGCCCACCACATTCCTCAGCTTGTGACCCTCTTCCTGTATCTTCAAAGGTAGCAAGATGGGTTGGGAGTTTTCCTCACATCAAATCACTCCAACGAAGACTTTCCTGACTCCTTCTTTCACTTACAAGGACTCTTGTGATTACTTTGGGCCAACCTAGATAATCCGGGATAATCTCCCCATCTCAAAGTCAGCTAATCAGCAATGTTAATTCTGTCTACAATCTTAATTCCTCCTTGCCAAGTAACATAACATATCCACAGAGGCCGGGGATTAGGAAATGGACATCTTTGGGGGTACATTATTCTACCTACCACAAGACAACTGTCAGAGGTCTCTGAAAGAACCTCTCTTCACATGCTGACCTGTTTCCAGAGGGACACTGGCTCCCTGGATCAAGGTGGAACCCTCCCAACTCTCTGGCATCCAGGTCCCTATTTAGCCAGCATTATCTTCTCAGAATTTTGTCTTTTAGTGATTGCCTGCCTGGAAACTGGTTGTTTCTTTTGGGACCAAGATTATAGAACTCAAACCAACCAACCAACCAACCAACCAACCAACCAACCAACCTAAGGTCAGCTTCTCATTCTTAAATGGCACATCTAGGGGCGCCTGGGTGACTGAGTCTGTTAAGCGTCCGACTCTTGATTTTGGCTCAGGTCATGATCTCAGGGTCGTGAGATCAAGCCCCGTATCGGGCTCTGCGCTGGGTGTGGAGCCTGCTTAAGATTCTCTCTCTCCCTCTCCCTCTGCCCCTCCCCCCCCACTTGCTGTCTCTCCCTCTTTCTCTAAAAAAGTAAAATAAATGGCACATCTAATCAAAAACTTGGTGCTGAGGCTCTCCATAATTTGGTCTCTGTCCACCTGTCATTTGATCATGAAATAAGCAGTTCATGAGCAGCCCCTCAATGCCAGATGCCTTTCTAGATTCAGGAGGCAAAATAGTCAATGTGACAGAGAGCTCATATGACTAGCTCATAGGTCCTGAAATTGACAGGTCCAGGAAACCGAGTGGGTTGAGCAATGGAAGTGGGAGTGGAACAGCAGGACAGAAGGTGTAAGAAGCAGCATTTGTAACCAGAGACTACCCCAGTGACTGCTTTCTTAACAGAGCGGAAAATTTACCTTGGCGGGGGTGGGCCCAAGAATGAGTACTGGGACTCAGAGAGGGAGGCAGAATAGAGCCTGGGGTTCACTTCTGACCTCCACAGCAGCCCCAGAATTAAAGAAGAAAAGAAAGCCATGACCAGGGATAAATTGCACTAAGAGTAAAGCTCACCTTGCATCAGCAATGGGGGTGTTGGAAGGATGACCTGAGCTGGCTTCTCTGCCCATTACCCAAAGGGAAGCCTGCTTACTGGGGGGCCCGTTTACTGATACAGAGGCTGCAGTCAGGTGGTCCTTTCAAGGAAGATGATTTTGGGGTAAATAGTTCTATTCAAAGGCAAAGCTATATCTCCTATTCATCAAAGTCCTCCCGTCATAAACGGCCAACCAAAAAACACCAAGTATTTGAAAGAAACAGCAACATAAGAGAAGTCCAAGATGAACAAGGAAATATCCTGAAGGAAGTAGATCAAGGGCTCCAAAGGATCAAAAATGATCTTTAAAAAAGATCCTTTATTTAGCACTCCCAGAAAGATTAGAAAATACATCACATACATAAAACCAAAAAGAGCAATCAGGAAATGAGAAAGTTCTTAAGAAAAAAAAAGAATAAAATGAGAAAGTTCTTAGGTAAATAAATATATGATTAGAAAGTACAAATCAAATAACAGGGCGCCTGCGTGGCTCAGTCGGTTAAGCGTCCGACTCTTGATTTCGGCTCAAGTCGTGATCGCACGGTCGTCGGTCAAGCCCTGCGTTGGGTTCCGTGCTCAGCAGGGAGTCTGCTTAGATTCTCTCTCTCTCCCTCTCCCTCTGCTCCTTCCACACCACCCTTACACTCTTGCTCTCTCTCTCAGAAAAAACAACAGCAACAACAACAACAAAACAAATATGAAGGCAACAGCGCAAGAGCCAGATTATATTCTCAGGAAGACATAGAAGGTATGAGATAGATTTCACCTGTAACATCAAGCTCATAAAAGGGAAAAATATTTTCCAAGCCACTGCCACAATTGTTCAGAAAATCCCCACTTCTGCACTCAGTGCTGACCGCCTCTTGCAGTTCATTTTTTAGGCCTACAACTTGTTTCCACATTTGGCGAAACAAACACGTTGCCGTGAAAACCAGCATCCCTTAAGTCGGGCAGGTCTTTTTTTTTTTTAAGATTTTATTTATTTGAGAGAGGGAACACAAGCAGGGGGAGTGGGAGAGGGAGAAGCGGACTCCCCACGGAGCAGGGAGCCCCATGCGGGGCTCGATCCCCGAGATCATGACCTGAGCCGAAGGCAGACGCTTCACCGACTGAGCCACCCGGGCGCCCCTAAATCTAGAAGGTCTTTTTGAAAGTTTTGCTCCTCATATCATAGGCAATATTTATCTGTTTTTTCCCATAGGCAATATTTAAAGTTAGTAACTGACAAAATAAAAATTAGCCCTTTATAAAGAGTAGAATAATCCATATATTTAAGGGAATCCAGGAATATTTCAATTTATAGCATTAAAGCTGGACAGAATCTTATCTCAGTGTTAGGAAAAGAAAGCTGAGGACCACAGAGAGTAGGTGGGCTGTTCGAGGTCACCCAGAGCCTTAGTGCCTTCAAATTTCTAGCCCACTGCAGACTGGATGTCAGTTTAAGGTCAGCTTAAAACTCTTCTCAGAGTTTCTAAAGTTACATGCTTTTCGAAACTTCGGGCATTGCTTCATTTGAACAGACTTTTAGTGATAGAAAAACAATAGCTACATCACAAGGTAACTTTTAAAAAGGACCCATACAAATAGTTTTAGAGAAACACAAACAATTCAGCTCAACTGCTGTCAGGGTAATGGAGAGGCGGTAGTCTAGACCAGGATTTAAATGTGCCCATTCCAAGTGACATTCTAGGGCTTTTAGACACAAGTTCCCATAGAGATATGATGGCCTCTAAGAAATCCCTTGTCAGGGGGCGCCTGGGTGGCTCAGTCATTAAGCGTCTGCCTTCGGCTCAGGTCCTGATACCAGGGTCCGGGGAGTGAGCCCCGCATCGGGCTCCCTGCTCAGTGGGAAGCCTGCTTCTCCCTCTCCCACTCCCCCTGCTGGTGCGCTCTCTCTCTCTGACAAATAAATAAGTAAAATCTTAAAAAAAAAGACTTTGGACAAGTGACCTCTCTGAGCTATTAGACAGTCACGAAGTTATAGTTAGATTATTATGACTATTATTATAGATTCCCACTTAAAATGAGGATAATTAAGTACCTACATCCAAGGATCGTTCTGGTAATTAAATGAGATAATGCACTTGGCTCTTTGGCAGGTAGGAATTGCTCAGTAAATGGTAGGCGCTCTTAGCTCAGTAGCAGTTACCGCTAATGTGAAAGTGGAGTTGCAAAGTCAGCCTGTCAGCTCAAAACCACATTAAAACTAGCGCTGTGAATTGTGTAAGACTGATGAATCACAGACCTGTACGTCTGAAACAAATAATACATTATATGTTAAAAAAAAAAAAAGAAGAAGAAGATAGCAGGAAGGGAAAAATGAAGGGGGGGCAATCGGAGGGGGAGACGAACCATGAGAGACTATGGACTCTGAGAAACAAACTGAGGGGAGGGGGTGGGGGATGGGCTAGCCCGGTGATGGGTATTAAAGAGGGAACGTAGTGAATGGAGCACTGGGTTGGTTATACACAAACAATGAATCATGGAACACTACATCAAAAACTAATGATGTAATGTATGGTGACTAACATAACAAAATAAAATTAAAAAAAAAAAACAAAACTATTCCTGAAAAGTCCTGCAAATTTCCCATAGAGTGTGCTATGCATGCTTTTGCGTCTCATGCTCATCGTGCGGCATACCCTTACCTGAGGGAAGGGCAAGTGAAATTGCTCTTTGTGTGTCTTTTCTTTTCCTGCGAGAGGTGGGCACAGAGGGGGTGGCGGGCACACACAGTGACGTGAGCATGAATTAAATGCGGTAGATGGGACACCAGTGGTTTAGTACTATTGGGAAGCTGGCTCCCTCCAGTGTCATCTACTTGACAGCCCTACGCTTTGCTTCTTTCTTGTTCTCTGAGACCAGTAATGGCTAACACTTAGCGAAGGCTAAGTTATCTCATTTAATTCTGACAATGCTCTTGATTTATTTATTGTTTCTTTTTTTAAAGTAAGCTCGACGCCCAACGTGGGGCTCGAACTCATGACCCGGAGATCAAGAGTCGCACGCTATCCCGACTGAGCCAGCCAGGCGCCCCGAATTCTTATAATACTCTTGAATGTGGTAGTGCCCGTAATTATCTGCAGTTTACACACGGAGAGCCTGAGACACCAGAGGCATGTCCCAGCACTTGGAAAACTTGAAAGTGTTCTGCAAATGTAGGGGATGATGATTGGGATGAAGATGCTAGGGACAGAAATACAAATGCGACCTTGGGCAAGTCTGATCCCCAAACTGGGCCTAGTTTTCTTATCGGTAGGAGAGTTGAACTCTTTCAAGGTCCATCGAAAACTTCACGGGCCTAAATACAAAAGCTCGGAGTGAGGCCTACTGCCTATATACCGTAAAGTAAATTATTCAAGACCAGATCGTAATAAGGTCACTGGTCCAAGTCTCTACAGCAGGTCTGTTCGGTTCACGTGTTGAAGCATCTCACCCATTTGCCAAAGAGCCCCTTTCCTTTATGTTTAATTGACAAGCATGAATGCTTCGAAATGTTCTGCATATTTTCTCCTTCGAACATAATAAAAGGACCAAGGAACATTCCCAGTAAATCCTGCTTAGTGCCAGATTATACTTGAATAATACATCCTTTGGCGTGCCTTCCTGAAATACTTAATGTGCATTTTTCCATAAGACCAACAGGACGCATTTATTTTCCCGTGTTTTAATTATAAATGTAACATTAAGATTTTTCAGAGACAGAGACAGAAGGGAAGGAAGGAAGGGACGAAGGAAGGAGGGCGGGGAGAGAGAGAGAGGAGAGGGAGAGAGACAGAGACCCTCTGCTGTGACACATTTCCAATATTTTTCACTCCCAGATGCCTCCTTCAGTCCTTGTTCAGCTGCTTCAAGACCTTTCCACCGTTCATTCAGTCCTTCCACAGGTATTTATGAGGCCGTATCATGTACCAGGCACTCACTGTTCTAGGAACTGAATATGCAGCCGTGAATATGACAAAGTCCCAGTCCCGTCCCAGCCCGGCAGCCCCGCACCCACGTGCCTTTGCTTCCCGCCACCTTTCCCGGGCCATGGGGGGCGGGGCTGCACATTATATCGTACGCATTTTTTCCATGGGTCTGCCTTCCAGTTCTTCCTTAAGGAGCTTTGATTTGGTTCCATTTCTCTGTTTCTGAGGAGGGTAGGGAGTGGAAAACCCCTTTGCATCATCTTTTGCTCAATTCCGTAACTGCTTCCAGGTCTGAAAGGCGATAGCCGTAGAGAGAGAGAGGCAATCACATGCAAGTTAGAAGTGAAAGAAAATAGTAAGTGTTTCTTTCTTTTTCTCTTTGCTCACCTCCAGCCTTGCCAGTGCATCATTTTGGTTGGGAGAAACAAAGGGGAAAAGAGCACAATCTATTAGCAGTGACACAAAACACGAATTGCTAAGATAGGGTAACTCGCCTCTGTAGTCCAGGAATGCCCGAGACCCACAGCTGCCCTGCATGTGCGTAAGTCCCAGTGGTTGAAGAGAGGCCAGAGTCACCTTGAACTCTGGAGATATCTCCGAGGTAATAACAGCAACAAAAACAAAATTCCAATAACAGGAATCCCTGGCCAGTCATGCAGCTCTTTCCAGGCTTCAACACCCGGACGGCACTTTCTCAAATACGAACAATGTGTGGATGCTTCCTATTGGGAAAAAAAAAAAAGGCTTTTAGTGTCATATTACTTAAATATATGCTAACATACAATGAGACATCCTCCTTATGCTTATAATAGTTAAACAACTATAAAACCGGAATGGCTTTGCATATTACAGGCCAACAAAACCACAAAATCAATAAAATTCAAAATCACTAACATGAACTTGATGGATAATGTTGTTTTGCTGAAACTAAATCACCTTCCCCAAGTGAATATTGGTACGCACGTTATTAAAACACTGCCTCTGAATTAACTATGGTCTTATCTGTCTTGGTTTGGAGCAAATACATCACTTACACGTTAGATCTCTGTTCTTTTCTCTTGGATCCAAAACATTTAAAACAGTACTCTTTGGTTTTTTGGGTTTTTGGGTGTTTTTTTAAAAGATTTTATTTATTTATTTGAGAGAGAGAGTGAGTGAGAGAGAGAGCACAAGCAGGGGCAGAGGGAGAGGGAGAAGCAGACTCCCCGCCGAGCAGGGAGCCGGATGCGGGGCTCGATCCCAGGACCCCGGGATCATGACCTGAGCTGAAGGCAGAAGCTTAACCCGCTGAGCCATCCAGGTGCTCCAAAACAGTACTCTTTGTATTGTAAATAGAAATGCAAAGTCTGAGGCTGAAATTGCACGACAGTACAGTTAGCCCTTGAACAACACAGGGCTTAGGGGCACCGATTCCTTGCACAATCAAAAAATCCACATATAGGGGCACCTGGGCGGCTCAGTCATTAAGTGTCTGCCTTCGGCTCAGGTCATGATCCCAGGGTCCTGGGATCGAGCCCTGCATCGGGCTCCCTGCTCCGCAGGAAGCCTGCTTCTCTCTCTCCCCCTGCTTGTGTTCCCTCTCTCACTGCGTCTCTCTCTGTCAAATAAATAAATAAAATCTTTTTAAAAAAAATCCACATATAAATTTTGATGCCCCCAAATTTAACTGCTAATAGCCTACTATTGACGGGAAGCCTTCCTGATAACAGGAACAGTCCGTTAACACATCTCTTGTATGCTCTATGTATTATATGCTGTATTCTTACAATAAAGTAAGCTAGAGAAAAGAAAATGTTATGAAGAAAGTCCTAAGAAAGAGAAAATACATTTCCAGCACCGCACACCGCACAGCTGCGTATACGGGGACCCCGCGTTGTTCGAGCCCGTGTTGTTCAAGGGTCCCCTGTACTTGGTTATAAGGTGACCACCCACTTAACACAATTCTGGCAGATGACTTGAGAACCACAGGTTTGGAAACAGTAGCGATGAGGAGTGTAAGATCCCCAGATCTGAGTTTGTATCCCGACTCTGGCTGGGGTGCTTTCCAGTTGTTCCTTTCCAGGTGGACGTGTTATTTAACCTCTCTGTTCCTCAGGGCTCCTCCTCTATAAAATGCAGATGATAATAATAGTTCTTTAATTTCGCCAGCGGAGACAGACGCCATGACCCACTTTCTAAGCATGCGGGATGTGGAAGCCTGGACCTGGAGAGACGCTCCGGAGCTCTCTTACTTATTTCAGAACTCCTCTGTAACCTGAGAACCACACGGAGTCGGGCAAGTTGAAAAAAAAAGGTTCTCTGGCCTTCCCCCCCCCCCCATAACTGCATTTACTGTCCCAGGTTCCCGCTTACAGAGGGAGTGGAAGCTATGATTGGGCCTAAAAAGGGAAATAGCGGCAATGTCAGTGAACAGACAAATTGAGAATCGGTTGAAGCCAGGCCACAGGACGGCTGTTTTTATCTGCAGCCCACCAATAAGGGCTTGCTTTTTGGCTTCCTGGCCTGGCATGAATCTCCTGATTCCTGAGGCCCCCAAGGTTGAAAATAGCCTAGCCACCTGCCAAGGGTGGGTATATTTTTAGGACCAGCAGGATTGGAAACAGGGCTCTGGATGTCTGGAACTTGAGCCAGGCCACTGGGTGGGTCCCTCACCTCCAGGGGGTTGCTAGGTCCAGAGCTGTTGGATCAAATCCAGCAGCAGCCAGTCCCTGAGGAGGAGAGGGAGCTCTGAGAGGAGCAGATCGGAGGAGTGAAAGCAGGTGAGGTTTGTTCATTTTAGGGGGGAGAATACAGGGAGAAGAGGGTGAGTGGGCACCCTTGCCTGGTGGGTATTTGGATAAAGGATGTAGGAAGGTTGTGTAAAGCGGAGGACCGCATAACGAGCAAAATTCACAGCACTAGACACTTCCTTTATTTAAAAAAAGGATAGTTAAAATTGATCTTACTGTCTTTTACCAATCTCTCAAACAAAAAGCCCAATACATTTGAAATTATCCAAATTATAACAGACAGATCCAAAGATCTTGTTCTCCGTTTCCTCTTATCTCCATCTCACTCAAGGGAAAAATGAATTTGGGGCACCTGGGTGGCTCAGTTGGTTAAGCATCTGCCTTCAGCTCAGGTCATGATCTTGGGGTCCTGGGATTGAGCCCCACATCTGGCTCCCTGCTCAGTGGGGAGCCTGCTTCTCCCTCTGCCACTCCCCCTGTTTGTGCTCTCTCTCTGTCAAATAAATAAATAAAATCTTTAAAAAAAGAGAGAGAGAAATGAATACTTCTTGTCTCACTGTGGGTCTCACTCTCTCCCTTCTTAGTGATTTAGCAAAGTCATTCTTCCAAACCAACCTATTCCTCCTAAGCAAACACACCCTTACAAAAAGAGAAGAGATGACTAAATGAGAGAGCGGACCAGGAGGGCCTCACTTAATCTGGGAGCCCAAAAACACTTCCAAGAAAGTAATAAGATTAAAGTTAACTGTGCACAAACTTTCACCGCAGCTTTGTTTGCAATCGCTGCAAACTATAATCACCCTCAACTGGTGAAGGGGTAAACAAGCTGTGGTATGTACATACAATGAAATATTACTCAGTAATAAAAGGGAATGAACTACTGATACACACAACAACACAGATGAATCTCAAAATAATGATGTTGTCAAAGAAGCCAGACCAAAACAAACACAGCATACCCTATGATCCCGTCTCTGTAAAATTCCAAAAAGGCAAACTATATATATTAAATACGTACAGTATTTTGTATGACAATTATACCTCAATAAAGTCATTTTTAAAAAGTTTAATTCCAGTATCGTTAACATACAGTGTTATATTAGTTTCAGGTGTACACTATCAATAAAGTCATTTTTCTAAAATGCGAACTAATCTATGTGACAAAAGGCAGATCAGTGGTTGACTGGAGAGTGGGGTAAGGGGGAGGCAGTGACTAAAGAGCGTCATGAGGAAATTTGGGGGGGGCGATATATACGTTCACTACCTTGACTGTGGTGATGGTTTCATGAGTGTGTACATATGTCAAAACTTATCAAACGGTACACTTTAAGTCCAGTTTCTTGCATAGCCATATACTTCAATTAAACTATTTGAAGAATTTTTTTAAAAAGATTTTATTTATTTGAAAGAGCGAGACAGCACAAGCAGGGGGTGGGGCAGAGGGAGAGGGAGAAGTAGGTTCCCCACTGAGCAGGGAGCCCGATGCGGGACTCGATCCCAGGACCCTGGGACCATGACCTGAGCCGAAACCGAGAGTCGGATGCTTAACCAACTGAGCCACCCAGGTGCCCTATTTGAATAATTTTTTAAAAGATGTTATTTATTTATTAGAGAGAGAGAAAAAGCAGGAGCGGGGTGTGGGGCAGAAGGAGAGGGAGAAACAGACTCCCCTCTGAGTGTGAAGCCTGACGTGGGGCTCAACTCGGGGCTCGACGTGGGGCTTGAGGGGGCACTCGATCCCAGGACCCTGAGATCATGACCTGACCTGAAGTTAACTACTTCCCTGACTGAGCCACTCAGGCACCCTGAAGAATATTTTAAAATTGAATTTGATACCCGGAGGATGAGTAGTGTGAAATCATGGTGCTGATGTGGGGCAGGGGGTGGCTCGGGGAGGAGAGCACTGCAGGTAGGGGGAAGGAGATGCGAAGTTTCTGAGTGGGGGAAAGGGTATGACATGTTTGAGGAGTTCAGAAGAGTCCTATTTGGGGACGCCTGGGTGGCTTAGTCGGTGAAGCGTCTGCCTTCGGCTCAGGTCATGATCCCGGGGTCCTGAGATAGAGCCCCGCATTGGGCTCCCTGCTTGGCGGGAAGCCTGCTTCTCCCTCTCCCACTCCCCCTGCTTGTGTTCGCTCTCTCCGTCAAATAAATAAATACAATCTTAAAAAAAAAGCCCTATTTGAAAAGAGTTGAGAGATCCGAGGGGGAAGTGGCCGGAAATGAGGTAGAGTAGAGAAAGCAGGGGAGATTGGATCATGTAGGGCCTCACGCTCACCTATTCTTTGAGCAGATATTTGCTGAGTGCTTTCTATGTGCCAGGAGCTCTTCTGTTAGGGATTGTTTTAGTTGCTAGGGCTGCCATAACGAAGTACCCCACACTGGAGGGCTTAAACAACAGAAATTTAATTTCTCAGATTTCGGGAGGCTCGAGGTTGGAAGTCGGGGTGTCAGCAGGGTTGGTTTCTCCTGAGGCCTCTCTCCTTGGCTTGTAGAAAGCTGTCCTCTCCCTGTGTCCTCACATGATCTTCCTCTGCATGTGTCTGGGTCCCAATTTCCTCTTCTTGTAAGGGTACAAGTCATACTGGATTAGGGCCCACACACGTGACCTCATTTTACAGTAATTGCCTCTATTATTTTTTTTTAAGATTTTATTTATTTGTCAGAGAGAGAGCACAAGCAGGGGGATCGGCAGGCGGAGGGAGAAGCAGACTCCCCACTGAGCAGGGAGCCTGATGTGGGGCTCGATCCAGGGTCCCCGAGATCATGACCTGAGCTGAAGGCAGGCACTTCACTGACTGAGCCACCCAGGCATCCCCATAATTGCTTCTTTAAAGGCCCTATCTCCAATACCATCGTATTCTCGGGTACTGGGGGATTAGGATTTCAACATATGAATCTTAGGCAGGGCACACTTCAGACCATAACAGGAATATAGCTGTGTACAAAACAAAGATGCATGGTCTCATGGAGGTCTCATTCGAGAGGCAGGAGACAGAGAATAAACAATAGTGATAATAAAGTATACAGATTGTTGGAAAGTGGTAACTACCATGGGGAAAAAAAAAAATTAGGGCGGGTTGAGGGTTTGGGAATAGGAGCTGTGTGACAGAAGGTGGAGGGGGCGTGTGAAAGTAAAGAAGGAGAGTTACAAGTTTTGTTTTTCATCCTGGAGGAAAATGGAAAGCTATCGAAGGGTTTTAAACAGCGGTGTGACATGAAATTTGTTTTTGAAAAAGATCACTCTGGGGGTGCCTGGGTGGCTCAGTCGGTTAAGCGTCTGCCTTCAGCTCAGGTCATGGTCTTGGGGTCCTGGGATTGAGTCCCACATCGGGCTCCCTGCTCAGCGGGGAGCCTGCTTCTCCCTCTCCCTCTGTGTGTGCTCGCTCTCTCTCAAATAAATAAATCTTAAAAAAAAAAATCACTCTGTTTATGGAAAATAGAATAAAGAGTAGGGGAGGCAGGTAGGAGGATATGGCAACAGTCCAGGGTCATACCGCCCTGAACTAGTGCGGTAGTAGGAGACAGGAAGAGGTGAACAGATTTAAGATACGTTAGGAAAATGCAATCAATAGGATTTGGTGACTCAATGTGGAGGGTGAGGAAAATGGACAAAACAAGGATGATTTCTAGGATTGTGCCTCACATAACAAGCTGGATGACAGCATCACTCACTGGGATCAGGAACACTAACAGAAGACCTGGTTTGGGAGAGAGGAATCATGACTTCGATTTTGGATGTGCTGAGTGAAACGCCTGTATGATACCCAAGTGGAGCTATCCACTGGTCGGTGAGGTAGGTGGGCCTGGAGGTCAAGGCACGCGTGGGCTGGAGGCACAGGTCTGGGAACCAGCAACATAGAAATGGTAAAGGCCATGGGAATGGATGAGATCAACCATGCCCAGCAAGCCGACTTTGTTTCTCTACTCCGTTTGCTCTCCCACTCTCTGCAATGACAACGTCACACTTTCTCCACCTTCTTCAAGACTTCTAGTACCCCTGCTCAACCAACACACAAACACACAACCCCCATCACCAGCTGGGTCCCAGATCCCAACCTCTTCTCCTGAATCTTGCCCACGATTTCCCTCTCTCTTCTGTATCTTCAGTCCATCCCTCTGGATTTTCTCTGTTCCATCATCGTTTATACACACTCACGCTTTTCACATGTTAATTTAAAAAAATTTTTTATTGTTATGTTAATCCCCATACATTACATCATTAGATTTAGATGTAGTGTTCCATGATTCATTGTTTGTGCATAACACCCAGTGCTCCATGCAGAACGTGCCCTCCTCAATACCCATCACCAGGCCAACCCAACCTCCCACCCCCCCACATGTTAATTTTTTAAAAGATTTTATTTATTTATTTGAGAGAGAGAGAGAGAGAGAGCGCAAGCATGAGCAGGGGGAGGGACAGAGGGAGAAGACCGCTCCAGGACCCTGGGATCATGACCCGAGCCAAAGGCAGATGATTAACCGACTGAGCCACCCAGGCGCCCCTATTCTGTTTTTCCCTTCGTTTGTTAAACTTTTCCCAAGAGGGGTCTATTCTCACGGCCTCCCTTTTCTTTCCCACTCACTTCTCGACCTACTTGAACCTGTATTCCAACCCCCCATCCAATGAAATTTTTCAAGAAGGATAGCAGGACCTCCATGTTCCTAAATCTAATGGGCATCTTTTCATTCTGATCTTCCTTGATATCTCAGGAGCATTTGTAACAGTTAACAGCAGTTGAGAGCAAGCATTGTTCTCTTAAAGTTCCAGGCTCACGCCAGTCATTTATGAACAAAGCATCTGACAAATACTCAAGTCTAAATGACCACAGCTTGTCTGTTGTTCTTTCAGGTGAAAGTGGAATTCCATGAGAAAGCAGCTGGTTCAGTGTGTAACTCCACTGAGCAAGTTATTATTTTTTTTGAGACTGCCATCATACTTTTTTTTTTAAGATTTTATTTTTAAATCATCTCTACACCCAACGTGGGGCCCAAACCAACAACCCCGAGATCAAGAGTCACACGCTCCACTGACGGAGCCGGCCAGGCGCTTCTGATGTAGGAAATTGGTTAGGGTTCGGGGCCGAAGGCCAAGAAAGAATTCTTGAGAAATCTTTGGTGCAAAAAGGTGGCTTTACGGGGCGCCTGGGTGGCTCAGATGGTTAAGCGTCTGCCTTCGGCTCAGGTCATGATCCCGGGGTCCTGGGATCGAGCCCTGCGTCGGGCTTCCTGCTCAGCGGGGAGCCTGCTTCTCCCTCTCCCTCTGCCTGCCGCTCCCCCTGCTCGTGCTCTCTGTCTGTCTGTCTCTCTGTCAAATAAATAAATAAAATCTTCATTTAAAAAAAGGTGGCTGTATTAAAGCACGGGGACAGGACCCATTGGCAGAAAGAGCTGCTCTGGGGTCAGGAGGAGTGGTCCATTATATTCTTTCAAGTTGGGAGGGGCTGAGGGACAGCACAAGCTTCCAAGGCATTTTGGAAACAAGGTTTCCAGGACCTTGAGGGGGTCAGCTATTGTTAGGAAAAGGTCGTTTATTACTTTTTAGTAACAACTCAGTCATCTCAGCCAGGACACCCTTCAGATGTATTTTGGTGGGTCATATGCTTGGGGGATGATTGCCAATGGGTATTTGGGGGTGGAGGTAGAGATAAAGGAAGTTTCCAAAGGAATTTCTATATGTTTAAAGTAGACGCACAGGATCCTGGGGAGTCGGGCTAAGGTTGCCTTTTGCCCTTAGCAAAGTATTAATATCGAGGCAGCTGAGCTCCTAGAGGAAGGTCACTCTGCCTGTTTCAAGGACTTTCAATGGGCTGTAAGTAGTAAGGAAATTTAATTTTTTCTTTCTTTTTCTTAAAGATTTTATTTATTTATTTGACAAGAGACATAGGGAGAGCCAGAGAGCACAAGTGGGGGCAATGGCAGAGGGAGAGGGACAAGCAGACTCCCCGCTGAGCAGGATCCTGAGATCATGACCTGAGCCAAAGGCAGACACTTAACCGCTTTACCGACTGAGCCACCCAGGCGCCCCTAATTTTTTCTTTTGCCTTTGTTCCCCACATCACCTCTACCATCATACTGAAGCAGGAGAGCGAGGTTCTTGTCTCACAGAGTCAAAGAACGAATCTGGCGGACAATGTAGAGTGAGCAAAGCGGTAGAATTTTATGAAGCAGGGATACAGAAAAAGCTCTCAGGAGTGAGAGGGGTTCCAACTGCTGCCAATGTGGATCTCCATCAACAGTCTTTTATTTAAAACTGACCAGGGAGCTTGTGGCCTTAACATTCTTGTGACGTCTTGATTTGAGTAAGGACTGGTGATAACATCTTTAATGGCTTACTTCTTTGGGGTCTGGTCATTCTTTGTGGTTACAATGTGACTGCCATAAAAAGACCCCACCTCTGATGTCCAGGGCAAGGTGGTCTGTTTGTTCCCTTATCTCTGGTTTCGGTCCGCCTCAGCATTTCTGGGATTTTTGGTGAGCTTCGTCACGTAGTCCCCTACCTATGCCTCCCTGCCTAGCCCCGCCTGTCCCTTACTCAATACTTTTCTACACAGAAGTGCTCTAGGCATACTTCCTGTTTTGTCGCACAGAATATTAAAAAGACCTGTACTCAAGGGTTGAGATTTAATAAGATTAATACTTCTCACTGCTTTTTTTTTTTTTTTTTTATTCATGAGAGAGAGAGAGAGAGAGAGGCAGAGGGAGAAGCAGGCTCCCAAGGAGCAGGGAGCCCGATGCGGGACTCGATCCCAGGACCCTGGGATCATGACCTGAGCCGAAGGCAGACGCCCAACCATCTGAGCCACCCAGGCGCCCCCTCACTGCTTTTATTTTTTTTAAAGATTTTTCATTTTTTTTAAAAAGTAATCTCTATACCCAACATGGGGCTCAAACTTACAACCCCCAAGATCAAGAGTCACATGCTCAACTGACTGAGCCAGCCAGGCGCCCTGTCTCACTGCTTTTTTTAGGTAAGAGTGAATTTGTCTTTTTTCTTCAAGTGTGTGGTGAGAAAAAGTACAATGACTGCCTTGATTCATGGTTCACCCACCATTACTTTTGCACCATCAGTGAATATGTCCACATAGGAACGGAAAAAACCTTATTATGCAAATAGTTTTGACCTTGGGGGGCCTTGGAAAGGGACCTGGGCAGGGGGGAACAACAGTTTGAAAATCATCCTTTTAGGTTCATCAAGATTTACCCCAACCTGATGAATCACAATCCCTGAGAGGTGGATAGTGGAAAAAAGTGGGGTTCTGTCAATATGGAAGAGGAACAGGATCGTGTTGACAGTGTAAAAGAACAAAAATTCAACTGAGTAAATTCAAAGATATAATTGGATTTCTTTAGTGATTCATGAATCAGACAGCATCCCTTCCAGCAAAGAGAAGCATGCTGAGTAGTTACACAAAAATGGAAGGCTTTTATAGGCAGGAATGGGGTGGGACAAGGAAGTTATTAGCAAAAGAAAAAAAAATTATTTTCAGGCAAGGTCACCTTCCCCTAAAGGGAAGGGCGGGGGGGGGGGGAGTCTAATCGGTGCACATTACCTCACTAGTGCTGATCAGGAAATTCCAGACTCATTGGTTTAAAACTCCACTCCTTGGGAGAGGCTGAAACTAGGAGTTAAGTCTTGGTGGGGCTTAACATAAGTGACTCCATTTTGGACCTTTGGGCTTTTGTTTCTATTTAACAATAGCCAGTCAAATGTCTCTTTACTCACAAAACAAAACAGGTTTAGTGGGATAATTAAGGGGGGAAATGGCATAATGAAAGGTTTGAATTAAGATAAATTTTTGCTGATTACAGGGGTTATCTAGTGTATAACTGTTGGAGTGGGTGGCTGAGTGGAGGGGAGGGTCTTTGGAAACCAGGAGATCAAGGATAATGGGTGGGTTGACCATGTGGACATCGAAGGCCCCCAGGATAAAGGCAGCAGAGCTTACAGTAGAAAGGAAGACTAAGAGCCAGTTGTTAAAGTCTCCAGTGGATATAGAAGAGAGGCTAGAAGTTCAGTCAAAACAGGGACTAAGATGAAGCATTAGCACAGCTGAGCAGAATGGACTTCAAAGGAGGGAGTAATGGCTTGAAAGTGGTGTTCCCCAATGTGGAGGACACTAACCACCGCCCCCCCCCAGCCTATGGAATGTGGGGTGTTGAGAGATGAAGTAAACACTATTTGAGAAGGCTGCAAAGGAAATGGTGTCCTCAGAGGAAAATGAGATTTCCATTAAGATAAGGAGATGGAAAAAATTGTTCAGAAAACATGTTGAGGATAAAAAGAAGTGTGATAGTTATATAGTGGCCATTCCAAAACAGGCATGATGGAAGTTTTTGGTTTTTGAGAGAAGAGTAGAATTTGGTGTAATGAGAAGAAACAGAGTACTATGGTGAGAAATATACTGGGGAGCTGGGGGAGCAGGAACGTATGACTAGAGGGACTTAGAGCTGGGAAAACACCTCTCAAAATAAGCCTGAAACTACCCTAGATTTAGCCCTGATAGCCTCTGGGAGGACCAGGCTATAAAAATTAATAAAGGGAAATAGAGCCTGGAGGTTGGACAGGGGGAGCTCTCACACCCTACCATTCCTCTCAGTTGCAAACCCAACAGGAAGAGAAGGACTTGGCACACAGATACTATTTCACTACCCCAGCAGGAGGAAGAAAGGCTTTCCTCTTCCCCCTGGCAATAGCCCAGCCAATGAGAGGCAGTCACAGCTCAGCCAATGAGAAGCCACTATACTTAGAACTCCCAGTTTCCTCCAATGGACTTCTTGTTTACAACTGTTCCCCCCCCCCCCCATAAAAGAGCCTTCCTCTCCTTTGTTCTCTGGACTTGCCTATGGTTTTGCCGCAGTTTGCTTGTCCCAGATTGCAATCCTCTGCAATTGCGGAATAAACACAGTTTTTGCTGATAAAATAGCTGCCAGTTTATTTATTTTTATTTTATTTTTAAAGATTTTTATTTATTTGAGAGAGAGAGAGAGAGAGCAGGAGCAGATTGGGAGAGGGAGAAGCAGACTCCTCGCTGAGCAGGGAGCCTTCCGTGGGGCCGGATCCCAGGACCCTGGGATCATGACCGGAGCCAAAGGCCGACGCTTGGCCGACTGAGCCACCCAGGGGCCCTGGCAGTTTATTTTTTTAAAGGTTAACAAGACAGACCTCCAGGATTCAGCCTAGATTTGGAAAAAAAGGCCATGAGGTTATCAAGTTCTGAGGATACTGGGGCAGGATGCAGTGGGGTGGATGGGACCTGACCATCTGGTATTTTGTTAGACTAAAGGACACATCACTTGTTTTGTTTGTTTGTTTGTTTGTTTTTCAGAACAAGGGAGTAAATGCCTCGAAGTATGCAAATCCATACCTCTTAAGAGATGGAAATGACTCCAGCTTTGAAATGAACTCGTTTCTAACAATCTCATTCGAGTCATTTAAAATTATAGGAGGGTCTACCAGAGCACCTGTTCACTTACAACAAACCGCCATTAAGTGCTATAAAATGTATTTTTAAAAAGACTGTGAGGTTATTATCAATGGGACCAAAAAGAGCCAGGATTGTTCCTGGTTTAAATATTTTAAGATACTACTCCAACCAAACCAAAAAATGGGATTTGTTTACCTATACCTAAATAATCCCTACAGTTTTAACCTGAATAAAGTCACTTGGTATGTCATGATTTTTTGTAAGATTTTTATTTATTTATTTGACAGAGCGAGAGAGAGGAGAGAGAGAGCACAAGCGGGGGGTGGGGGCAGCCGGCAGAGGGAGAAGCAGGCTCCCCTCTGAGGAAGGAGCCTGATGGGGAACTCAATCCCGGGACCCTGGGAATCATGACCAAAGGCAGACACCCAACCGACTGAACCACCCAGGTGCCCGTCATGATGTTTTTAAGGTAACATGACTACAACTAATTACTTGCATCGTGGTCAATTTTACCTAAAATGCTGCAGCGCTGGTAAATGACTAAAGGCAAGGACATGGTTAGAGTTGCTGATGAGTAAATTACCATAGCGGTGTTTTCTTGCCTATTTTCGGAGGCTTGCTAGCGTGGCCACAGATGAGTAGCACTGGACCAAAAACTCCTTGCGATCACGAAGGGACAGGCAATCATGGGCTCTCCATCACTGCCAAGAATATACAGTTACACAAGCTTACGCAAGCTCAAATACCACTGGCCAAAGTGTCCTTTGATGACATAATAATTTGTAATTGTTTTTATGGGTTCAATACGGTTTTATTGGGAGGTTTTTTTTTTTTTAAGATTTTATTTGTTTGACAGAGAGACACAGCGAGAGAGGGAACACAAGCAGGGGGAGTGGGAGAGGGAGAAGCAGGCTTCCTGCCAAGCAGGGAGCCCGATGCGGGGCTCGATCCCAGGACCCTGGGATCATGACCTGAGCCGAAGGCAGACGCTCAACGACTGAGCCACCCAGGCGCCCCTATTGGGAGGTTTTGCTTCAAACACGAGGAGCTCATTTGGGTGTGTGTAACCAGATTAAACCAGAATTGGCTTCTTAAACATGGAGTTTAGGTGTTTTAAATGTTGGATTTCATTTATTTATTTTTTATTTTATTTTCTTAAAGATTTTATTTATTTATTTGACAGAGCGAGACACAGCGAGAGAGGGAACACAAGCAGGGGGGAGTGGGAGACGGAGAAGCAGGCCTCCTGCGGAGCAGGGAGCCCGACGCGGGGCTCGATCCCAGGACCCTGGGATCATGACCTGAGCCAAAGGCAGATGCCTAATGACTGAGCCACCCAGGCGTCCTGGATTTCATTTATTTAGTAAAGTTACTGATCTCAATATATATCTAACCTCTGATTTTACTCCAAATGCCAACATTAAAAATGACCTTTGTAGCATTATATAAAGAACCTCAACATTTATATAATCACTCCCATTTTACAGGTAGGAAAACTGAGGTTACAAGAGGCAAACTTGCCCAAGGTCCCATACAGCTAGTAAGTGCCAAAGATCAGGTTTTAACCCAGATCTGAATGCTTCTCTCGCCAATGCTCTTCACCCCCACACTGCAGTAGAGTATACCCGCCTTCCGCAGTGGACCTTTGGAAAAATACTTAAAACTGGATTACAGGGCTGTCACTTTTGAAGTATGAAATCACATGGGCTGAAGTGAAGTCTAATTATATACAAGCTACATCTTAAGTAGCTGTTATTGCAAGATCTCCCTGCCATGGTTTTACTCATCCCAATCATTAAAATCATCTGTGCCTCTGTGATGACATGTTCCCAGATGGGCTGTGGCGTGCATGCTTACCTTAACAACATTGTTTTCAGGTATATTAAGTTCGGTCTGCCTTTCCAGTTTGCCCATGAAGTGAGTAGATAAGTGGGTGAGTGTGACGAGTTATACACCCTGGATGCTTAATGAAATTTTAGTCCTGCCCTTTGGCACATTCCTTCGACAGGGTGTCCCCAGCATCTAACTTAAAAAAAAAAAAAGTATTTTTCTTTATTTTTTCTTTTTTTTTTAAAGATTTTATTTATTTATTGACAGACACAGCGAGAGAGGGAACACAAACAGGGGGGAGTGGGAGAGGGAGAAGCAGGCTTCCCGTGGAGCAGGGAGCCGGATGCGGGGCTCGATCCCAGGACCCTGGGATCATGGCCTGAGCCGAAGGCAGACGCTTAACGACTGAGTCACGCAGGCGCCCAACAGAAGTATTTTTAAAAATATTTCTTAAATATTTTTAAGATATTTAATAAACTTAAATATTTAAGTTTAAAAAAATAGAAATACATTTTATGGAGCACCTACCAGATTCCTAAAGAGAAAATCCCAGATTGGTGTGCCATTTATGGGAGAAGCCAAGGAGTGAAGCACGACGGGTTGGGTCATGGGAAGTGCAGGCGTTGGAAAGGAACACAGACAAAGGGTGAAGACAGGAGGATAGCAGGAAGCTACTTAGGGTACGATGTGGGATCTTCCTGACAACCGTTAAAATTTCTAGGAAAGTTACCAAATTTAGAAAATGCTGAGTGTGTCAGGATTTCTCATGGGAACTGGTGAGACTCATCCGGGTTTAATGTGGGACAGAACCAAAATGGCACTCACAAATGTCAGAGAGCACGGAGACGCTGATGTATGAGGACATAGAAGCATGAAAATCCCCTGGAGAGCACTGTCATATAATCTGGGATCAGGGGTGACCCAAGCCAGTGTCTGGCCTACACCGCCATTAGATAGTAGGGACTGCCCTTGAATTTTTGTGATCAAGTTGACCAGTCTCAGTGGCCCCTTGTCTTTTTTTCTTTCTTCATCAGTTCTCAGATTCTTCATAATAATCATTTTCATGTCCCGAGTGCCTTCGATGTTGTAGTCTCTTTTTTTTTTTTTTTTAAAGATTTTATTTATTTATTTGAGACAGAGAGAATGAGAGAGACAGAGAGCACATGAGAGGGGGGAGGGTCAGAGGGAGAAGCAGGCTCCCTGCCGAGCAGGGAGCCCGATGCGGGACTCGATCCCGGGACTCCAGGATCATGACCTGAGCCGAAGGCAGTCACTCAACCAACTGAGCCACCCAGGCGCCCTGATGTTGTAGTCTCTTTAACAAGCATGGCATTATTTCCTCTCTTCAGGCCATCATCTGAAGGAAGGCTTGGCAAATGAAGGCTCTGAGCCCAGGGAAGTGAAGCAACTTACCCCAGTTTGCACAGCCCATGACTCCATGCTTCTTCCCATAAACCACACTGCCTCACACGCCCCGTTCCACAGTCATCTTCTGTAGTCAAAAGGAATTCCTGACCTTTGCTTCTTCGCCCTGAACACTATGCCCAAGACCATGTCCCTGTCTTGGTCAATGTTCTCTAGTGTGGTGAATAGAAGCCTTGTGTAAATGTGTTGTAACCCTGCAGGTGCAAAGAGTACGTGTGTCCTGGTTGCTACAACAGAGGGCAAAAACCATTCTTAGCGCTGCCCACAGGCTCACTATGTCACAGTCTCCTCTTAGTGTCCCTGAGGCCACCTCAAGCTCCTGGAGCATGAAAAATGCTCCCACCATCTAAAGAATAAAACAAAACCATTCATACCTAGTGTTGACGTCTAACAGGCAATTCAGTAAATGTTCTTGACTAATTGGTCATTTTGTAATTTTAATTTTTCTAGTGTGGGTCATTGGGCGAAGGGGGCGAGAACTGCAGAACCATGTTTCTGTGGTTGATTCTGTAAGTTTGGGTGAGGAATCATGGCAGGAGAAAGTCTATTTCCAGGACCTTGAACAGATATTTCTGGCCAGGCCTGCCACAGACTCGTCGTCGTCCAGCAACCTCATGGTACAGATGGGTGAATTTTGAGGCCTGGGATGAAGAAAGGATTCGCCCAAGGTCATACCGCTAATTGGTGGGACAATGGAAATCAGTTCCTTCTTTTGCAAAAAGTACCCTAGGCAATTCAAACTGTCTCTCTTCTCTGCCACCAAATGCCTGCTATTATGATTCCTATTACTTACTTTTTTTTTCTCCCCAAAATGAGCTATGGCAAGAATGAACAGGAGAGGAGCTCTGGGCAAAGGCTTCCAAAAGGAATAGCAATGCAATATGTCTGAACAGTCTAGAATTAGAGGCATGGCCTCCGATGCCTTTGTATGCCTGGATTTGCCATGTGTCTGGATTGTCAGCCGAGGAGAAGACAGTCGAAGCCGTGTTGATGTTCCCCCCTGTTTTAGCTACATCCTCCAGTCCCAGCCCCTGTCTCGAGGTAACGGGAGAGCTAAGCAATATCCCCCACTCCTCTCAGAAGGCCCTTCTCAAACTGACCTGGGGATCAAAGGTTGCTCCCCTTTATAAAGGCTATGAGCAATCAGTTCTCCCTGAGTCCTAACGCCAAGACTGTCCACGCGGATGCCTAGCAGACCACCTCTCTCCTGAAGTAGCTAACACGGGCTCTACCAAAAAGGGAGATCATTCGCTTTTCAATAAACAACTGCTGACCCATGACCCTGCACGGCGTGAGGCGAGGACATGAGGATACAGAAAATTGACCTGTGCCTGCCCTCAATGAGCTCCCAGTCAAGTAGGGGAAGCAAACCTTCAACAATTTCACAGATGAGCCCACCATAAGCACTTGGCTATAACCCATGAGGCACAATGGCTACCTCCTGGGGCTGCAAGCATGGACGAGACCAAATCCAGCCCTCATCACCTCAGGGACAAACAGCAGAACAATGACAATAACAGTGTTTAACTGCCGCACAAGAGGTCTGCTTAGGAGTTGAGGGAACTCTGAAGAGAGGGATCCAAAGGGAGTGTTGGTCACGAAACCATTGTGCTGCGCCGCTGAGAAACTCCTGGGAAACCACCAGTTGGATTGAGGCAGCAAAGGCCTCAAAATGAAACGATGAACTCTTTGTCTTTGGCTGGTAAATCAGATTCCCTGTGAGCTGTATAGCCTCAGGCCAGTTTCTTAGAACTTGGGGCCAGGACAAGGACCTTCAAGGGGAAGGTTTTGCCTGAAGGAGTTGCTGACACAATTGTGACGCAGGCTGAGCTTCCTCCTTCTGGAGCCTCCTGCAAAGTTCTGCTCCCATTGTGATCTCTGTGAAGGCCTTTCCCAGAAGGAATTCTAAACTACTTCATTCTTTTTTTTTTTTTTTTTTAAAGATTTTTTTTATTTATTTGAGAAAAAGAGAATGAGAGAGAGAGAGCACATGAGAGGGGGGGGGGCCGAGGGGGGAGCAGGCTCCCTGCCGGGCAGGGAGCCCGATGCGGGACTCGATCCAGGGACTCCAGGATCATGACCTGAGCTGAAAGCAGTCGCTTAACCAACTGAGCCACCCAGGCGCCCTCTTTTTTTTTTTTTTAAAGAAAGATTTGATTCATTTATTTGACAGAGAGAGACACAGCGAGAGCGTGAACACAAGCAGGGGGAGTGGGAGAGGGAGAAGCAGGCTTCCCGCGGAGCAGGGAGCCTGATGCGAGGCTCGATCCCAGGACCCCGGGATCATGACCTGAGCCGAAGGCAGTCGCTTAACGACTGAGCCACCCAGGCGCCCCTAAACTACTTCATTCTGATAGTCACCTATCAGATACTCCCTGGTAATGGCAGTGTCTCCCAGACTTGTCTGAAGAGAAGCATCCAATTAGGAATGTGTACTGTTGACCTTGTTTTTCTCCTGGTGTGACACTGTGTTAGAATATGGAATGCATATTTGGTTTTCCTCCCCGATTCTGGCACAGAGCTCCTAAAACCCTCGGAATTTCATAAATGATGAGAGATAAAGGTGTCTTGATACTTATAACAACCCCCCTTCAATCACACATGAACTTATGTTAATGAGGTAATTTTTGGAAAGCATGAGGATGGGGACTAGATGCCAGGGGAACCAATCACATGATTGGAAGGTTGAACCTTACAGTCCCACCCCGCTGACCTCTCAGGAGGTTGAATCAATCACCAATGGCCAATGATTTAATCAGCTATGCCTATGTAATGAAGGCTCCCTAAAAACCCAAAAGGAGAGCGTTCAGGGAGTTTCCAGGTTGGTGAACCAGAACACTTCCATATGTCACCATGCTGAGCCCCCAGCTCCACGAGGACAGAAGCTCCTTTGTTCGGGACCTCTCCTTACATATCCTTTCACATCCTTTGTAAGAAACTGGTAATCGAGGGAGTAAACTGGTTTCCTGAGTCCTGTGAGCTGCTCCAGAAAATTAACTGAACCCAAGGCGGGGGGGGGGGGGGGAGGGGGGGGGCATAGGCACCTTTGATTTATAGCCAGTTAGTAAGAAGTATAGGTAACAACCTGTACTCGCGATTGGTATCTGACGCAGAGGGCAGTCTTGTAGGACTGAGCCCTTCCCCTGGGAGATCTGATGCTATCGCCAGGTAGATAGTGTTACCCTTAAAAAAAAATAAACCTACCCATTTTTTTACCAGCAAAAAGGGAGCTTATTCAAGAATAGCAGAGAACTGCAACCTGGGACAAGCAAGCCATGGCAAGACCATAGGCAAGCCTAGAGCTAGTAGGACTAGAAGGCTCTTTTACCGAGGGAAGGGGGGCAGTGGGGAGGGCTGTTGTAAACAAGAAGCCCATTGGAGTAAACTGGGAGTTCCAAGTATAGTGGCTTCTCATTGGCTGGGCTGTTGCTGGGTGAGGAGGAAGCCTTCCTTCTTCCTCCTGGGCTAGTAAAGCATTACCCACCTGCAAGGTCCTTCTCTTCAGGTCGGTTCAGTAATCGACAACGAGGGTAGGGTGGGAGAGCTGCCCCTGCCAAACCCCCTGACTCCATTTTAGTGAGGTTTCCCTGTATTCATTTTCACAATAGTGTCAAAATTGAGAGGAAATGTAGGACAGTGTCAGAGAATTGTTTTGGTGGCATAGAAAAACCTATACTTTAGAACAGTTGGAGCAGAATCTTACCTGGAAATTTCTCTTCAGTAAGTCTGGGGAGGTTCTAGGAATGTTTCTAACAAGGACTCCAGGTGATTCTTCCCTTCAGGCCGATTTGGGAAACCATGATGTAAAGCATTACCCCAGGAATCTGCAATGAAGGCTTTGATTCCAAATGTGGAATCTCAAACACACATACCTAAGTAGTAGAGTATAAAGGCTTTTAATAATAAAACAGACCTGGGCACCTGGGTGGCTCAGTTGGTTGCGCGACTGCCTTCGGCTCAGGTCATGATCCCGGAGTCCCGGGATCGAGTCCCGCATCGGGCTCCCTGCTCGGCGGGGAGTCTGCTTCTCCCTCTGACCCTCCTCCCTCTCATGCTCTCTGTCTCTCATTCTGTCTCAAATAAATAAGTAAAATCTTAAAAAAAAAATAATAAAACAGACCTTACGTTTGAAGAGCATCCTATAGTTACATTATCACATATACTATAAATATCACCACATTAGAACCTCCTAAAAGCCTAGTAAACTGGGTAGGCCAGGGATTCTTGTCCCTATTTTAGGGATGAGGAAACCTGCCAGAGTGTAGCTTGTAATATAATTGGAGAAAAAAACAAATACACATTAAATGATGCGAGAACAACACAAAGCAAGATGCCTACTTTTGCAAAAGAATACTTTATAACACGACATACAGGGCCTGAAGCAAATAGGAGTCCAAAGCCTCCTTTTTTGGCTTTGGACGTATTTCTGCCTTCAGAGACTTGGTTATTTTCTGTGTCACCATGAAATTTGTCTACATTGGATTCTCATGTGAACTGTACCAGTTACATTTTCCACTAGCATATACTATACCACAAACCAGTCTGACCTGCAAGGGAAGTACATGCTTTGGGCCTTTTGCAATCGCAGTGCTCTGCTGTCTAACCAGTTTGTATTTGCAAAATGACATGTGGCTGGGCCAAAATGAAGAGGTCCTAGTGAAGCCTGGCCTGGGCTCCTTTCTGGGCCTACTTAGGGCTTCAGATACAGTGGAGTTGAAGGATTTCATTTCATCCAATTATACTGATGCCTTTTCTGGATTAGGCATTGTGCTGGCAGCTGTGGGTCACTTTGAGGAATTCATAGTTTAGGTAGGAGAGAAAGGAAGACATAATACACAACTAGTGATTACCTAAGTCAGGAAGAATTGCAAAGCAGTATAAGCAACGCTGTATGGTGATGGAGCTGGAGTTAATAGTCCTCATGGAAGATCCTAGAAGGTTTGTTGGAGGAAGTAGCATTTCCACTGGACCTTGAAAGACAGGTAGGTATTCCAGAGACAGAGAAGGGAATCGATGAGCAAAGGCATCGGAAGCCTGAGCCCAAGGGAAGCCTGGCCGCCCATTGCTGGTGTGGGACAATCGAGGAGAAGTCTTTGGGCCTTCTACTTGTAGGGAGGGAACGTGAAGCAGGCTGCACCTTCCTCTGCCTTTCTGAACAGCATTAACATTTAATTCTGAGTATTCCATCTTTGATGATATTTCAAGGGGCCTGTGACCATTACCGACAGTGCGGCTTCCTTTCAACGGGGAGTATTTAGGGCAGGCAGCGTGCTCCCTGGCCCCACTGTCTTCCAGGGAGGCCTGGTTTATTGCGTTAGGATATGGGGTGCATCAGAAAAGGATTACGGAGGACCTTCTATCCCATGCCCAGGGATTGTGGGCACCTTCTGAGACACTGGAAGGTTTTAAGCAGAAAAGTAACAGGTCCCCTGTACATCTTAGGTAAATCCCTCTGGTTGCCGTCTGAGAGATGGTGTGGGCAAAGGCAAGCGTGGAAGCAGAGAGCCCAACCAGGAGGTTACTGCGGAGCTCCAAGCAAAAAAGGTCATGGGGTCTACACAGAGCCTGTAGCACCGAGGACGGAGTGGAGAAAGGGGGTTGATGAGATGGGCGGTAGAAATCAACTGGCCTTGGGTACTCACTGTGTGTAGGTGTGTGCGCGTGTGTGCGCGCCTGGGGAATCAAGGGTGACCGCCCGACAAGTGCAAAGGGAGATGACCCTCACGAAGGGTCTCCGGTCTCCTCAAGGGGCGGCGGGAGGGGAGGGGAGGGGAGGGAGAGGTGCGGGACAGCAGGAAGAGAAGTTTGGAGCACTGCGAAGGAACAAACCCGAGAGGCCAGGTGGCGGTAAAGAGGCTCCGCCCCCGCCCCGGCCCCGCCCCCGGCTCCACCTCCTCCGCCTCTTCCCACCCACCCCCAACTGCAGCTCATCCTCGAGGGCGGAGAGAGGTGGCATTTGAGTCCTCCGGTATCCCAGCAGGCAGTGCAGCCTAGAGACGCTGACAAAGGAGCGGAGGGGCAGTCGCAGCTGCTTTCCGAGGAGCCGGGGTTGCCGAGGTGAGAGTCCCCCCCGCCGTCCCGTCACCCACTTCCTCCGACTTCGGGAAGACGTGGAAGTTACGTTGCCGAGAGACCCCGGGCACAGAATGAGCCGTCCCCAGCCCCCGAGCTTGGCTCTGTGACTGACGGCGGGGCTCGGCGGCGCCGGGCGGCGGGTGGGAGGTGGGGAGCGGGCACATGGAGCCCTTTCTGCCCCATCTCTGACTGTCAGCTGCCCCGCCGCCCGCGGAGCCCGGCCCCAGGGTCCGGCCGGCCCGTGCGTGCCTTTCCCGTGCCCGGGCGGAGGCAGCAGGCTCGGGTTCCTCCCGGTGCCCGCCCGGCAGAGTTCGGTCGCCCCGGGGATGAGACTCCAGGGACAGCTCTTTGGCGGATGTGGCGAGGAGGGCTAGGGAAGGGAGGCTGACTCCCCATTCGGGGTGACACCGTCCTCGCCCTAACTCCTCCTTCCCCCAACCCAGCCGGTCCCCCCCTCGGCGAGCAACTGGAAGGAAATCGGCGGGGCTGGAACGAGGCGTCCCGGGATGGCTGGAGGGAGGTGAAAGTGGGGTGGCGAGGCAGAGAGGGAGAGCGAACGCCTTCGCGGAATAGTGGCGGGGGGTGGCGGGGGTACGTGGCCTGCATCCGTCCCCCTTCCTGGACCTCCGCACGGATCCTGATGGTTGCACCAGCTGCTCGGCTGTAAACAGGCTCACATGACCGGTTTCACATGGAGCCGGCCGGTGTGGGGATGAAGGCTGGAAAGGCTGGGCCCCAATCAGGTGGAGCTTCAGTCCTAGGACGGACCGTTTCAGACTCCCTCTCCTGCCCTCCAGCCCTTATTCAGTGTTCTGCGGTTTCTCCTTTGGGTAAAGTAACTGACAGTCTGCCCTCTCGGGACTGGAGTTGCTTTTCTGCCCCAGTAGAAGCCAAGAGACCTCACCTCGGGGAGTGAGAGGGCAAAATACTAAATGAAAGCGGTCCCGTTTTTTTTTTTTTTTTTTTTTTTTGACCGTTGAGGGAAATAAAGAGATGGACGCAGACCTGGAAAATGGGATTCTTCGGATCTTGCCTAAAAAGCAGTCCTGTTCTATCGGAATGCATTGCGTTCTTAATGTGAATTCCAGAGAGAAGGGGGAAAGTCTCCTGTTTCAGCCAGGGCACACCTGGAATTTAATATATTCTTGCTGATGGAAATCTTGTCCATGTTTCCTTTAAGTGCTTGGAAATCTGCCTATAAAATGCTATATACAGGATATTGACCAGGGAATGGACACCAACTTCTAGATTACATATATATGTGGTAGAAAGCAGTGGGAAGTTTGGAAAACAGGAAGCGGGGCCAAATGTGCCTTTCAAGTTGTTCACATCTACATACCCGACAGGATACAAGATTAAACTAGTTTCTGAAGCATTTCTGGAACTCTCAAAATACAAGGTTTACTCAAATACCAGGATATTTGAAAATATGGAGTTTCTCAAATCTGTAAGGGGGTAGTGGTGATAGATTCCCTTTACATGCAATATATAATTAGATGTAATGGGCAATATTCAGTATAAAGTTACCCCTTTGTAGGTGAAGACCGAAAACAGAACAAATAGCTTATAAAATAATGCATGTTTCTTCCCCTGAATTGTTCATGCACATTTTCTTCCCCAATTTTTTATTTTTAATGGTTTTCTCCTGAAGCTTTGACATTTAATTCTCATTTTTTTTTTTGAGAGGGTGGGGGCAGAGGCAGAGGGAGAGAAAATCTTAAGCAGGCTCCACACCCAGCATGGAGCCTGAGGTGGGGCTTGATCTCAGGACCCTGAGATCATGACCTGAGCTGAAAATCAAGAGTCAGACGCTTAGCCAACTGAGCCACCCGGGTGCCCCTTAACTCTAATTTCTGAAACAATTAAGAAACTACAAGAAAAGCTTCCCCATCCTCTAATAGCCCAATAAAGTAATTTGCTACTCTTCTTTTTCTGTTTTTAAAATGTTTAAGATGAAAATAGGCATTTTACACATCGTCTAAAATTTAAATGGGCAGATCGGTGTTGCTCTGAATCTTGTTTTGCCACCTTGTAGTATTGTAGAGAATCTTGCCCTACAATAAATAGATGAAGTGATTTACTCTTTGAGGCCTTCTGTTTCCTCACCTGTAATATCAAAGTTTTGTTTTAATCTCCAGGGTCCCTATGGCTCTCAAATTCCATAAAATAGTGCAGTTTTTGATTGGGAACTACTCTTGGACAAAATAAGATGGTCAAATAAGCCAAGTTATTGGTATCAGCTGGAAGAACATGCAGTCCATAACAAGAGCTATCCAGAGTCCTAAAGAAATAGGGACTGCTCTGCAAAATTCTCATTAGCCATAAATTAGCCATATGGGTTGACCTGGACCCCTCTCTCCTCTCCGTCAGGAAATTGAAAATTGCCTCAGCTAAATCCTGCCTCCAGAATTAGAAAGAACAGTTCACACCCGACTTTCTTGACCTTTAGGGCATTGTACAGCGTGATTCTTTCATTCATCCCAGCTTCTTCCAGAATTAAGTGGGCTATGTGATCAGTGATGAAGTTAGGATGAAAAGAAGGCTCTAGCAGGGTCTCACCTTGGCAGTGCCTTGGTTAGATAGATCCCCCGAACCAGTGGCCTTTTTCAGCTTTGCAGCGTTTGAGATTTAATTTTGCCAGCACATCCCCAAATTGGCAGTCTCAAGGATTGATTCACGCTGACCAAACTTACAAAAGATTTTTATGTTAATATATGAACGCCAGTTGACTAACTTCCCATGAGAAGTTGAACTGCCAAGCTGACCAAGACGACTCGTGGATAAGCCCGGGTACCCTTTGCTTTTGACGCTACGGAAACACAGACATTGTGCTCCATCTCCCCCCTTTTTCTAGGGACTGTGTGGAACACTCCTTTCTTAAAACACCTAGTGGTTGATACCTTCGACAAGGTTACAGCTTTTATGTGAAAACCCTTGCAGTCACACCTTCGTATGGATATATCCTAGTCACCTGATTGAATCTGGGCCACCTGTAAGACATCTCTCAAATCGGTTTGCTCTCCATTCCTCCTGCCTTCATCTAGGCCCTCACTTCAGGCCACGTTGATTCAAGGGTGACTTGGTTTTTCCTGTAACTCCTCTGGAGTCCGCTGTTGTGCTTAACTGGTCAGCGGCAACCAGATTCCTACTCCAGATCTTATCCAGTCCGTTCTCTGCTTAAGACCCTTCAGAGGGGGCGCCTGGGTGGCTCAGTAGGTTAAGCGTCTGCCTTTGGCTCGGGTCATGGTCCCAGAGTCCTGGGATGGAGCCCCGCATCCGGCTCCCTGCTCAGCCAGGAGCCTGCTTCTCCCTCTCTCACTCCCCCTGCTTGTGTTCTCTCTCTAGCTGTCTCTCTCTCTGTGTCAAGTAAATAAATAAAAATCTTAAAAAAAAAAAAAAAGACCCTTCAGAGGTTTCCCATCACCCGAAGCAGTGGTTCTCAAAGTGCAGTATGCATTCGAATCATCCGAAGGGCGTGTGAAAACAAAGGTGACTGGGCCCCAACCCCAGGATTTCTGGGGCAGCAGGTCTGGCCTGGGACCCAAGAATTGGCTTTTCTAGCAAGTTCCCAGGTGAAGCTGCTGCTGCTGGTCCGGTACCACATTTTGAGAACCACTGGCACCCAGAAGCAAGTCTCCACCCCCTGAACTTGGCTTACAGGAGTTTTCACCATCTCCCGCCACTCCTCCATACAAGCTATTTTTTAACCATGTGCTGTGCCAAAGCTCATCTTAAGAGTCCCTTTCATGCTTCTACACATCTTCTTCCTGGAATTCACCCCCCTCTCCACTCCTACTGCAAACTCCTATTTAAGGCAGCCTGGCACTTTCTTTATGCTCCTAGAGCTTTTTTATCTACCAGCATTTTAACACTTGTCACATCATATCCTAATTACCATGTATATCTGTTTTTCCTGCTAGACTGAATTTTTCAAGGGCTGAGACAATGTTTTCATCTTTTCTCCATATTCCTCAGCACAGGGCCTAGCACATAATAAGTGCTCAGTTAATGGTCCATGAATGAACTTGTGATTCTAAAACTCTGGAGAGGTCCATAGGTAGCAACATATGTATTTCTTTTTTTTTTTTTTTTTTAAAGATTTTGTCAGAGAGCACAAGCAGGGGGAGCGGCAGGCAGAGGGAGAAGCAGGCTCCCCGCTGAGCAGGGAGACTGACATGAGGCTCGATCCCAGGACCCCGGGATCATGACCGGAGCCAAAGGCGGATGCTTAACCGACTGAGCCACCCAGGCGCCCCACAACATGTGTATTTCATATAATGAGTTATACGGATTTTGCTTTGAGAATCGCACATCTTGAAATACCTGAAGACACTGAGATATTGTAAAACAAAGATGGGAAATAAGTAGTTTTAGGAAAAATGCTTTTAAAACTGATGCTGCTAGAGGGCATCCTTATTTTTTTTTAATCTTAAAATGTACTCTAGTCAACTTTTCCATCTTGAATAGATAATAGCCTGTCATCACATTATTTATAGCAGTTCAGTCCCATTGGTAAGACATCACATTACACGAAAAACCTAGAAAATGTATAGAAACCAAATGGCCTAATATTGCACAATGAACGATTGAACCTATAAAGTGGACATTAGAACATGGCTTGCGAAAGACTTTTTTTTTTTTTGAAGATTTATTTATTTGACAGGGACAGCGAGAGAGGGAACACAAGCAGGGGGAATGGGAGAGGGAGAAGCAGGCTCCCCGCTGAGCAGGGAGCCCGATGTGGGGCTCCATCCCAGGACCCTGGGATCATGACCTGAGCCAGAGGCAGACGCTTAACCAACTGAGCCACCCAGGCGTCCCCGAAACACTTGACTTTAGGAATATACCCAGCCATTAAAAATCCTGATAGACAATACTAGAGATTTAAAGAGGAAGAGAGTAGAGCTGATGAAATGGGAAGGAAAAAAGAGGTTTGAATAACAGTGAGACTAAAGCAGAAGAACTTAATTGCTCTTAACTGTTTAGAATTTCGCTGGCCATTGGCAGACCACACCAAGTATGGAGGAAGGAGATAGTCTTTGTGCCCAGATAAAAGGGAGCTGGCCTAGAGGTGGAGCTGGGAACCCTAATCAGAGTAAAGACGAGAAGCAGGAAGAGGCCATAAGGAGCTGGTGCACTGTGGCCCAGCAGATGGGTTTCTGGGGAATCTGGACTTGGGATAATCCTTAGCTGTTTCCAAGCTTGAAACCACTTCAGCACAGGAATCCCCAAGGACTGCTTATTTCATTTGATTTTCTCGCAGCCTCCTCTTTCCAAAAAAAAGGGGGGGAGGGTAAATGACAATATGCTTTTAAAGTGGTTTCTGTTTTAAATCTCCATTTTGAATCTGTGGTGAGCAAAGGTATTGAAACTCATTTATCTGAGTCTGATCTTTTCCTTCTTGTCAATCTAAAGTGAGGAAAACAGAAAATGATCACTCTTTAGGGTACTGGTCTCCCTGGACTGATGGTGGAAAGTGTGAGGACTTCATGTGTTTAGGCGAGTGTGTGTGTGTGTGTGTGTGTGTGTGAGAGAGAGAGAGAGAGAGAGTAGTTTGCAAACTGGTCACAAGGTGGTGTACACACATAAGGTTTTCTTTCCAAATTTCATTCACGATTGCATTTCTGTGCCTTTGGTACAGAGGGCAAGGACAAGGCGGCTCCCGAGTCACTAGCTGCACTGCTTCCCTGTGAGGTCAGGGCCACCTTGGAGCCTAGTTGGGCACTGAGGAGCCAGGGCTAATGACGAGAGGGAAACGGGGAGGGGTGGGGAGAGGCAGCTGGGAGTGTGGATTCTCTGTTCTCCACTTACCCCAACCCACGGTAAGCAGCTGCCATAGATCGGCTGTTCTTTTAAGTGGGATCCTTTCCCTGTCTTTTATGGACAAAGTGTGTTCAGCCATGAGGAAGAGGAATGTCCCTTGATGGAGGAAACCGTTATTAGTAAACACCTGTAGGCAAGCTGATAAGTTCAGTATCTGCTAAATGCCTAACACCGAGCTTGGGTCTATGTAGGATGAGGAAAAACAACAAAAACCCCACGGAAAAACAATATGGCATTATGCTCGAAGTCTGGGGAGTCCAGATTAACCCACACAAAACAAATGTCAGAATATTCAATCAATACAATAAGTGCATTAAAAGGTAATAAAATCAGTGAGATCATATAGATCAGAGAAGTAGAGGAAGAGCACAAAGGGGAAATTTGAAGGCAGCTTTGAAGAATGAGGAACATTTTGGTGTCCAGAGAGGTAGACTACAGAGTAAACCTTGGTTACTAATGCTCTCATGGATAGTTACCGACAGCCATAGGTCTTGTTTCATAATCAGGAAAAGAAAGCATGCCCAGCTTAGTAAATGAAACTGTCTCTCAGTTGTTTTTCTTTATAAAACTGAAAAGGAAACACATGTATCAAGACTTGAATTTTGGATCATTGTTTGAGAACTCTTCTGGAGAAGCAGGGAACTTTCTAGAGATGAGGGCATGTGTGACAGTGTGACAGTGAGCATCAGAGGCAGGACTTTTGAAACGAGACACAGAGGAGATGGAACCGTTTAGGAAAGTGTGAGTCTGGAGACCAGAGGTCTGTCATCAGCACCTTGTGTGACCTTGGGTAAGTCCTTTATGCTGGGCCTGCTTTCCTCAGAGGTAAAATGAGAAGGGCTGGGAGCTCACACTCTTTGACTTTGTGTGTGTTTGACTTTTGGAAAGCAACCTCATAAACCGATTTGGAGTCAGGTTTTACCGATTTGGTATATAATCTTTCCCCAGAATTTTTGCACTTTATCATTTTGCAGTATGGACGGGAGCAAAGAGAAAGTGTTAGTCGCCGGAAAACCATCAATTAGAGGCAGGTGTTCTGCTTCGTTAGGTTTGTTGGCCGAATCACTGATATTGCTCTGGTGACCTGGTGCTAATTCCCCCCTAATTTCCATTGGTCAGAGTTCAGGAGGCAATTTATATCTTAGCCGAGATAAGTGAGAAATGGGAACAGGGATACAAAAAGAAAGAATAAACTGCTAAAAACCGATGAAACACTTCTTAAACAGTGATCGGGGGATAGACAGCCTATTTATTGACAATTCCTGGGGAAAAGCGCTCATATTCAACTCGTCAAGAGAAAGCTTCAAAATGAAAAGAATAAGAATTCTCCTAAACCATTATGTAAAGCTAGCGAAATTTCTACTCTTGTTGTGCCAACGAACTTCCCCTTAAGGTTGGAAGAGTTTAGTGCTTGTTCTGTGTGGTTAATTTTGACTTCCCAGTCAGATTTATAAACCGTGTCATACTCCTTTATAACAAAAAGTTGCACATTTCCCTCAGTTTGCAAGCCCTCTTAAGCCTTTGTTTTTCTCACCGGCATGAGCTTCTGTTGTGTCTAAAATGATTTTAAAGAATTGAAATCCTGGCATTTAACACATTGTTTAAGGCTCTCCATCTTATTAAAGGATCATGAATTGGAAAATGCAATTAACAGAGATTTTTCACACATTGTTTCTAAATTCCTTCTTGAGTTTCAAAACTGGCACCTTTTCCAAATTAGGCCCTGGAGGAGTTGTTTAATTTGACTTACACACACACACACACACACACACACAAGCTTTTGAATAGGTGTTCATAGGGTTCAGAATTCAAAAGATAGAAGATGGAAAAAGGTATCCAGAGGAAACTGCCCTTCCACCCCTGTCCCTAGCTGCTCAGGTAGTTTCTCCAGGGGCAGCCCTGGCCATCCTTCCAAAGATCTTTTACCCGGAGCGGGGAGACCTCCCTCTCCCACACAGATGGTGTGGAGGTATGGACTGACCGTCAAATTCAGTGTTAAGTGAGAAAAGCAATGCATTGTACCTTGCTTTTCTCACTTAACACTGAACTTGACGGTCAGTCCATACCTCCACGACACAGAGGGCTTCCTCTTTCTTCTTGGCGGCTTCCTGGCCTCCCACCAAATGGCTGTATCATACTTTATCTCATGACCCACCCACCCCCCCCCTTAAGGGATGGTTGGGCTCTTTCCATCTTTGACTATTGACAACAACAGCTAACCCTTGTTGAGTGCCGAGCTTTGTTCTGTGTGCCTCCCATAAATCATTTTATTTACTCCTCAGTACTGAGGATTAAAACACGTCCATGTACATGGTTTCGCACAAGAGGAATATTTATGCCGGCTGCATTCCTAGAAGTAGAATCTCTAGATCGGAGGACGTGTGTGTTTACTTGTGGCAGGGAGAGTCCGTGGGCCAGTTTATATCGCTGTCAGCAACGTTAGGAACATGCCTGGATGCTCCGTGCAGTCTGGCAAGTAATAACGTGTATTTCGGTGTAGCTTTAGTTTGTATTTCTCTTGTGAGTGAGGTTCCACCTCCCCTGGGAAGTTTAAAAACAGTTGGTCCTTTTCTATAAAATATTGCAGCATTTGCTCATTTTTATGGTGAGTGCTTTTTCATAATAATTGGTATTTCCTCTACATCTAGTAGGGAAATCAGACCTGGCCTATGGCTGGAAAAGTTTCTTTGGCTTTGCATAGACTTTTTTTTTTTTTTTAAAGATTTTATTTATTTATTTGATAGACAGTGAGAGAGGGAACACAAGCAGGGGGAGTGGGAGAGGGAGAAGCAGGCCTCCCGCGGAGCAGGGAGCCCAATGCGGGGCTTGATCCCAGGACCCTGGGAACATGACCTGAGCCGAAGGCAGACGCTCAACGACTGAGCCACCCAGGCGCCCCTAGACTTTTTTTTTTGCCATGCAGTGTTTTAAGAGTTTTTCGATAGTCGAATTTATCAATATTTTTTGGTTTCTGGTTGCTCAGATTAGAAAAGAAAAAAAGACTTCCCATGGTTTCTAGTGTTTTACGGTTTTCTTTTTCTACATTTAAAACTTGGATCCATTTGAATTTACCCTGATAAAGTTTTGGAATTTTGTAAGGAATAAGGGATAAATTCAACTTTTTTTTTCCCCTAGGTGGATACCCGGTTTTGCCAACATTTATTGACTAAACTGTTTTCCAGAAATCAGAGATGCCATGCCACCTTTTTTTTTATTTTTTAATTTTTTTTTAAAGATTTTTAAATTTATTCATTCAAGACACAGAGATACAGAGAGAGAATATGAGCAGGGGGAGAAGCAGAGGAAGGGGGAGAAGCAGGCCCCCCGCTGAGCAGGGAGCCCGACGCGGGGCTCGATCCCAGGACCCTGGGATCATGACCTGAGCCGAAGGCAGGTGCTTAACCATCTGAGCCACCCAGGTGCCCCACCATGCCACCTTTTTATCCTAAGCTAAATTCTCATCCTTTTTTTTTTTTTTTTAAAGATTGTATTTATTTATTTGAGAGAGAGAGAGAGAGCACAAGTGGGGAGGAGGATCAGAGGAAGAGGGAGAAGCTGAGCAGGGAGCCCGACGCGGGGCTCGATCCCAGGACCCTGGGATCATGACCTGAGCCAAAGGCAGATGCTTAACCAACTGAGCCACCCAGGGGCTCCTAAATTCTCATCCTAACAACGTTTTAGAATGAGATGTTGAATACTATTCAGTGATGGCAAACTCGGATGTTGTGTTTCTGATAGCCAAGCTCACTAAGAAAGTAATAGAGCTAATTATTTTTTGTTGGAAAAAATATACCAAACTTCTGAGAGCACATTATCCAAATAGAAATGTGTATGGCCCTTAGCAAAAGAAAGAAATATATGGCAAATAAAAACTCAAAATTAGAATGATTTCATCGGATGCTGTTCAGAATAATCTTAGTTTTATTGTATTACAGTGGAGAGTTAGTTAGCTGGAGTGGAAATGCTGAACTGTAGGCGGGAGGCCTGCCGACAGTATCTGTCTCTGTCTCTTCCTAATTTAATAACAGCAGCAAACACTTAGAACATTGCCTGGCCTACAGTAAGTGCTAAAAGCATTGCATGTCTTAATTAATTCAGTATATGTAATTAATAAAAAGTTTGTAATCTGTTATGAATGATACACATATTACATGTTATTGCTAATAAAAATGTCAGTAGGCCCTTTCAAAAAAAATAGGCCCTTTGGAAATAAAAAAAAAAAAACACCCCAAAACCCAACCCTGTCATGAGCTACATGCATGCTGTAAAATACACAGATAGGAAGTAGTATGATGATCTGGGACAGCTTGTGGATTATGATCTTCCCAGTGTTGTCCCTCACCTTCACATTTCTGTGCCTTGGCATATGCTGTCCCCTAGGTCAGAATGCCCTTCCTACCAGTGCCCCCCCCCCGACACAGAAGTATATGCCTTTCTTTTTTTCTTTTTAAGATTTTATTTATTTGAGAGAGACAGCGCCAGCGAGCATGAGCGGGGGTGGGGGGGTGGAATGGGCGATGGGGAGAAGCAGACTCCCCGCTGAGCAGGGAGCCCGATGAGGTCCTCGGCCTCGATCCCAGGACTCTGGGATCATGTCCTGAGCCAAAGGCAGACGCTTAACTATCTGAGCCACCCGGACGCTCCTGCCTTTTTTTTTTCTTTAGAGACTACCTCAAATGACCTCTCCTTGCCTCTCTTCCAGGTAGAATTATTCATGTAATCTAATTCCTTAGCACTTTATATATATATAGTGCTATGCATTATAATAGAGGTAGCTTAAATACTGTTTTGTCCCTTAGATTTGAGTCTTTTTTTTTTTTTTAAGATTTTATTTATTATTTAGAGAGCACAAGCAGGGGGAGAGGGGGAGAGAGCATCTCACGCGGACTCCATACTGAGCACGGAGCCCGACGCGGGGCTCGATCCCATGACCATGAGATCTGGACCTGAGCCAAAACCAAGAGTTGGTTACTCAACCAATTCCGCCACCCAGGTGCCCCGCAATTTGAGTCTTTTGAGGGCAGGGCCTGTGCATTATTCATCTTTGTATCTCTGCACAGCTCCTGACACAGTTCCTGCCTTATAACAGGTGTTCAGCTGAAAGAAAATAAAAATTTGCATACATGATTATACAGTATCTCATTTGGTAAAAGTTGGAAGGGCCTCAAGCAGAGTCAGCACACCAGTCCGATAGCTGGTAAAACCAAACAGTTTAATCTTGTGTTATATTGCTCTTTGAAGGTGTGGGAACTTGAACACAAAGTATGAAATGGTTTATGGGCTCTTTTAAAGGTGTCATCTACAGAGTGAAAATCAGACATTTTCTGGGATCGGTATTGTTTTAGCTTTTGCATTTTCAGAAGCCACATTCTTAGGATGTTAGCTAAATAAGAATGTTGTTGATTAAAATGAGATTAGGAAATAAACAGCAACATCACACCTATCAGACAGACTTCTGCTAGCTACAACTATTCAGGACATATTCAAGAACCCCACAAGGAATCCAAAAGGTCTCTAAGTTGGAAGAAAAGGGCTCTCCTGAAGCCTGTATACTTGACAGAACCACTTGCATGCCAGAGCCTACCGACTGACTTTGAACTTTTCATAGAAAACTCCCAAGGACTCCTTAACGAGTTTGGATTTTCGGCTTCCTTTCAAGACATTTTTGCTTGTCTTGGGTTTTTGGTAGAAAAAAAGATGAACTCTCTCACCCATGCTGCCAGAAGGCATTAACTAAGGCATTGTTGAAACGAGTGTAAAAGTAAGTCTCGTGTTTTTCTCCCATAACGCATGGAAACTTCATTTTTATTTTTTTGCCTTTGAGAATTCTGATTAACTCACATAAAATCAGTTGTGACAATACTTAATTTGTTCTACTTCTTAAGAAATCCGAGGTTTTATTTATTTATTATTATTATTTTTAAAGATTTTATTTATTTGACAGAGGGAACACAAGCAGGGGGAGTAGGAGAGGGAGAAGCAGGCTTCCCGCGGAGCAGGGAGCCCGATGCGGGGCTCAATCCCAGGACGCTGGGATCATGACCTGAGCTGAAGGCAGACGCTTAACGACTGAGCCACCCAGGCGCCCCAAGAAATCCGAGGTTTTAAAAAGAGTGATGGCCCTTTGATCTCACCTCCTTGAAAGAGGGTGATTAATTTGAGGTAGCAAGACTTCCTTATTCTAGTATTTATGTAATTTATCATAGGTTGAAATCTTGAGTGTGAAAGGAGCATGTGTAAATTTCTTTGCATAGTTTGGAACAAGCTGTGTAAGTAAGCCAGGAGGAGAAGTCCAAGGGCAGCTTTAAATGGTTTGGGGACCTGTTTTAATGCAAGCTTTTTGTTGGAGGGACAGCAAATGAAAACAGGTATCATTCGATTTCCTTCTCTCTTCTTCTCTTTCTAGATTGCCAAAATGCTTTGGAGTTTTTAACTAACTGACTTAAGAAAAGTCCAAAATAGATTTGAGACTGTAAAAACAGAAGCTGCAGCAAGGGGGATTCAGTGCCAATGCATCAACAAAAAAGACAGCCAGAGTTAGTGGAAGGAAATCTTCCTGTTTTTGTGTTTCCCACGGAGCTAATATTTTATGCAGATGACCAGTCAACACATAAGCAAGTGTTGACTCTGTATAATCCCTATGAGTTTGCCTTAAAGTTCAAAGGTGAGTCTCCTAGGTCTCTTTTATGGATTGTAACTAGTCCCTACTAATTGTTTACTTGTAGAAACTAATTTTTAAAAAACACTAATGGCCATTGTGACTTTTTCTTTCAGTTTTGTGTACTACTCCAAATAAGTATGTTGTCGCTGATGCTGCAGGTGCAGTAAAGCCTCAGTGTTGTGTGGATATGTAAGTCAAAATCCCTTCCTGGTAACATGTTTTAAGTGTGTTAATATTTATGTGTTTAACTTGAAAAGGATCTCGTCTTGAAGCCATTCCCAGTTAGGCATTTACTACATTTTGAATTTTTGCTGGGAGTTGTAGTTTCTCACAATTCTTTTTTAAATTTTATTTATTGTTTTTTAAAGGTTATTTATTTGAGAGTGAGAGTGAGCGCACATGAGTGGGGGTGGGGGGTGGGGGGTCGGTGGGCGGCGGGGGCAGAGGGAGAAGCAGACCCTGAGATAGATCATGACCTAAGCGGAAGGCAGATGATTAGCCGACTGAGCCACCCAGGCGTCCCGATCCCTCACAATTCTTAAGAAGCCCTTAAGATTCTAAACAGGTCGACCAAATCCTTAGTAATATTTCACGATGCTGGAGCTGATGTGTGTGTTAATATTTCCGTGAACATCTCCTCAATTGTTGTGCTTGTTATAGCGGGGTCGCTTATGAAGGTCAAGTTCTAACTCATTCCTTTAAATTTCTCTAGCTGTAATGGAATTTAGCTTTCTTTGGAACATCCTATTATAGTGACATTTGGGAAACTAGTAATACTACATTCACAGAACAATGGTAATATAAGTTCATCTGAAATGATTCACCTAATAAGCCTGGAAGTTAATCTCTTCAAACAGGAAGCAAGTGTGTAGCTACTCATCTGTAAAAGGTTATCTGAGTTCTTCCAGATAATTTTGTCAGAAATTAAGTGTCAGATAGATGATTGTTTGTTCAAGCTGTTCCTATGTAATTTTCACTTTAGAGCTAGTGGTGACCAGATGGAGCCATTGACCAGCTCTTAATTTAAGCTACCAAGTAAACTGTATTTGTTTAAACCTTCCATGAGAATGAGAAGCAGAAGTTTTTTCTTCTGAATATGTTTTCATCCTCCCATATCCATAAAATGATGTATCTTTTGAGGATGTGTTTTCACAGGTTTCGTTTGATTTTCATTCAATACACAGTAAGCAAGGACTATTCCAAAGAAATGTAGTCTCTTGCCAAAGAAATGTGTTATCTTTGACCTAATTGGTTTGTGTTCTCTATTAAGAACGAAGATAAATGGAATTGTAGATCGCTCTTGTAAAATTGCAAGTGCTTTATACTCTTTTCAGAGGAAGACAGAAGTGTATTGTCAGCCTTCTGTTGCATTGGTCATACTGGTTACTTATTCAATTGCTTGTTTTTACCTGTGTGCACGGACTTTCAGTTTTGAGCCTAGGTGAGGTTTGTTACTTGCACAGTAAATAAGCGGCAGTAGAAATCCACGAGACTTTGGTGAGGAAGAAAGTATTTCATATGTCCTATTCAGTAACTACGGCTGCCCGCAGATCTCAAGGGGGAAAAAATGTCCTTGCTAAAAGGAATTTCCTTTACCTATCGTTCTTTTACTTCAGACTTTTATTCGGTGTTGTAGAGTATGTGTTTTCATCAAATATTTTAGAATCACCCATTTCCTTTTGGGTTATGCTGTGGCTTTTTTTTTTTTTTTTTTTAAAGCATCATTAGCAACTTTCTGTATTTGAACATTTGGTTACAGTTAGTTAATGTTCTCCTGTATGAAATCTCAGGCTGAATTCTGTTTGACAGGCCCCCAGAAACCTAAACAGCATTTATTTTTTAATGTTTTCAGTGTGATTCGTCATAGAGATGTTCAATCCTGTCACTATGGCGTAAAAGACAAGTTCCGCTTTCAAGTTTCCGAGCAAAGCCAGAGGAAGGCTTTAGGAAGGAAAGAGGTTGTGGCTATTCTTCTCCCATCTGCAAAAGAACAACAAAAGGAAGAAGAGGAAAAAAGGATAAAGGAACATTTAACCGAAAGTTTATTTTTTGAGCAGTCCTTTCAACCAGGTAGTTTTGGGGTTGCTTTTAAAGCCCGTTGGCGCTCTTAACGCATTTCTAACTGGAAAAAGTCATCAGGGAGCTAAGAATCATTACTAGAAAAATGATCTGCCACTTTCCACCTAATTAACTACTTCAGAACGGAACCGAACTAGAGATCAGGTACTGAAAAATCGAGCAAGAGGCCTAGAGCTGGACTTGAAATGAGGAGAGAAGCTTTTGGCTGCCGAGGCTGTAAGGAGAGGCCGAGTGTTGCTATCGCCTCTGAAATGTGTCGACCCGAGAATGCAGCCCCCCTGTACTTTCGAAGGCTAGCACAATTTGGCAATTATATACTTTTGTTTCTGTGACTTTCCCGTATCCTTTCTCATTTAATTAGTTCGAAGAAGGAGAGAGATTGTGTTTGGCAATAGGCCAAGCTTGGTGCGCTGTTCATATTATTTTGAAAAAAAAAAAAAATCTCATTAAAGTTGAAGTTAATTAAACTAAGTAGATTATAATATCCCCTGTGGGCTATTAATTGAATCCCTCTCCATTCCTCATTTCCTTCCAGCTTAGATATTCAGAAGTGTTATGATATATTCTTTCAACATTGACACTATCCTCATATTCAACTCTTTGGACGTCATTCTTCCTCCCTCTTAACGTCTCATTATCTCCTTCCAACCCCATTATAAGAGGAGGAAGATAAAATTTTCCATAGAAAAACATGGAAACTTTTTGATAGTGATATATGAATGTGATAGCAGCTGTCCTTGAAATTGCAACATTGTCTATGAGGAATTAAAAACAGATCTACTTGTCATTACATTAATTCACAGGTCCCTATCAGTTTGTTCATCTTAGAGCTTAGAGTGTTTATTTGGATAACACAGGGAGTAATGCCTCTTTGATTTACTGTGGGCAAGAGTCTTCTCCATCCATGTACGGAGTGCCCAGGTTTGCTGGTGACACCGAGACTAGGGACTAGGTAGAAGCCAGTAGATTGCTTCTTCTCAGCAACTGTTATTGACCGATAGGACCAGATTTTCATCTTTCGAAGCTGAAAGAGAGCCTCTGGTAAATGTCACTTTGATCTCCGATCAGTATTGTGAAGTTGGCTTATACATGTTTATGGAAATGCAAGATTCCCCCTTGGAGATACCTCCTCTAGAATAAGAAAAGTCATATAATGACTATTTGGTTTTTGATGTTCAATTCATAATTTAAAGGAAAATGGCCATCGGCTCATTTCTGTATTTAACAGACCAGTTTAATAGCCCCCCCCCAATAATAAGGATTAAAAGTTTTATATTTTTTCCCTTTATTTTAAAACTTACTAGAATTCAGGTGAAAATCATCCTAAAAGGCTAAATAATTACAGTGTGTATTAATTGAGCATTTTATTCTTATTTTCCCTGGACAGTGAACCTTTGGTATCTGAAGCATATTAGAGAATTCTTCTAATTGTAAAATCAAAGTAGATAAAGAAAGGAGGTGATTTCTGTTTTGGGGAAAAAAACCTCTCTAAGCCATCCATGTCAGGAAGCCCAATGAAGACAAGCACCTTATTTGTCTAGTTAACTCTCATGTCCTCGGCCACGAGCAGAGTGCCCGGCACAGAGTAGTGTGTGCATGGGTTTCACTACGAGGGCTGGACTTCTCATCCAGTGGGGTCTGTTGGATTGGTTTGCTTTGTCTCACAAGGTTTCCATGGCTCTTGCCACTCTTCAGAGCAAGGAGCGACACCACGGTAGAGCCCCGTATGAAGTCCTGGCCGACATGTCCGGTTTGCAAGGAGTTCCCCCCACGTTCCTAATAACGTGGTAGGAAACTGAGGAAAGTTTTCTTCTTTAATAGTGTATAATGGTGCCTGATTTAGTCCATGTGGACAAAGTGATATTTTCCACTTCTGTTTATCAAATGAATAGTAAATTACATGTGGTTTCCAGTATGTAAAATTCTATGGTTTTTCATTAAGTGTCTCTGAACTAAAATGTTGAAACGAATCGAGATTGTTTGGGGGGAGGTTTTGAAATGTCATTATTTTTGCACATGTTTAGCTTAGAGAAATGACTATCAGACATACCGCAAGTGCAGCAGTGTTGTGAGGCTCTGTGGACCAGCCGGAAAATGGTCAGAGGCTAGATCGCGAAAGATGTAGATTTTATAAATGTGTTCTTACAAGTGTATCGAAAGGCAGGAAAATGAGAAATTTCTTCTCGAGCTGATTCTACTATAAAAGACATAGCAGTAACAAATTCATAAAGGAAAACAGCACCTACAATCCCACACACTTAACAAATCTGCTTACATAAGTGTTCCGTGTTCTTTTCCAGACCTTGTCTATGTGCATAAGTACATTTATATATATATATATATTTTTTCATTTAACAGAAATTTAAGAGAAACCCACAAAGCATACTTGAATAAAATACCAAAGCCCAGGTGATTAAAAAGATGTTTTGAAAAGATGCAGCTGCGTCTTGGTGGGTTTGTCTTAATTACATTGCTAATGAACCGCTATGTCTGTGCAATGTTTTGAGTCCGTGCCCTCTGGCTTAAGAAAATTAGACTCTTTATTATTGTTTATAATAATAAAAGATTGAAAATGACCTAAAAGTCCATCAATTGGGGATTGGATTAAATTATGAATATTCATAAGATGGGATGCCAGGCAGACATTTATTTCCAAGGATCTGATAGAATGACAGATGCTTATACGTTGACATAGAATGAGGCTCATATATATATTTCGGAGAGGAAAAAACAGTTATAGAACAGTATGCATATTATGGTCTCATTTATGTTAAAAAAAATTTTTTTTTCATGTTTATGTGGATGTTTATAAACTCTGAAAGGATCTGTACCAAGCTGTTAACAGTGTTCTCTCTAGGAGGGTGAGACTGATCAGGAACCTTTATGTTTTCTATAGCTCTATAAAATTTTTACAACAATCTTGTAGTATCAGAAGAAGAGCCATTTCCACTTTGAAAAATTGCAAGCATCTATGCAAATGTCTTTGGAATTTCTCTAAATACTAAGAATTCCTTGAAATTATCTTTATTGTGGGTTTTCAGCCAGCGGTGTAGTAGTCCTAAATAAATGTTTGCCTTGAAAGCTTATCTCTGCAGCAAATATAAATACAAAGATACTTCATTTACTAACTAAAAAGAAGACTTGTTTTTAGGTATTTATGCTGTTGTTTCGTCTCAAGCAATAATCACTATAAAATTTGAATTTGTTTCCACCTGTCTGGCTTTGGCAAGGCTCAATTAAACTTCGCACAACAGCTAAGGTATTAATAATTTAGAAAAGCTGCATTTAATAATAAAATGAACAGTGTTATTTCATTAATAAAACACAAGATTGTGTTGCTGTTGGCTATTCCTTTTAATGAAAGAAGGGTGGTGGGAAAAGCTCTATGACAGAATATGTTGTTACCGGGTTTCTTAAAAATATGGGTATGAATATTGCACACATACAGCAAGCACTGCTAATGTTTTTTAAATTTTCTTTTATTGAAGTAAGAACACTTAACTCACAAATGTTTAAGTGTACAATACAGTATTGTTCACTGTAGGCACAGTTGTACAGTAGAGCTCTAGAACTTATTCATCTTGCTTGCTTGAGACATTATGCCCGTGATTAGTAACTCCCATTTATTTTTTATTTTTTTTAAAGATTTTATTTTATTTTTTTAAGATTCCATTTATTTGAGAGAGAGAGAGAACATGAGCAAGGAGGAGAGGGGCAGGGGCAGAGGCAGAGGGAGAAGCAGGCTCCCCTCTGAGCAGGGAGCCCGACGCGGGGCTCGATCCCAGGACCCCGGGATCATGACCCGAGCCGAAGGCAGACGTTTAACCGACTGAGCCACCCAGGCGCCCCAGTAACTCCCATTTTAAACACACCCCAATGGTAACCACCGTTCTACTCTCTGATTCTGAGTTGGACTGTGTTTTAGATACCTCATATAAGTGCAGTCATGCAGTATTTGTCCTGCTGTGACTGGTTTATTTCATGTAGCATAATACTTGCCAGGTATTGTTTCTGCTTCCTCCTTTGCTGTAAATGGAAGAGAGCAGGGGACAAGAATTTTCAGAGGTAGCTTTTTTTTTTTTTTTAAGATTTTATTGAGAGAGGGAGAGGGAGAGAGCACGAGCAGGGGGGAGAGGGGCAGAGGGAGAGGGAGAAGCAGAAGCAGACTGCCTGCTGAGCAGGGAGCCTGACGCAGGGTTCGATCCTAGGGCCCTGGGATCATGACAGCTGAAGGTAGACGCTTCACCAACTGAGCTGAGCCCCCCTGGGCGCCCCCACAGGTAGCTTTAAAACACTCATGTAGTGCTTTTCTGCTGCTTTTACTGTTTTCAAAAATGGTAGCAGGATGCTACAGTTACGAGGACCAAACCTGTCTACCTAAGATACTCTCAGAAGGCAGTGGGCTCCAGAATGGAGTAAGAGACACAAGCCATCCATTGGGGTACAGGAAGAAAATATCAGAACTTCAATTTCTATTTCTAGCCCATTCTTTAAAAATTCTGTTGGTATATTTTATAAACACATACAGACGATGCATGCTTGACCACTTTCTACTCATTAGGGTGAGGCGGGGGTGGGTAAGGATGGTGACCCCTCAGTAGGAACTTACTACCTCACAATGCCATTTCAACACTCCATTTCTGTAACGACTCAGAGACATTATGGGCTTCCAGATAAGTCCAGCAGATACGTCCCTATGGCATGGAAATCATGGGCAGAGTCAGAGAAGTAAGACAAAACCAGCATCCTGGTGAGTGGTAGACCGTCTATGCGAATGAACTTTGGTCTTGGGGCATTTTTAGAAGTAAGCTCAGGAAGTGTTGTCTTTTTACAGAGAACAGAGCTGTGTCCTCGGGACCTAGCTTCCTAACTGTCTTCCTGGGAGTGGTGTGCATTGCAGCTTTGATGCTTCCCACACTGGGGGATGCGGGATCGCTGGTGCCCCTCTACCTCCACTTAAGTGTGAATCAGAAGCTAGTGGCCGCTTATATCTTAGGTAAGTGCTAAAGCTGCGCGTGGGGTGTGTGTGTGTCCGGAGGTGGTGGTGGTGGCCTTAGATGTGTAAGGGCCATGGGGCTGGTGCTGCTTTAAATTTTTTTTTTTAATAGAAAAACAGGTAAGATAGCTTCAAAAGCATGTGTTGAGGTAAAGTGCATTTTAAGATTGAATGTTTTGGCTTACATTTCGTTCTTTTTTATTTTCCTTTTTAAGTTGATGTAAGTCCTCTTTACACGCGTGGGGGCTCAAACTCACGACCCCAAGATCGAGAGTCCCATGCTTTATTGACTAAGCCAGCCAGGCGCCTCGACGATGAGTTCTTTGTAGCTGATTGATCCGGCACCTAATGCTGTATTCAGTTGTTTTCATTTTGCTGACTTGAGATGGTATAAAACAGGTCTAAAATGTAAGATGTGTATATTGCCCCATCCAGCATTTCTACTTCTAGGAACTGATCCCAGGGAAACCCTTAGACAAAGTGCATACAGTGATAAAGGTGAACAATGCAGCCTTGTTTAACACTGTGAACCTTTCTCTTTAAACCAGTTCCCAGATTTCCATTAAATCATTCTTTCAGTCATCCTGGCTTGAAATCTTATAATTAGTTTAACTGAACAAACAGTTCCTCAGTCTCTGCCACGTGTCAGGGATTAGGGATCCAGTCATGGCTGTCTTCATAGTCTCCTGTCACCTCTTCCGAGAGGCCAACTCTTTCACTATTCTCTCAGTACTCCTTGGTATGCTCCCTTTTTTAATTTTTATCTTTTTAAAGATTTTACTTATTTGATGGCGTGCACGAGCAGGGGGGACGGGCAGAGGGAGGGGGAGAAGCAGGCTCTCCGCTGAGCAGGGAGCCTGACGTGGAGCTCAATCCAGGACCCCGGGATCATGACCTGAGCCGAAGGCAGACGCTTAACCGACTGAGCCACCCAGGCGCCCCTATGCTCTCTTTAAGTTTCAAAATTGTCTTCTCAATTTGGCTTCCTGCCTTCTATCTGTGTCCCTTCTCTTCCTATTCCTGCCCCCCCAACCCGTTATTTTAACCCCCCAAATGCCCCCATTGCATTGCTGTCAGATGGATTTCCATTCTGCTTTGGTTTCACCCCCGCCACTCCCTACCCGGGAGCCGTCAAGGACTCCCCACAGCCCAGAGAAAGAAGTAGGACTCCGTAGTTGGGCATCCGAGGCTCTCCATCCTGAGACCTCTTTGAGCCAGGCTCATCCAGCTGATCGCCTGTATAAATCCTTGATCACAGCCTTTGAGGTTAGTCCTGAAAAGCTCATCGAAGAGTCTGGTCAGCCTCTTGGTCCTCGCTTTGCCGTCCCCACACCTGAAATGCCTGCTGATCTCCTTGTTCTTTATCATTCCTGTCCATCTCAGGCTTATTTCAGCTTTACCTTTTGGGGCATCTTTTCTGACCTGCCCAGGTCCTACGGGATTGTTCTCCCTCTCTGTACTTTATCACTCACCACTTTTTTTTTTTTTTAACCACTTATTTAGGACTGAGCATATTACATTATTAAATGTTTATGGTTTCATGTATGGAGTCTCTTCAAAAGAGACAAGCCCGGCAGGAATATTATGCTTCTGTCTCTTTGTGGTCCTAGAGCCCTGGGATACAAATAGGCTCGACTTGTTTTTGTTGATGAACTTGGCTGGCTTTACTGCTATTTTTATAGCTGATGGGACTGGATAAAGTGGGAGGTATAGTTGATGGTTAAAAAATTAGCTATGGCCAGACATTAGTGATTTAATTAAATCTATCCAGTGACTGCCCATTGCTGTAAATTGGATTTCTTCTGTATAATATCAACTAAATTCAAACTGACTTTGGATTCTTGGTAGAGTGCCTGTCTATGTGCTGTATTTTATTTGCTCATTGAGATCTAAACAATTGCTTATTGAATGGAAGACTTTGTAAAATGCATGGCTTTAACTGTTCTCCAATTTTTTTCTTTCAGGTCTTATCACAATGGCTATACTTAGAACATGAGCAAGGAATTCAGTTGACTTCTGAAGTAAATTTATCTTGCAAATATGAATGTGGACTGCCTTTTATCTCTCTTTCACTCCATTAACATGCTACAAACTATTGAATGATTTACGACAATTGCAAAAGTATAATATATATTTTAAATTACTCTATAATTTTATTGGAAGGACTCCAATACATTATGTTACAGACAGCAAGGATGCTTCTGAGTGACACCTAGGAAATTATTTGAAGAAATTCTTTTTATATCTAAAGCTGTTGTGCAAAAGACTTTAACTAAAACATCTATTTTCTCATTTTTTTTTTCTAATTCACTTTGATTCTTAAGGTTATATGTCCTTCCAAGTGAAAGGCCTGAAAGAGCAAACTGACCAGCCTAAACATGAAATGACATTTATTTCCCTAACTACAAACAGCAGTGTTACTATGTAAACGATACCTTGTCCTCTGTCATTATAAACAGTTGCCATGGTGTTTTTAAAAATAAGTCTTACAGTTAATGTGTGGAGGGTAAAAAAAAAAAAAAGAAAAAGCATAAAGTATGGAGGGATCATGCTTATCCTGTCCTAGGATCTCCCAGAAGACCAGACATATTTAATTCATATGGTGAACTACAGGATAGGTAGTTCTAGGGTTTTCTTTGACACTCCTAGAAGTAGCATGACTTCTCTCTTTGGTCTAAGAATTTGAAAGGAAGGTAGGCATTTGTTTAGTTATTTGGTTCACCCTGGCTTTACCTCTGGATCATGCTTTATGTTAATAGGAGGAGGAAAAAATCACTTTATCTTTCTTCCTAACCCCTTGCCTGACTGTCAGCAACTAGCCCGGACTGGGATTACCAGATGCCGGGTGGTGTATGTAGAGATGTTTTTCACCTTTAAACTCTAAGCCAAGTATAGGAAATCCTTGATATGTGTCTATTTTATATCAGTCACTGAGACATTTTTTAAGTTTCTATTTATTAAAACAACTTTACCAAAAAAAAAAAAAGTCCCCAAAGCACAAATATTTACATTTCTTTATAGCTTCTTCTGATCTTTAACATATATATGTAGTTTTAACTGTTATTGTCATAATAAGTGATCTTTTGACTTAGGATTTTTATCTGAGAGCACAATGCATTGAGTCTCTTGAAAATCATCTTTCAGATCTTTTTATAGAATGAACTTCTGCACTGCTACTGTAGTCTTCCCAAGGAATATACATAACCACAAAATGTATGCCCGAGGTTGGTGTTTGCAGGAAATAGTACTTTGCTTCTAAAGTGAAAGCTTTTACATATCCTCTTTAATAGAAAATCCTCATTGTTTAACAATTTGGGAAAGCTAAATCATTAAATGGATCATGTCTGTACATTATGTAATGACTGAGAAGACAGAAATGTAATTTATTTTAAACTTTGTTAAAAAAAATTGTTTGGAGGTTATTCTTGTTTCTCTGTCCCTTTCAAGCCCTCCCATGTATGTGTGTGTGTGTGCGCGTGTGTGTATGAGATGACACATTGTAAAGGACAAATTACTTTAAAAAAATAAATGGAAATGGAGGCCTGAGTTTCACACTGACGTACACATTTTATTCTGGTTACCGCTGAGGAACTCCGTTTTAGTCTCCTGTTTCCTAGAGCTGTCTCCTATTCCTGTGAGTTAAACAGGAAAAATAAGAAGTGAAATATATGAGCTAAAATGTCTTGTTTCTTATTTTACCAGGGGAATTAATTTGTTTAAATTTTTGAATAGGTAATAGTCACGTGCTTCCAAAGTCAACTATAAAAAGGTATACCGGGGCGCCTGAGTTTGAGCCCCATGTTGGGCGTAGAGATGACTTTTTTAAAAAATAAAAAGGTGTACAGTAAAAAAATCACTGTTTGCCTTCCCTGTCCACTCAGATCCTTTCAAGTGACCACTCTTGTTGGTTTAAATATGGTTCCATTGTTTCTTTATCTAAATACATATTTTCATTTTTATGGTTTTATATGTAAATGGTAGCTTATTCTATATACTATACTGTACCCAGCTCTTTTTTTTTTAATTAACGTATAATGTATTATTGGTTTCAGGTAGAGGTCAGTGATTCATCAGTCTTACATAACACCCAGTGCTCATTACCTCCCGGGCCCTCCTTAATGCCCATCCCCCAGTTACCCCATCCCCCCATCCCCCTCCCCTCCAGCAACCCCCAGTTTGTTTCCTGAGATTAAGAGTCTCTCATTGTTTGTCTCCCTCTCTGGTTTCGTCTTGTTTCATTTTTCCCTCCCTTCCCCTGTGATCCTCTGTCTTGTTTCTCAGTTTCCTCATATCAGTGAGATCATATGATACTGGTCTTTGTCTGATGGACTTATTTCGCTTAGCATCATACCCTCCAGTTCCATCCACATCGTTGCAAACACCTAGCTCTTTTCCACTTGACACTGTATCCAGGAGAATTTTCTGGATCAGTAGCTAAAGGGGATCCTCATTCTTTTTCCTAATAGCTGCCGAGTGTTTTCTTGTGTGGCGTGTAGCATAATTCACTTAGCCAGTTCCCTCCTGACCGGTTTTACCAGCACTGCCCGAGAAGTGTCTGTTCTCCCACCGTCCCAGCAGCCGTGTGTTTTGCTCATCTGATGGATGAGAAGTGGCATCTCAGCGTACTTTCTTTATTAACTCCAAAGTGAGGTGGGCCACCTCTTCATAGAGCTATTTGTTCATATCCTCTGTTCCCCCACCCCCTGCTCTCTGGTGGGTGGGTTGTTCTTGGCTTGTAGGAGCATTTTGTGATAATGAGTTGCAAAGACTTCCTTCTAGCTTCTCATTTTTCTCTTGACTCCGCTTATAGTATGTTTACCATGGAAAACTTAATCTGGGGGTAGTCGAATTTATGAATCTTTGATGACTTCTGGATTTTGAATCCTAGAAAACCCCAGATCATTCCAAGTTACAGATCATATTTACATACATACACACAGACACCAGTTTGAAGGATAATCCATTTGTGGTTGCAAAAAAATTAAAATTCAAAAACCCTAGGTTTAAATTTAAAGTTCAAAATTTTTTATGAGACACTATAAGACTTTTGGTAAACAAAACTAGACGAGCAAATGGAAAGACATCTTACTGTTCTTGGACATACAGCCTTGACATCATTAAAATTTCCCTTGTTCCTTTTTTAATAGTTTTTTTTTAAGATTTTATTTATTTATTTGACAGAGAGAGACACAGCGAGAGAGGGAACACAAGCAGGGGGAGTGGGAGAGGGAGAAACAGGCTTCCCGCGGAGCAGGGAGCCCGATGCGGGGCTCGATCCCAGGACCCTGGGACCATGACCTGAGCCGAAGGCAGACGCTTAAGGACTGAGCCACCCAGGCGCCCCTAATAGGTTTTTTTTTTTTTTAAGGTAGGCTCCACACCCAGTGTGGAACCCAACATGGGGCTTGAACTCAAACGACCCTGAGATCAGGACCTGAGCTGAGGGATGCCTGGGTGGCTCAATCAGTTAAGCTTCTGCCTTCGGCTCAGGTCATGATCTCAGGGTCCTGGGATCGAATCCTGCATCAGGTTCCTTGCTCCGCGGGGAGCCTGCCTCTCCCTCTGCCTGCCTGCCGCATCCCTTGCTTGTGCTCTCTCTCTCTCTCTGACAAATAAAATCTTTAAAAAAAAAAGATCTGAGCTAAGATCGAGTCAGACACTCAACTGACTGAGTGCCCCCCAGGGGCCCCTCCATTGTTTCTAAGTTATATAAATTTAATATGGTTCCAATAAGAATACCAAGAGTTTTGGTGTCTTTTCTTAACCTAGACAAGTTGATTCTAGATTCATATGGAGAAATAAGCACAGCTAAGAAAACTCTTCAAAAGAAGATTAATGGGAGAAATTCTTCCAGAAATTAAAACATTTATGTAACCCCAATAATTCTAACTGTGGCCTTGGCCCATGAATAGACCAATGGAAAAGAATTGAAAGTACAGAAATAGACCCAAAGGCATCTGGGAATTTAGTATATGCTAGAGGTGTCCTCTCAAAACAGAAAAACAATATACTGGTCAATAAATGGCATGAAAACAACTGAATAGCCATCTAGAACAAATTGAAGTTGGACTGATGCATGCTACCAGGATAAACTCTAAATGGATCAACAACTTAAATGTAAAAAAAAAAAAAAAAAGAAACCATAAAGGTGCTAGATAACAGTACGGGAGAATTTATCCCCTTATAATCTTGGAAGGGGTTTATTGTCGATGACTCAGTAGCAGTATTTCATATCAAAGACTAAATTTGTTTTTTTTTTTTTTTTTTTTTTTTTTTTTAAAGATTTTATTTATTTATTTGAGAGAGCGAGAATGAGAGAGAGAGAGAGTACATGAGATGGGGCAGGGTTAGAGGGAGAAGCAGACTCCTCGCCGAGCAGGGAGCCCGATGCGGGACTCGATCCAGAGACTCCAGGATCATGACCTGAGCCGAAGGCAGTCGCTCAACCAACTGAGCCACCCAGGCGCCCCCAAAGACTAAATTTGTAACCAGTGTCTCTCCTAGGCAGCTTTCCTCCTCTCTGAAGTGTCTAATATCCCCATTTTGTAAAAGGACGCCCCCTCCCCATGAGTTTCTCAAGTAGATTCCCAGAATCATCAAGCAGTTGGATCTTCCCTATTAGAGATTACTTAATTCAACTCACTTAAGGCCTTCCCTTTCATTTGAGCCCTGTCACATGTGGACAGGCTCTCACCCTCAAGAGCTGGGTGACCGGCAAGGGATCACAGGTCCGGTGCATGTCAGCGCCACGTGGATTTGCGGTCCCCCCTTCAAGGCTGCGCTGGAGTCCCACCCAGAGAGGGGCTGGGCCCGCAAGCAAAGGCAAGGGTGAATGTGCCGCGAGGTGAGGCAGGTGGCTTTAAAGCACTTTCCAGGGAGATGGTCGAGACTCCGAGGGACGAGGGACGGGCCATTATTTCCCGTGTGCCACAAAGAAAGCCTTTTGCCCTGCCATGATTCCAGGGGCCGAACGTGGGCTGCTGAGGGAAGAACCAGCCTCCCCAAGGGCCCCAGGTATGGCAAAGTTTCATCGGGAACAGGGTAAAGAAATAGTTGTCACCGTGCAAGCAAATATGATTCATCCCGAAAGCAGCCAGCAAACAGGAAATGCACGGCAAGACGCATGGCAGGCGCTGTAATTATCTGTCACTGCAGGTGTTTCTGTCCCCTCGAGAAATCGTGAGGCCTGCACAATTCTGCCACCCAAGTTAACTTCAAAAGGAGCTGGACAAAGGCAGCCTGTCAAGTTTCAGGTTTCTAGAAGGGATTCTGGAGACGAGCGTCTCTCCTGGATGTTTTCACTCGGGGAACACTTGAGCGGAGCGGCGACAGGGCAGCCGCCCAGGAGACACCCACGGGTTTCAACACGCACACGGAAACAGAACGCTGACATTTCAAAACTCTGTTATTATGAAAAAGACTGAAGACTGCCAGTAGCACCGAGAGCCCTGACATTTTGAGAGAACACAAAGGGAACAATTCAAAACGGACCCAAAGGACATCGGAGGGCGTGCGGTGGAGGTGGGACCCCGCAGTTCCACTAGAAGATTCGGATGGAGAGCCCCGCAGAGCCTGGCTGTGTTATGTCAGCAGGAGAATGCCAAGTTCGTGATTATTTCATTAGGAAAATATTTGCTACACCTATAATCTGGAAGTGATAAACAACATACCAGAGCGGAACATTACTCTCCAGGATTAAATACCAAACAGAGTCACAAAGCGTTGACCCAGCTACAGGCTACTGGGATGAGGCCTCGTCCAGTTACCACATCAAAGACCCTTTAAGTAAAGTCATAGGCAGAAAAGAGAGGAATCAATTAGGACACTGGTTTAGAGAGGCTTTATAGAACCAAGAGAAAAAAGAATGGCAAATGGACCAAGCTCAAGCTGGCCCTTTCCTTATTTTGTTCATTTTCTTTCTTTCTGATTTGCCCCCCTGTCACTTGGTTAATCAAAAGATGTCCAAAGATTTAATGACACCTATCCTGAGCTATGTCAGCTCAGTGCCTAATAAAAACTGGGCCCAGTTCAATGGGCAATGTCCAGCTCACCAAATGCATTTTCCAATTAGCTTGGCCCTTGCTTTGTGAATCACTGGCTTAATGAACACACGAGCTGCGCAGCTCAGGACATGATCCAGGTAGGTGGAGGGAAGCCCTGATTCAACAAAGTGAAAAGAATAAGTGATTTGATGAGGATGTGGACGGATTTTAGTCCACCACGGCAGAGAAAAATTTTTATGTAATCATAGGTCACAGAAGGCAAGGTTAGGAATGGATTTATTTGCAGAATCGAAATGAAAGCTTTCTCTCTTCTAATGAACATGTTTTTGGAGGTAATCACTCTACCAGGTAACCTGTATCTCCCGCTGTTCTCAGGCTGTTAGGAAACAGGTGTTTTTTGTTTGTTTGTGTGGTTTTTCTTTTTTTTTTTTTTAAGATTTTATTTATTTATTCATGAGAGACAGAGAGAGAGAGAGAGGCAGAGGGAGAAGCAGGCTCCCAAGGAGCAGGAAGCCCGATGCGGGACTCGATCCCAGGCCCTTAGATCATGACCTGAGCCGAAGGCAGACGCTTAACCATCTGAGCCATCCAGGCGCTCTGTGTGGTTTTTCTTAATAGACTCTACTGTTTAGAACAGTTCTGGGTGCACAGCAAACTTGAACAGAAAGTACCGAGAGTTCCCACATATCCCCTGCCCCCCACAACACACCCATAGCCTCTCTACTATCCATATCCCCCAGCTGGGCATTTGTTACAATGGATGAACCTACACTGACAGGTCATTATCACTCAAAGTCCATTGTTTATATTAGGGTTCACTCGTGATGTATTTTCTGTGGGTTTGGACAGATGTATAGTGACATGACCCACCATTACAGTATCATACAAAAGAGTATTACTGCTCTAAAAATCTTCTGTTGGGGTTTTCTTAATTTAATAAATGTATTTTGGAAAATGTTAAACATGTACAAAGGAAGAGAGAGTAGTATAATGAACCCCTCCCACGTACCCATTACCTGCCTTCAGAAATGACCAACCACGGCCAATCTCAAAGAGCCATTTTGCAAAGGCTATGGGAACATAGCTAGAGGCAGACCGGTATTACATTTGAGGAAAAAGGAATTTTTAAAAAAAATTTTTATTTTATTTGAGACAGAGAGAGCACGCACAGGGGAGGGCAGAGGGAGAGGGAGAAGCAGACACCCCGCTGAGCAGGGAGCCCTACGCAGGGCTCGATCCCAGGACCCTGGCTGGGATCATGACCTGAGCCGAAGGCAGACGCTCAACGACTGAGCCACCAAGGCGCCCCAGAGAAAAAAAAAAAACTTTGAGGAAATGTCTTCTCAGTAATTTTTAAGTGAGTTGGTTGAATTATTGTGGGGTGATCATGTATTAATCACTAACTGTGCTAGGCGCTTTGCAAATGACCTACTTGCTACTCCAAGTATGGTCCGTGGACCAGCAGCATGGGTATCAGCTGGGAGGGAATTGGCAATGAAGAACCTCCCGCCCCACCCCTGACCTACTGAATCAGAGTCAGCAGTTTAACGAGATCCCCGCGTGATCTGTATGTGCATTAAAAGTTAAGAAATACTGACTGCCTGACCCAAGGTAGACACTTAAAATAGCCTCCTAACCATCCTGCAACAACACTTGAAGGCAGATATTATCTTGCCCAATTTATGGATGAGATAACTGAGGCTCAGAGATATTATTCAGCCTTCCCAAGATCTCACAGCAAATACATTTTGGTCCATCTGGCTTTACAATTGATGATTTTACCACTTAATATCATGCAGGCTCCCCACTAGGGAGTTCACTTTTGGGGCAACTCAGTAAAAAAAAAAAAAAAAAAAAAAGAGTATGTGTTTACACAACACACACCAACCAGCCGTCTTGGCAACAACAGCAACAGAAAACCAAACCGTCTGCTATCACACAAGTGATCGCTTACTCCACTGAAAGACCTTTTCACTTTTCCATCCATTATTATGGCATCATGTAGACAGCTCAATATTTCAGGAAAAAAAAAAACTGGAGCAATTATCAAACAAAGCTCCTCCCTCTTGACAGTGACCTTTGACCCAAATATGAACCAAACTGCAACCACAAGCTCTCCCAGAAGGAAGGGAAGATAGGTTATAGACCTGAACAGCTGGGCAACGCGGTTTATCAGCCAGACCGGTTTGACATCGCATGGCCGGAAAGGGTAGATAATTGACTGCGTTTTCACTTTCCAACCAGCTGGGTGGTCTGAGCCTTTAGCTCTGTGCAAGAGCACTGCTGGTGCTCAATTCTATTTCAAGATTGAGCACTGCTGGGCAAGGCCACAGGCCCTTTTGTTTGCTGAGTAGCTTTTTCAAAGGAATATTACAGGAAAAGGTAGGAAAAGCATCATTCCTGGATTATACCGCCAGGTTAGCAGGGACTCATCAGATTTTAGGAGCTTCTCCCCTGTAATCCCGGGAGGAGATCAGTCCATTTCCTCCTCTTTCAGCTGTCCTAATGACTCTGGGGACCTGCATTAATGGATCAGCATGGCTAGTTGGTTTTGCAGTGAGGTGATTTGATGATTAATTAGCTGGTAGCAGGAACCTGATGAAGTTCTCAGCTCAAAGCCCCCGGGATCCAGTTCAGGGCAATCTGCTCTCACAAAAGAAGGCCAGGTGAAGAGGCATGCAAACTGGCCTGCTGATAGACGCCACAGGGGTGATTCTGATTGACTTTGCACTTTACAACCCAATGACCTGGGCACATCTCGCTGTTGGGCAACAGTCAATCTTTCTGAAAAGTGGTAAGCATACCGGTTTAACAAAGCCAACTGTCTTTATGCATGAGATCAGATTCCTAGTATTAGGATCACTTTATCCCACGCTCTTTTTTTTTAACCCCACATTCTAACGATTTCATAATATTTTATAGCCAACCTCACCCTCATGCTAAAAAATATAATGAATAGTAAGAATTGAGTCCAAATAGGCCAAAAAACCAGGCCTAAGGTAAAAGAGATAAGACTGTTATTTTAAGAATTTTTTAAAGATTTTATTTATTTGTCAGAGAGAGAGCACAAGCAGGGGGAGGGGCAGAGGGAGAAGCAGGCTCCCCACTGAGCAGGGAGCCCGATGTGGGACTCGATCCCAGGACCCTGGGGTCATGACCTGAGCCGAAGGCAGATGCTTCACCGACTGAGACACCCAGGTGTCCCTTAAGAATGTTTTTCTATTTCAAGATTGCTTTGGCTATTCGGGATCTTTTGTGGTTCCATAGAAAACTTAGGATTGTTTGTTCTAGCTCTGTGAGAAATGCTGTTGGCATTTTGATAGGGATTGCATTAAATCTGTAGGTTGCTTTGGGTGGTAGAGACATTTTAACAATATTTGTTCTTCCAGTCCATGAGCATGGAATGTCTTTCCATTTCTTTGTAGCCTCTTCAATTTCTTTCATCAGTGTTTTATAGTTTTCAGAGCATAGGTCTTTCACCTCTTTGGTTAAGTTTATCCCTGGGTATTTTATTATTTTTGGTGCAATTGTAAATGGGATTGTTTTCTTAATTTCTCTTTCTGCTGCTTCATTATTAGTGTATAGAAATGCCACAGATTTCTGTACATTGGTTCTGTATCCTGTGACATTAGTGAATTCATTTATCAGTTCTAGCATTTGGTGAAGTCTTTAGGGTTTTCTATATATAGAGTATCATGTCATCTGCAAATAGTGAAAGTTTTACTTCTTCCTTACCAATTTGGATGCGTTTTATTTCTTTTTGCTGTTTGATTTCTGTAGCTGGGACTTCCAGTACTATGTTGAATAAAAGTGGTGAAAGTGGACATCCTTGTCTTGTTCCTGACCTTAGGGGAAAAGCTCCCACAAAAGACCCCACATAGCCAAAGTAATCTTGAAAAAGAAAAAAACTGGAGGTATCATAATTCCAGACTTCAAGTTCTATTACAAAGCTGTAGTCATCAAAATAGTATGGTACTGACACAAAAACAGGCACATAGATCAATGGAACAGAATAGAAAACGCAGAAATAAGCCCATAATTATATGGTCAATTAATCTTCGAGAAAGGAGAGAATATGCAATGGGGAAAAGATAATCTCTTCAACAAATGGTGTTGAATACAAACTGGTGAATACAAACAGCTACATGCAAAAGAATGAAACTGGACCACTTTCTTCCACCATACACAAAAATAAACTCAAATTTGATTAAGGATCTAAATGTGAGACATGAAATCATAAAAATCCTAGAAGAGAGCACGAGCAATAATTCCTCTGACATCGGTTGTAGCAACACCCTTCTAGATATGTCTCCTGAGGCAAGGGAAACAAAAACAAAAATAAAGGATTGGGACTGCATCAAAATAAAAAGCTTCTGCTCAGCAAAGGAAACAGTCAATAAAACTAAAAGACAACCTACTGAATCAGAGAAAATATTTGCAAATGACATATCTGATAAAGGGTTAGTATCCAAAATATATAAAGAACTTATACAACTTAACACCCCAAGAAACAAATAATCCAATTAAAAAATGGGCAGAAGACATGAACAGATACTTCTCTGAAGAAGACCTACAGATGGTCAACAGACATACGAAAAGATGCTCAACATCACTCATCATCAGGGAAATGCAAATCGTAACTACGAGTTATCACCTCACACAGGTCAGAGTGGCTAAAATCAAAACCACAAGAAACAACAAGTATTGGCGAGAATGTGGAGAAAAAGGAACCCTCGTGCACTGTTGGTGGGAATGCAAACTGGTGCAGCCACTCTGGAAAACAGTATGGAGGTTCCTCAAAAAATTAAAAATAGAACTACCCTATAATATAGTAGTTGCACTCCTGGGTATTTCCTCCCCAAATACAAAAACACTCATTCAAAGGGATCCGTGCACCCCTATGTTTATGGCAGCATTATTTACAATAGCTACATTATGGAAGCAGCCCAAATACCCATCAACAGACGAATGGATAAAGATGTGGTATATATATATACAATGGAATATTCTTCAGCCATAACAAGAATGAAATCTTGCCACTTGTAACAACATGGATGGAGCCAGAGAGTGTAAGGCTAAGTGAAATAAGTCAGTCAGAGAAGGACAAATACCATGGGATTTCACTCATATGTGGAATCTAAGAAACAAATGAGCAAAGGAAAAAAAGGAGAGAGAGAGAGAGAGAGAGAGAAGTCAAGAAACAGACTCTTAACTATAGAGAACGAACTGATGGTTACCAGCGGGGAGGTGGGTGGGGGGCTGGATGGACTACGTGATGGAGACTAAGAGAGGACACTTATCATGATGAGCACTGAGTCATGTATAGACTTGTTGAATCACTATATTGTACACCTGAAACTCATGTAACACTGTATGTTAACTATACTGGAATTAAAAGGAAAAAACGTAGTAAAAAATAAATAAAAGTAACCATTTGTATTACAAAAAAAAATGTTTTTCTAAACATCGAAGAACGTTTTAAAACACTGTATTTTTTTAAAGATTGTATTTATTTATTTGACAGAGAGAGACACAGCGAGAGAGGGAACACAAGCAGGGGGAGCGGGAGAGGGAGAAGCAGGCTGTCCGCCGAGCTGGGAGCTCGATCCCAGGTCCCCGGGATCATGACCTGAGCCGAAGGCAGAAGCTTAACGACTGAGCCACCCAGGCATCTTAAAATACTGTTAAAAACAGTATTTTTAACACTGTATTTGAATGTTTTGACCACTACATTTTCCCTCTGAAACTTGCACAAAGATGCTGCTACTGTGTTTATCTAAATGACCTCCTTTGTCAGGTTAGGAGGGCAGTCGTTATTTATCCCTCTTTTGTCAACGAGGAAACTAAGGCCCGGAGGGTTGAAGTTACCTTCCTCCCGGCAGGAGGCCTCCCAGCGAGCAAGGGGCAGAGCCATGAGCAGCTTCCCGACCAGGAACTGGCCCTGTGGTCTATCCAGCTACCACAGGTTGAAGAAATAGCCCAAGAGGAACCACAGAAATTACCCTCTAAAAACCAAAGCAGCTCAGCACATGTCAGGATTATTAAAGCAGTTGGAGATATGTTCTCACTTTGGAAATGACAAATCACACACGCAGGTTATTTGGCGAAGGGGCAAACACTGAGCCGTGAATAGCTGCATTCACCATGCATACTGCAGGCCACCAGCCTTGCGACGGGGACCCAGAGCAATGGCACTTGGGGTGGGGCACACTGCTAGCTGTCGTCTCTCCTTCCCTCCCTCGCTGCTCATACTCTCCTCACCTAAGGGGAAGTGCAGAATGTTCTGGAAGGCAGGAGCCCCCCACTCAGAAAGCGGGAAGCTAAGGTACTGTTGGCCATACTTCAAGAAGGAGGAAGGTATTCATCAGCTTGCAGTGCCTCCTGGCCCCCCAATCAGGTGCCCTCCCCACCTCTACCTTTTTGAAGTCATCTCTTCTAAAGGGCACATCCTAACGGGTCTGAGTCTGGATTTGTGTATGGGCTGCTCTCTGGGGGAGGAGAACAAGGTGCTCCTTGTGAAGAGCAAGTTCAGTTTGTGCAAAGTGGAAAGATTTCAAAACAGTCCAGGGGAGAGGAGGCGGGGGATCCAAGTTAATCCTAGCCATTGAAGCCCCATGGCTTGACTTCTGCTAGCCCCTTCTGGTCTTAGCGTGATTTTGAGTCATGAGTTTCTAATGTTCCAGGCTATGGAGCGCCCTGCGAAGCTCTCTGACCCACCACAAGTGAGTCCTGGGGAGTTGGGCTCCAGGGCGGTTGGGCTCCAGTTCAGATTATCTCCCTGGGGATGACTTGTAGATATGATGGAGATAACACAGTCACCATCAGATGAGAAATAAATTCCACACATGCGCCACTTACATCTGAAAGGCCCCAACTGCTGGAGGCCAGACGATTTAACCTATCGGTAAGGAAGGGATTTCTGGAATTTTCTGTGAGCCTTCCAGGCCTCCTGCACCTCCTCCCTCTCACTAGGTCAAAGAATGGAAAAAGGAGATGCTCGCTTGGGATAGAACAGCTTGTGAGGGGAAAATCAGCACATGAGTGAGGTTTTTGTAATATTTAATCTAAGGGTAAGAGTTTCGATAATCATAATTTTGTAGGAGGAAACGATGTTCTTGCTCTAAATATTTATATCACATACCTCAGGATCCTGGAGAAGGTTCTGATTTGCACGTTGTAATGGCTGGATGGATGCTTGGAAGGACTAGAGAGAGAATTTGGGCACAGGGGCCGGAGTGGGGGAGGCGCGGAATTGGGCTGGAGAAGTCACTCCTTCGAGCCTGAGATTCTGTGAAAGCTGGAGGTGCCAGTTCATTTTGATAAGGGAACTGTAGTTTTTAAAGTATAAGATTATAGAGATGGGAGAACAAATTAATGGTTGCCAGAGGTTAGGGATGGTGGTGGAGGGCAGGGTGGGTGTGACTACAGAGGGATACACCAGGGAGATCTTTGTGGTGACGGAATAGTTTTTTATCTTGATTGTGGTGGTGGTCACACAAATCTATACATGTAATAAAAAATACAACTATACACACACATCGTACCTATGGCAATTTTCTGGGCTTTATATGGTACTACAATTATGTGTGATATAATCAGTGCAGGAGATTGGGTGAAGGGCAACTTCCTGTGAATCTATCCTTATTTCAAAATAAAAAGTCTCAAAGATCCGAGCACAATTATGCATTTCTTTTATTTTTTTAAAAGATTTTTAAAAAAATTTATTTGTCAGGGAGAGATAACAAGTAGAGAGAGTGGCAGGCAGAGGGAGAAGCAGGCTCCCCGCAGAGCAGGGAGCCCGATGCGGGACTCGATCCCAGGACCCCGGGACCGTGACCTGAGCTGAAGGCAGACGCTTAACCGACTGAGCCACCCAGGCGCCCCGCTGCATTTCTTTTAAGTGACCTACAAAACCTTTCATTTATCCCATTTTTCTTTTGAGAGAACCCTACCCCCACCTCCCCACCCCCAAACACCGTAACTGTTGAGAATTAGAACTACAAACTTAAGAAGAAACTTTTCCTTTTCTTCATTGGGGGGAAAAGAAGAGAATGAACGTGCCCTTCTTTTATTTTATTCTACAAATCTGATGTGTCAGACGGAGGCTATTTGATTGGTAATGCCTTGAGCAGACTGGGAAGATTCTATATCTGACTAGGCCAGCTCTTCTCCCTGCCATGGAAAAAAAAGCAGAAACACGTTAAATTCCTTTCGTGCCTTCTACATGAACAGAAGCATAAGGGTAGGAAAGGAGGGAGAGGGCAGGCCAGGGGGATGTGGGGTCTTGTGGTTCTTGAAAGAGAGGCTCCTCTCAGCTCAAAGGGAGCTGTGCTTCTGGGTTGAGAAACTGCCCCAGGAGGTCAGGCACTTGGAAGATAAATGGCTCAGCTAGCCTCAGAGAGGGCCAGTTTGAGTTGAAGGGAGAAATGTGACCCAGCTTCTCCTCCCCACCTTCCCAAATACAGCAGAAAAGGAGATGGACCGCGCCTGGGCCCTTCAGTGGGAATAGGTGGTTGTAATGGGCAGGTTCTACAGGAATTTGGCGTGGGGGCACTTGCCACAGGCTGTCAGTTTCCCGACACACTCTATCTCCCAGAGGCCCCATCTTGACCTTCTTAGATTCCACCCATCTCACTGAACCTTCTTGAGTGCATCTCATCTGGCCCATTCAACCAAATACTTGACTATAAGCTGTCTCATCTTATTCTCTTATGGTGAGTCCCAGGCCTGCTGGGTTCAAATCCTAGTTCTACCACTTACTAGCGATGTGATCTTGGGCAAGTCGTCTTAACCTCTCTGCTCCTCAGTTTGCTCATCTGTTAAATAGGGGGTCATACCTGCCTTACAGGGTTTGTCCAGTGACTGGCACCTAATAGGTGCTTAGCAAGTGTCAACTTCTCTTTGCTCACTGTTTCCCATGTGGATGCCACATGGTTCACTAGACTGGAAGCTCCTTGGGAGAACTTCCTTCTCTTCTCCCCCCAACCCACCCCAGCACCTAGCATATGGTTGGGCACACAGCACACTGTTAATGAGTCCTTGTTGGCTAGGCTGAATGGGCCTTTCCTGGGTACCTCAGTGATGCTGACGGAGACCCAGAAATGGGTGTAAGGGAACATCAATATTCTCTTTCTTTTTTTTTTTAAAGACTCCCCGCTGAGTAGGGAGCCCAATGTGGGGCTCGATCCGAGGACCCTGGGATCATGACCTGAGCCAAAGGCAGACGCTTAACCGACTGAGCCACCCAGGCGCCCCAATATTCTGTTTCAAAGATATGAAAGTAACATGCTGAATTATTTACTTCCTTGATACACTGTTACAGTAAAACAGTCCATGTGCTAAGGCCTGCCTTTAGTGCAAATATAATTTTATAATCTACATTTTAAAATATAAAATTAAAAAAATAATTTTTAGACAGTTACATAGCTCGAGTAAAATTAAAGCCAATGCCTAAGTATCTTGACAAAATGGCATCTTGATCAGTTTATCAGAAGTGGAGCAGGAAAAGAAATCAACTAGACTGACATGTTCATTACCACAGAATTCAGAAGGTTATTAAAGATAGCAAAAGAATTTAATAGCAAATTGCTATTAAAGATAGCAAAAGAAGTGACCCTTCTATACTCCATTGTCTTGGGACCACACCTCAGTCTGCAGTCATTTGTGAGGGACAGTGGAAAGAGGAATGGATCAGAAAATGAAGACCAGAGATACCGTCTCAGATTTAGTCATTCATTCACTCATTCAGGCAACAAATATTTACTGACTGCCTGCCACGGGGCGAGGCTCTATGCTTCATAGACACGAAACTGCCCTGTGTGAAATTTACTGTCAGTCACTTCATCTCTCTGGGTCTCATGCTCCCCAGCTGTCAAATGGTAACAAATCTATTTCTATGGCAATTATGAGAATTCTAGAAAGGAGTGCAGGGGCCAGAGCCTTGCAGACTGTTATTGTTCTCTACTGCTGTCCTCTCTGTAATGGTCATGTGACTAGCTTGCGCTCATTTGAAAATTATGTCCAAACTCTATTTCAAGGGGGCTGAGGATGTTCTGCCTATCTCACTTTCCTTCCTTACATGTTGGCAAGCCAACCAAGATCAGAGTGAGCAGGAGGGACAGAGAGCTCTATGATGCTAGGCTGAAGCGTTATAGTGAATAGCACTCCACTTCCTGTTCTCAAATGGGTTGGATTTTCAGACATGGTCCTTGTGATGGGTTGAATCAGGTGCCCCTCCAAAAAGATATGTTGAAGCCCTAACCCTGGGTACTTGTGAATGTGACCTTATGGAAATAGGGTCTTTGCAGATGTAATCAAGATGAGGTCATTAGGGTGGGCTGTAATCCAATATGACTGATGTCCTTATAAGAAGAGGGAAATGTGAACAGACACAGACACAGAGAGAATGTCATGTGAAGACACACACAGACACAGAGGGAAGACAGCTAGAGGAAGATGGAGGCCGAGACTGAAGCCGTGCAGCTACAAGCCAGGAAACACCTGGGGCTACCAGAAGCTGGAAGAGGCAAGGAAGGATCCTACCCTAGAGGCTTTGGAGGGAGCATGCCCCTGCCACACCTTGATTTCAAACTCTAGCTTCTGGAACTGTGAGAGAATGAATTTCTAGTGTGTTAAGCCACCCTGTTGGTGGTAATTTGTTATGGATGCCCTAGGAAACAAATACAGTCCCCAAACAAAAATAGCTCCCCTATGGACTTCCCTCTGCCCTCCATGTAGTCATGGTGACTTTCCTTTTCTGTCAGGAACCCACGTGAAAATGATGCCTTGATCCCAGTGCCTAAAAATGTGGGTCTCCAGAATGGCAGAAGAGGTTGGGTGGAATCCTGAGTTCTGTTTTATGTTTTTCAAATAAGTCAAAATGGAAGGCAAGAATGCCCCCCCCCCCCCCCCTTTACCTTCTCTGCCCCCAAGTTTGATGGAAAATAGTAAGAGTAGGCAGGCATGGGTCCTATAGGCATGGGGCCGACTAAGCAAGTGGCTGCCGTGGGCCCTCAGCATGGAGACCATCTTGGGAAGGCCATGGAGTCCATTTTGGGTCCTGCTAAAGGCCAGCGGGGCTTGGAGGAGAACTGACCTCATTTAAGGTTTCCAAGCCCTGCCAGCTTGTCTGCACCTAGACTTCACTCTTGCAGCCAACCAGAGGCTGCTGTGCTAGCAAAGGAGGACAAATGAGCAATTCATTTAATCAATGCATAGATGTTATTTTGTTTTTGTTTTTTTAAAGATTTTATTTATTTATTCATGAGAGACAGAGAGAGAGAGAGAGAGAGGCAGAGGGAGAAGCAGGCTCCCAAGGAGCAGGGAGCCCGATGCGGGACTCGATCCCAGGACCCTGGGATCATGACCTGAGCCGAAGGCAGACGCTTAACCATCTGAGCCACCCAGGCGCCCCATAGATGTTATTTTGAAAATTACTATTTGGCAGCCACCATAGTAAGAACTGATTCAGGCAAGAGTCATCAATGGATCCTAAAGCTAGAGAGTGAAAGTTTTATGAGAAACATGTTATTTAACGTAGTCTCAAAGTATCTCCTCATGCATTAGTTATTAAGTACGAAAAGAAAAGTCGTATTATCTTTTTCTTTTTAAGAGAGGGAGGGGGGTGGAGGAGCAGAGGGAGAGAGAGAATCAAGCAGATTCCACGCCTAGCACGGAGCCCCATGCGGGGCTTGATCTCAAGACCCTGAGATCATGACCTGAGCCAAAATCAAGAGTTGGACTCTTAACCGACTGAGCCACCCAGGCGCCCCATGAAAAATCATATCTTTATGGTGGAAAAACATGGTAGGCATTTAACCAATTAATCAAAGTTAACATCATCAACAATCATCATAGGCCTTTTTATGTTTTACTCATGCCAGAAATGTATAACCTCTCAACATGAGGACACATCAGACAAACCCCAACTGGGGAACATTCTACAAAGTAACTGGCCTGTACTCTTCTAAAAGGTTGATGTCATGAAAGACAAAGAAAGGCTGGGGGCTGCTCCAGATTGAAGGACACTTGAGAGAATCAAGAGACAGGACAACTAAATACAATGTGTGATCCTAGACTGCATCATGGACCAGAAGAAGAAATAGCTATGAAGGACATTCTTGGGACAATTAGCACAACTGGAATATGACCTGTAGATTATATAATAGTATGGTATATCAGTGTTCTATTTCTTGAATTTGCCAACTTTACTGTGTTTATCTAACAGAATGTCCTTGTTCTTAGGAAATACATATTGAAGTATTGGGGGCAAAGGAATATGATGTCTGCAACTCACTCTCAAGTGCTTCACACACAAAAATGTGTGTGTGTGTAGAGAGCTCATAGTCTAGGATGGACAGGACAAAAAAAGAGGCCAGCACATTTCGGTGTGATAAAGGAAGCTGCGAGAGCACAGGGAAGGTACGCTAAACCCAGGCTGCCTGGGGAAGGGGGCCAGAGGAGGCTGTTTGCAGAGGAGGTAAAGGGGAGGCTTCAAGTTGGGGGAACTCATTCAGTTTGGGGTGCTGGTGGGCTATGCAAGCAGGGCTGGCTGACAGACTGTGGGACACAGGGAAGATGCCCCGGCCTGTAGGCAGCAAGGGGAAGCCATCTGCCCCCCTGAGGACAGACAACAAGGCATGGATTAGCAGGTGTTGGGGGCCAGGCCAAAGTCACCATAGCTTCTGAGGTAACAGGAGAAGCGCAGACATAAGCAAAACAACTTAAGGCTGAAAAGCTGAACACAAGTGTGGTTACTGATGGCATTGGATGAACCTGGCGGGGCTGTATACTGAATGTCCTGGAGACATCAGCCCCCAGAGTGGTAACTATACGTAGCCTGGATAAGGGCATGGCCCCAAATTAGTTAGGATGGCTAATAATAGACTTCGAGGCAGGAAGAGAACGTCAAGTGATCATAAGAAACTAAAGAAGTGATTTTTTCTGAGAACACGATGAGCTTCACCAGCAATAAGGATAAGGTGGTACCCAATTAACACACAACAGGGTGGGGAGAGGTTGCTGTTAGCAGGAAAAGTCCTGAGAATAGTACCAGGTCCTAGAATAAAGGGAATCAGGAGGCAGTACTGCTGTTTCAGAGGGTGATGGGGGATTGGGAATTTCCGCTCAATTATAGGATACAAGAGTTGGGATGGGAAAGAACCTGAATATTCCTAGCAAGAGCCTGGTGGCAGCTCATTTGCTTTCCTTCCTTTGAAAACTTTTCTATTATGGAAATTTTACAAAAATAATGAGGACACCATTAGCTTAAACTGCAAGAAATGGCTGCGACGTGACCATTTTTGCCTTACTAAAGTGGCGAATTCATGTTTCAGATGAAAACGGACCCCCATATACCTGTCACCCAGGCTCAGTAATTATTTTAGACACACGGTCAATTTCATCGTGGCCAAATTCCCACCTGTTACCCTGGCAAACTGACTGGTTTGGAGCAAACTCTCCGGTGGGAGTTCTTGTTGTGCTTTTATTCGAATGATTTACTATCTAGAAAAGAGCTCCAAATTATACATAGATATATGTATATCTATATATAATATTTTTAGTTAATTACTTTATTCCCTCAGTACGTAATATATTTACATGGCTCAAAATTCAAAAGGCACATCACTTTGTATACCTTGAATGTATACAATTTTTATTTGTCAATTACACTTCCATAAAGCAAAAAAAAAGAAAAAAAGGAAAGAAAAAGAAAAAAGCTACAAAACAAAAGGACAAGTGAAAAGTTGCTTTCCAAACAAATCAAGTCACCCAGCCAACAGCTCTCCCTCCTCAGACACAACCTATATGAACAGTTTTTTGTGTCCTTCTGGAGGTGTTTTATAAAGCATGCATTAGCAAAGAGACTGCGAACTATTCCCACTGATCTCTGTACCTTGCTTCTAACACTTAATAAGAGAAACATCCTCCCTTTTTTCAGCTGCCTAGCATTCCATTTTATGAGCCAATTTGTTTAACGAGTGCGCTATGGCTGGACTTTTAGGCTGCTTCCAACCTGTGGCCATGACAGACAAACGCTGCAATGACTGCTTTTACAAATTCATCTCGCACAAAAGCAAGTATATCTGGATGAGAAACTCCTCAAAGCTGAACTGCTGGATGAGAGGGAAGTTGCATTTGCAATTTTGATGGGTACTGCCAAGCTGTCCTCTGTCAGCTAGGCGGTATTTTAATGCTCTCTTCACCCTTTTATCCGCACGCTTTCCCGCTGCCACCCAGGGCTCCATACGAGAGGCTTCAACATCTCAGACTCAGAAACAGCCCCCTGACCTCAGCTTCCTACTGGTCTCCCTCTACCCTCTCAGGCCCCTGCGGCCACCAGCCTGCCCTTCCTCCCTTCTCCTTTCCCAGATGCCGTCAGTAGCCTGTTGGCACCCTTCCCTCTTCCAAGTTGGGCCCGTGACCAGCCATTTAGCCATGCTAGCACTGACCCCTGGCCTCACTCTCCCAGTGACCTTCAGCAGCACCTGCTCTGCCGATCCCCAGCCCTATGAAAACCCCACCATCCACTCTCTCCACGCCCCACTCCCAGGCTGCTAGCTATTGCTGGAGAAGGTCATGAAGTTGGCTCCGCTACAAAGCCAGGCCAGCCAGCCTCAGCGGGGCCCCAAGGGCTGCGAGGCAGTCCTTTTATATATCTGGATCAAATGGCTCTCAGTGATTGTTCCAAATCCTCTCCCTCTCCTCAGATCCCCTACCCAGCCCCCTCCGCCTGACCCCTCAGTAGGGGGCCAGCTTGGGATTTCAGATCATTGGGCAGGAACTCTCTCACTTCTCCCTCTTTTCCTTGCCCTCCCCCATTTCTCTGCCTCCCCCCCACCCCAACCAGCCTCACGGGGACGAGGGACTTCCTCCTCAAGGTTGCCTCTCCCACCCGTGCTCTCTCCTGCACTTGGTCCCAGGAGCCATCCTCTTTCCCTTTGGGCAAGCTCTCCCTCCCCGCTGGTGTTTCTCCTCTTGGTCTAGAAACACTTCCCACAAATCTGTGTCACTGCCGCACCCTACCACCAAACTTTTAAAATCCAGTCATCTTTAAAATTACACAAGTAATTCATGCCTCCCCTGGCGGCACATCCTCCTTCCGAGTCAGCCCCCAAATTTAATAGAAAAATCAGAAAACTATAAGCAAAAAGAAGAAAAGAGAAACCACCCACAGTCACATCAGCCTACTGTTAATATTCTGATATATTTCTTTCCAAGTTTTTTATGTGCACATCTATACATTTATATATCTATATGTATTTTTTTTAAAGCTTATATTTGTCAGAGAGAGAGAGAGAGAGAGAGAAGAGAGAGCAAGAGGAGGGGGTGTGGCAGGCAGAGGGAGAAGCAGAGCCCGATGCGGGGCTCGATCCCAGGACCCTGGGACCATGACCTGAGCCGAAGGCAGCCGCTTCACCCACTGAGCCACCCAGGCGTCCCCTGTATGTATTTTTTCTTACAAAAGTGGATCATAGTGTACATATTGTTTTGTCATAATATATTTCAGACATCTCAGCTTTGCTACTTGTTAGTTGTCTGACCCTGGATAAGTAAATTCACTTCCCTGAATCCATTTCCTCCTGTGTAAAATGAGGACTATTATAGTAATTACCTCACAGGGCTGTTACGAGGATTAAATGAGATAAAAATATATAAAAACACTTAACACAGTGCCTGAATTAATGCTAGCTATTATGATCTTCCCATGTCAATCAATATAGCTCCACATAATAATTTAATGAGTTCTGTCACTGCTGTGTCTAATAGGAGTGACAAAAGCACTGCAGTGAGTCACCAACACACATTGATTTGGTATGTGAGCAAGTATATCTGTGGGATAAACTCCGAAAAGCAGAGTTGCTCATTCAAAGGCTAGGCGCATTTGTAATTTTGATTACAAATCCTCTCCCTCTCCTCAGATCCCCTACCCAGCCAAATTGTCCTGCATCAAGTGGGAGTTACTGTGATTTCTCGAATTTAACTCTGATTGATGGATATTGAGGCTGTTTCAAATTTTTCATGGATACAAACTCAGACTGCGATGAACATTTTTATAACCAAATCTTTGCATAGATCCATGATTATTTATTCAAGGCGGAGGAAAGAGTGTAAGTAAATGCACAGAGATGGGGGGGGGGCAAATGGTGTGCCCAGGACACCGCTGGCATCAGGGACACACACAGAGAGAGAATGACAAGAGGTGAGGCTGGAAAACAGAGCGGGACCAGATTATAACGGATGGCCAAGGCCATGGTCATTCATTCAGTCAGTCATCAAGTATTTAGTGACCATCTCCAATAGGCCGTATGCTGTTTTAGGCACTGTGTTCACTTAATATATTATAATATAGCAATTCTACTAGGTATTTACTCAAGAGAAATTAAAATATACATCCACACAAAAGTTAAAACACAATTATCCATAGCAGCTTTATTCATAATGGCTCCCAATTGGAAACAACCCAAATGTGCATCAAAAGGTGAACGGACAAATTGTGCCTTATGCATACAATGAAATATGACTACTGATATAGGAGCAGCATGGATGGTCTAAGGACATTCTAAGCAAAACCAGCCGGACACAAAAGAGTACATACTATATGATTATATATGTACATGAAATTTTATAAAAGAGAATCTAATCTATAGTGATAAAGAAAAGGAGATCAGTGAGGACCTGAAGGCAGCAGTGGGGGTGGGCAGTAACTACAAAGGGGCATTTTCCGTGGCAATGGAAGTGGTCTATACCTTGATTGCAAGCTTAAAATGGGTGCCATCTGTGATAAGTACGTAAATTGTATCTCAATAAAGTTGATTTTAAGAATTAGTGTAAATGGAAAACTTCAAAAGTTGAAGACTTTAAAAAATATTTTTATGATTTTTAATTTATTTTTTATGTTTTTTTACGTAATCTCTATGCCCAATGTGGGGATCAAACTCACACCACCAAGATCAAGAGGCACATCTCTACTGAACTGAGCCAGCCAGGTACCCCCAAAAGTTGAAGATTTAAAGTTACTTCTGCTTAGGGGCGACTTGGTGGCTCAGTCGTTAAGCGTCTGCCTTCGGCTCAGGGTCCTGGGATCGAGCCCCGCATCGGGCTCCCTGCTCAGTGGGAAGCCTGCTTCTCCCTCTCCCACTCCCCCTGCTTGTGTTCCCTCTCTGGCTGTGTCTCTCTGTCAAATAAATAAATAAAATCTTAAAAAAAAAAGTTACTTCTGCTTAGCAAGTATATGTATTCAACATCCTGTGTAAATGATGCACCAAGGTGCAGTCCCTACAAAGGGGAAACTAAAAAACGAAGCACACAGAATGAGGTGGCCATAGTGGGGTGATGGCGGAAGCCTTGTGGACACAGAGATGCAGATCTTTGTGAAGACTCTGATGGGCAAGACGATCACCCTCGAGGTCGAGCCCCGTGACATTGTTAAAAATGTCAAAGCCAAAATCCAAGACAAGGAGGGCATCCCGCCTGACCAGCAGTGTCTGATTTCTGCAGGCCAACAGCTGAGGATGGCCACGCTCCCTCAGGCTATAATATCCAGAAAGAGTCCACCCTGCACTTGGTACTTCGCCTGTCGGGTGGCATCATAGGGCTTTCCCTCCACTGGCTGGCTCAGAAATACAACCGTGACAAGGTGATCTGCTAGAAGTGTTATTCTCATCTGCACCCCAGTGCTGTCACCTGCTGCCAAGAAAAAGTGAGGCTGCATCAACAAGCTGTGTCGCATGAAGGTCAAATGAGGCCCCTCCACTGGCTTACTTTGCCTGCAGGGCAGCCTCTTGCCCAAGCCTCAAGGCCCTGTGGCCTCGATAAAGCTTGCCTTCCACTGACTGGAGCAGTGAAAAAAAAACCACCAAAAAAAACCAACCAACAAAACGACTGAGCACACAGGCACAGATGCATGGTGGAAGGCATTGGGCTGATGCTATTTGGAGCTGGTATATACAGTTTACTAGGATCTTTTAAATAGTGCCTACCAGGTGGGAGGCATGGCAAAAGGGATAAAAGGCAAAGGAGTCATTAGGCTGGAAAGAAGACCAATGTATAAACTAGGTTGGTCAGGGGAACTGGGATCAGATTAAGGACAAGAAATGATATTCTACATCACCATGAACCCCGGCATGCCACTGTCGTCTTGTTAGGTGCCTCTTGAGAGAGAGGCCAGTCACTCTGGATGCAGCTGGACCTTGTCCAAAAACTGGGACCAATGACTGGGAAAAAGAGTAGAAAATGGTATAGGACAAGAGGTTCTTCACATTCCTTGGCCAGACTGCAGGGACTTTCTTGCCCTCCCCATCAGTATGAAATCTCTTCTCATGCTCCTTTTAGTGCTTGATAAAAAGTTCTACTAAACTTTTTAATAAATGCAGAAGACTGGATAAGGAACTGATCTGGAATATTTTATTCATCTATATAGCTTAGAAATTAAAAGATGGGAAAATAGCTAATTGAGTATCTCTCATATATAATCTTATGATAGGATTTCAAGGACAGTCACACTGAACTGGGAAGTATTCCGAAATTACTTTTTTAATTAGAGAAATTGAATATCACAGGTTTTTTTTTTAAAGATTTTTTAATTTTATTTGAGAGAGAGAGAAACAGCATGAGAGAGGGGAGGGTCAGAGAGAGAAGCAGGCTCCCCGCCCAGCCGGGAGCCCGGTGTGGGACTCGATCCCAGGACTCCGGGATCATGACCTGAGCCGAAGGCAGTCGCTTAACCAACTGAGCCACCCAGGCGCCCCTGAATATCACAGTTTTTAAGGAACTGATAATGAGATGGGAAAAGAAACGTGTGGAGTGTTGTGGTCATTTCTGGGTACCACACTTGAAGGATATTGACAAACTGGAAAACATTCAGAGGCCAATGGCTAGGATGGTAACAAGGTCTAGAAACCATCTCATAAAGACTAGAATGGAAACCTAGAGGAGAAAGATGGTCGCTCTTGCCAATATCTGGTGATGGACACTTGGGTTATTGCCACCTTTTGGCTATTGTGAATAATGCTGCAAGGAACATTAGCATACAAGTATCTGTTTGAGTCCTGGTTTTCAAGCAGTGGAATTCATGGATCATATAATAATTCTATGTTTAATACTTTGAGGAACTGCCAAAATGTTTTCCACAGTCACCACATTATTTTACATTCTAACCAGCAATGTACAAGGGTCCTATTTCTCCATATCCTCACCAATCCTTGTTATTAGGAGCTGGATTTTGTTTATTTTGTGGTATTCCCTATGACAAATTAGGACCAAATGATGGAAGGTAGATTTCAGTTCATTATCAGGAAGCATTTTTGAATGAGTAGAACTTCCCAATAGTTGAAAGGCCCTTTGACTCTCCTTCAGTGAAAGTTCAAATAGAAGTAAGTGAATAGTCCAATAAGTGGTAAGGGAATCCTGATCCTCTCATCCCCTCCCTCATATAATTAATAACTGCAGATAGGTTTCTAAAATATATTTAACTTCTATTATTTCTCAATTATACAAGTAACCAGTATTCCATGTGGAAAAATATGAAAATACAGACAAGTAAAGAGAAAAACAAATGAAAACAGAATCATCCATCTTCCCACCACCCAGAGACTTAAGCATTTTGGCATACAGCCTTACAAACTTTTTTTCTGTTATATATCCATATAAAATATATACGTATACTTTTTAAAAACAAAATGAAATCCCATTAATCACACTGCTTTTTTACTTTACAATATAGTATAAACATCCTTCCATGTCAAGTGATATATGACCATGTCATCATTCTTAATGGGTGCACAGATTTCCATGGAATGAAGGTACTGTAATTTGTTTAACCCAATGTTTTCCAAAGGGTCTACATAACATAAATCTCACAAGATGACCCTCAAAAACAAGAACTTAAACAGTTTAAAAATGCTTCATACTGTATCTCTTTCGTTAGGCTTTCACAATGGTAAAGAAATGATTTTAAATGATTTTCCTAAACTTACTTGACCATAGACTCCCCATGGCCTTCCCCTTCTTTCATTCTTCAGGACACTTATTTATTCACATTTTATAAAACACCCTGAGAAATGATGGCTTAACTGATCCGTTAGTGTTAAATTCTAGGTTTTTTGTTTTTTACATAGAACTTGCCATTTTAACCACTTTTAAGTATGCGATTCTGTGGCATTGATTATATTAACGATGTGCAACCATTCCCACTATCTAGTTCCAAAACTTTTTCATCATCCCCAGCAGAAACTTAATATGCATTAAGAATAACTCTCCATTCCCCCTCCCACCAGCTCCTGATAACCTGTAATCTACTTTCTATCTCTATGAATTTGTCTATTTTAAATCTCTCATGTAAGCAGAATCATGCAATATTTGTCCTTTTGCGTCTGGCTTATTTCACTTAGCATAATGTTTTCAAATTTCATCCATGTGATAGTATGTACCAGAATGTCATTCCTTTTTATAGCTCAACGACATCCCATTGTACGTATCAAACACATTTTCATCCATTCATCTGGTGATGGACGCTTGGGTTGTTGCCACCTTTTGGCTTTGGTGAATAATGCCACAAGGAATATTAGCATACAAGTATCTGTCTGAGGGCTAGTTTTCAAGGAGTGGAATTGCTGGATCTTATGACAACTCTATGTTATCATAGAGTTTAATATTTTGTGGACGTTTAATATGTTTTATATGTTTAATGTTTAATATTTTGAGGAACTGCCAAAAGGTTTTCCACAGTCACTGCATTATTTTACATTCCAAACAGCAACGTACAAGAGTCCTCTATTTCTCCACATCTGCACCAATACTTGTTACTATCTTTTTGATTCTAGCCAACCTAGTGGGTATGAAGTGATCTCTCTCTCTGTGGTTTTGATTTGCATTTCCGTAATGACTAAAGGTGTGGAACATCTTTTCATGTGCTTATTGGCCATATGCATATCTTCGTTGGAGACATGTCTATTCATAAAGTCATTTGCCCATATTTTAGCTGGGTCGTCTTTTTGTGGCTGAGTTATAAGACTTCTTTACATATTCTAGATTAAACTCATCAGATATGATTCACAAATATTTTTTGTCACTCTACAGGTTATCTTTTTCACTGTCTTGTTAATGTCCTTTCATGCACAAAAGTTCTTAATTTTGATAAAGTTCCACTTATCTGTTTTCTTCTTTTGTTGCTCATGTTTTTAGTGATATATCTAAGAATCCATTGCCAAATCCAAGGCCATAAAGATTTACCCCTGTTCTTTCCCTAAGAATTTAATGGTTTTAGCTCTTAATATTTAGGTCATTGATCTATTTTGAGTTAATTTTTGCATACACTGTGAGGTAAGAGTCCAACCTCATTACCTGGCATGTGGATATTCAGTTGCTCCAGCACCATCTGTTGAAAACATTACATTTTTCACAACTACAAATAACATTACAGTAAACATCCTTTTCAACCTATCCCATATTTTTCCCTAAGAAAAATTTCTAGAAGAATTGCTGTATCGAAAGATGTGCACATTTTGAAGGCTTGTAATACATACTACCAAACTTCCTCCAGAAAGGACATTAAGAACCCACCACAGGGAATTCAAACACCAGTTTCACCCAACTCTCAACAGCCATGTAAACTACAATCAAATTTTAAATCTCTGCTAATCAATGTGGCATGGGAATGTATTCCAATTAAAGTTTAAGAGAGTTTTAGCTGAACTTGCCTTGTAGCCCCAAATGCTAGCCTTTCTTTTTTTTTTTTTTAAAGATTTTATTTGACAGAGAGAGAGAGAGCACAAGCAGGGAGAGGGGCAGGCAGAGGGAGAGGGAGAAGCAGGCTCCCCACTGAGCAAGGGAAGCCCGATTTGGGACTCCATCCCAGGAGCCCAGAATCATGACCTGAGCCGAAGGTAGTTGCTTAACCAACTGAGCCACCCAGGCGCCCAGCACCTTCCTTTCCAAAGGCTTCACACTTATGAAAAGATTATCTAAGAATAGGACTCAATGTAAACCACTGCAGAGTTTAATATAAGTCTAGTTAAGCAAGCAAACTAACCCTCCCCCCCCATAAGAGTGGGGCTAGAAACGGAAACTATAATTAGGTTCCTCCAAGGGATAATGCAATTTCAAAATATTTCCTTCCTCAGCACAAAGTCACAAACCAGCTGTTTGCGACTTTCAAGTGTGTCCTTTTTTGTGTTCAGTGGAGAGTTACCAAGCACAAGAGCCAGGCCATGAAATCAACTAAACTGAAGTTAGAGGGTTTTTCTTAGAGCCATATAATGATTGTCAAGCAAAAAGAAAAACTACTCTGCTGGTAGTCTGTGTTTTAGTACTAGTTAAGCACTTCCGAATGTGAATTGTGCATGAGTTTTTGTAGTTGATGTAGCTTTTTTGCCCTGTCTCTTTTGCTTCTCTGAAGCAAACATACCAAGTGTATCTTTATTTTGTTTTGTCTCAAGCTGTAGTTACTAGAAAGAAAATTTTATGGTGAGTGCTTTGTCAGTGGGAACTTGTTATTAATATGGAAATCCCGAGAGGATCATTTATCCACACAAAACAAGAAACCAGGGGGAAATTAGCTTTCTACATTTCATCATAAAGCATGCATAATTCATAGAAGAGAGGAAACTATTGATGAGGCTGAACAAAATGAGTTTCTTGTTGCCAGAAAGAATAAAAATACTAGGCATAAAGCTCTCTAATTTCCTAAATATTTTCTTAAAGCCTTCTGAAGCTTAATGCCATCGTGACTTTCACTGTTACAGGAGCAAAGATGAAGGCAGATGCTTTTACAGAATCAATAAAATTTTAAGAGGCAGAAAGGATCTTATAAATACCTAGTTCAACTCTATTTTACGTATTGGAAATCTGAAGCCCAGATTGGTGAAGTGACCTGTTGGAAGTCATAGACAGCGAGTGACAGAGCTGGAGCCCTAAGTCAGGTCTCCTGACTCCTGCACACATAATGTAGTCTGGGCATTCCCGTAAAAGGCTGATATAAGAAGTTATGTTACCAGTTTGCTGTCACTGATGCCCCAGAGCTCTCCAATCATATTCATATATATATATATCTTACTGGTCAATTTACAGGATTCAATTAATAACTGCATTAATTTAATGCGTTTCTTCTGAGAAGCCATGGTCATTAAGTCTCCCACTATTAAGAAAGTTGAGCAAGTTTCCAAGATTCCAATATGACAGATGACGCTCTCCACCCATACATTATAGACATTTATAAAAAGCAATCTCATTTACTCTTGGGTTAAGAACCACATTGGAAGAAATCTGAGATATCATGGAACTTAAGGGAAACAAAGCTACATTTTTGCCGCAGTACTTACTGTTCTTTGGCCTTTTCTAAATGCATAGTTTCAACTATCTGACAGTGAAGTCTACCTATATGATAGATTTTTCAAGCTCAACTTTTAAAGATCTAAAATATTTAAAAACACTTGAGAAATTGTAATTAGTTTTCTCCACAGATATCCAAAGTATCATACATGCATTTTCATCATGGATATTTATATATAGTTGCTTCTAGGTGAATTTTAAAAATTCATTTAGGAGATGAGATTAAATATGTCCTGTAGTGGGAGTAGTAACAATTCAAGGAGCAGGGACAAAGATTAATGCAGAATTAGAATCTTAACTCATCTGCTTTTAATAGCTCATTTGATTTGCCTCAGTTCTAAAGAGCCAATGAAACAGGCCACCTAGATACAAATTCTCACCCCATCCCCTCTTTTAATGTAAGAGCTTTCTGATAGTGAGGGTTGTCCAACAGCAGAATGAACTGTTGTGTGACAAAAGTCAGTTCATTACTACAAGATTTCAAACTAAGGCTAAAAGATCATTTGCCTGGAATTCTTAAAAGGATTTCTGCATTGAAAGGTAGACTCTCTGAAACAAATAATACATTATATGGTTTTTTTAATTCTTATGTTAATATACATTATATGTTAAAAAAAAAATAGTAGGAAGGGAAAAATGAAGGGGGGTGGAGATCAGAGGGGGAGACGAACCATGAGAGACGATGGACTCTGAGAAACAAACTGAGGGTTCTAGAGGGGAGGGGGGTGGGAGGATGGGTCAGCCTGGTGGTGGGTATTGAGGAGGGCACATTCTGCATGGAGCACTGGGTGTTATACGAAAACAATGGATCGTGGATCACTACATCAAAAACTAATGATGCAATGTATGGTGACTAACATAACATAATAAAATAAAATTTAAAAAAATTAAAAAAAAAGAAAGGCAGACTAGAAGTCTTCTAAAAATCCTATCATTCCAACATTGTCTTCCTCTCCTACTTTCATAGTTCAGAGGTACTTTCATATGCATATCTGTAGTCATCTTAGACTGCTGCTATCAGTATTATTTTTGTACTTATCCTGCTTGAAGAGAGGGATGGTATTTCACTCATCTTCCTATATCCTACAATTTTAAGTATAGTTTCCTGTACAGAGAAAGTATTCATTAAATACTTAATTGAATATACTTGAAATTACAAGCTTGATTGGTTGATTTAGTCATTATAAATCTTCAGAACCATATTTTTTTCCCCTGACCTGAGAATCTTACTTATTACTGCAGTGAGTCTTCATGTTAGGATGAATCTGGAGTGCTGCTCTTTTTTTTTCAAAGATTTTATTTATTTCTTTGTCAGAGAGAGAGAGTAAGAGAGAGAGAGAGAGAGCACAAGCAGCTGGAGCGGCAGGCAGAGGGAGAAGCAGACCCCCTACTGAGCAGGGAGTCCGAGGTGGGGCTCGATCCCAGGACCCTGGGATCATAACCTGAGCTGAAGGCAGACACTGAACTGAATGAGCTACCCAGGCGTCCCATGGAGTGCTGCTCTTTTATAACCTTATAAGTAAAATAGGAATATTTGATTGAACACGAATACATATTAAGGCTTAAAAATGATGCTTTGAAAATATTTTAAAACCATACTTCCACTTTCATTTATCCTTTTATTGACAATGTGAAAACTAGTATATCTGTACATAAGCATACATATATATATATATATAAATAAGCATATATGTATAATATATAAGGAGATATACCAATGTTATGTTCAATACGGTCACCTCTTGTTTAAAATGGGTTATAAGATAGATGATTTAAAAAACTAACTTAAGAAAAATGAAACAAGCAAAATAAAAATCCCAGAAGTATTCTGTTGTGGATTAAATTGTGTACCTCAAAAGGTGATGTTGAAGTCCTAACACCCGGTATCTGCAAATGTGACCTTAGATGGAAATGGGGTCTTTGCAGATGTAGTCAAGCTAAGATGAAGTCATACCAGATTAGCTTGGGCCCTAAATCCAGTGACTGGTGTCTTTATAATAACCACATGAAAACACAGGAACACAGGGAGAAATCCATACAATGAGAGAGACAGAGACTGGAGTGATATGTCTGCAAGGTAAGGATTTCTGGCATCTACCAGAAGCTAGAGAGAGACATTAACAAATTCTCCCTCAGAGCCTCCAGAAGGAATCAACTCTGATGACACCTTGATCTTGGACTTTTAGCCCCCAGAACCGTAAGATAATCTATTTTGTTTAGGCTACCCAGTTTGTGGTACTTTGTTATGGCAGCCCTAGGAAACTAATACGTGTCTTTTACTATGAAAACTGACATGACAATTCCTTGGCATGTTTAGGATGACAAAATATAGTCTTACCATAACTAAAAATAATCAGCCACTCTCATTGTAGTTTTGATTTGTATTTCCCTGCCCAGCAATTGCACTACTAGGTATTTACCCAAAGGATACAAAAATACTGATTCGAAGGGACACATGCACCCCGATGTTTATAGCAGCATTATCAACAATAGCCAAACTATAGGAAGAGCTGGATGGATAAAGAAGATGTAGTGTGTGTGTGTGTGTGTGTGTGTGTGTGTGTGTGTATTATATATATATATAATGGAATATTACTCAGCCATTTGCAATGACATGGATGGAGCTTGAGTATATTATGCTAAGTGAAATAAGTTAATCAGAGAAAGACAAACACCATATGATTTCACTCATATGTAGAATTTAAGAAACAAAACAGATGAACATTAAGGGAAAGAGAGAGAGAGAGAGAAAGAGAGACAAACCCATAAAACAGACTCTTAACTATAGAGAACAAACTGAGGATTGATGGAGGGGAGGTGGGTGGGGGATGGGCTAAATGGATGATGGGCATTAAGGAGGGCAGGTGTTGTGATGAGCACTGGGTGTTATATATAAGTGATGAATCACTAAATTCTACTCCTGAAATTAATATTACACTGTATGTTACTAGAATTTAAATAAAAACTTGAAACAACAACAACAACAAAAAAGAAAAAATCGACCACAAAAAATATCATGTAAAAGTTAGAACTACTATGGTCTGAAAACCACTTAAGAAATGAAAAATCATATAAGAAACAGATCTTCCCAATACAAAAGCTCAAAAGGCAACAGACCGGAAAACCAACTACGAAGTTCTTGATTCTGAGCATATTATAGTAAGTGTGGCATCCTGGAGTACAACTAAAACAATAAAAACTAATTGAATAGAATGAAAGGAATTGTCTGAGTTGAAAGAGGTGTGTTCAGATTGTCAGTATTACCAAGATTTATTGATTAAAAGCTCTTTATGGGACGCCTGGGTGGCTCAGTCAGTTAAGCGTCTGCCTTCGGCTCAGGTCATGATCCCAGGGTCCTGGGATCAAGTCCCACATCGGGCTCCTTGCTCAGCGGGGAGTCTGCTTCTCCCTCTGCCTGCCGCTCCCCCTGCTTGTACCCTCTCTCTCTATGACAAATAACTAAGTAAAACCTTTAAAAAATAAATAAATAAATAAAATAAAAGCTCTTTATACAACTGAGTAGTAGTCCTACTCCCACTGTTCACTTTCTCCAACCTTGGTCTTTGTACCTGAATATTTCACAAACCTTTTTTTTTTTTCTTTTGCTCAAGTGTCAGTTATACATGAGGACACTGTTTGTCAATGATGTACAATTTCAGCAAGGAACATCACTGCAGTCACACCTCAGCCCATGAGGGCCCCCGTATATGTTCACAATTGGTCCACTAAGGGTCTGGCAAGTATAGGAGCTGAGTTACAAAGGCAATATTGATAGTTTACTTGTCCTTGACCAATTTGTAGAATCCTGTCCCAGTTTCCAGGGACTATCATGATCCCAGTCATCTCATAAATATTCATTTATTCATAGGTGAACAAAATCTTCTCCCACATATCTAGCCATGCTAATCAATTTCAGTGGGGCCACTGTCAAACAATTCTTTTTTTTTTTTTTAAGATTTTATTTACTTATTTGAGAGAGAGGGAGCTTCACCAGGAGCAGGGAGCCCGACATGGGGCTTGATCCTAGGACCCCGGGATCATGACCTGAGCCGAAGGCAGACGCTTAACCGACTGAGCCACCCAGGTGCCCCTGGCAAACAATTCTTGATGTAACAGTCTTTTTCCCATGTGGGGAATACCTATATCTGATTTTCGTCATTCTGATTATTTCTAATGACAAGGAAAAACTTTTTATGAATATTTTAGATAACCATTCCTATTTCATTAGCTGAGGAAATTTAAACCAATTCTGAACTTCATGAGGATACATTTCTATTTTTTCAAAATGCTAATGCCATCCTCAATTACTTAAAGCACTCACTTTAGATTTTAAATTTTTAACAAATAATTTTTCTTATTCAGAAAACCCTTAAGACTTTTGAATAGAAAATTGAAGTTTAAACAAACATTTGTAGTCCTTAGGGAACAACTGGAAGTATATGATTCTTGCAGAAAAACTCTAACATATTAAGCCTTATTTAATCAAATCAGCAGTCATGATGATGAATAAAAAGTAATTCATAGAAATGTAAAAGACCACAATTTATCAACATTGTCTTTTTTCCATACTGAATTAGGATACAAAATTGATCAGGGATAATCAGGTTAAGTACAAATTGAGTGAAGCCCAATTACGTATTATTTTCATGCTATTCAATTACCTTTCTTCATCTTGTTTCCCCTACCTATTCCTTCCCAACAAATTAAACATCCAAGGATTCATGTGCAAAATAGGCAATCCTTGTATCAGCATAGTATAACTAGCTTAGTTTTAAAAACTGCTCTAAGATAGGTGATTTTTCCTTACCAAGAGGAAACTAGCAATTATTGAAAATATCATTAAGAACTAGCATGGGGGGCGCCTGGGTGGCTCAGTCGTTAAGCGTCTGCCTTCGGCTCAGGTCGTGGTCCCGGGGTCCTGGGATCGAGCCTCGCATCGGGCTCCCTGCTCCTTGGGGAGCCTGCTCCTCCCTCTGCCTCTCTCTCTCTCTCTCTCATGAATAAATAAAATCTTAAAAAAAAAAAAAAAAAGAACTAGCATGGGCACTCAGCATATAACCTAAAAAATTATTTTACTTGTTGATCAATGGAACAATTATATTTCATCAGGACTTATAATTTTATCTACTTATTCATATAAATAAATAGAGCTCTCAATTATGTTTTTAAAAAACCAAGGTGCAGCATGTTTCTACACTTTAGCAGCTTGAAGACATGATTGTATCTTCAATATAGTTCTTATTTGGAAAACATCTTTGAAAGTATCACTACATTGGTTTTAAGGGCATACAAAGCAATTAGATATGCAAATTCCGTAGATAAACAGAATTTTAGGAAATTGAGAAAATAAGGTAATAAGAAATAGTTGCTCTAACTTGTGTGTGTGCGGGGGCAGGGAGAGAGAAGCAAACATGTGTTTCTCCACTGGTGAGAAAGTCTTGGGATGGGTGAATCACTTGGTTGAAAGTTCATCTACTACAATACATGGAGAACGAGAATCAGAAGATGATATGGGAGAATGTGACAGTGCTGATTCTAACTGATGAATTCAAGAAGATCCCGTACCACTATTGTTTCCATCAAGAATATCTAAAGATAGACTAGGAGAAGAAAATGCCATTCGTTGAGAACAGAATTCAAAAGATCTCTGTGCACTCTGCTTTGTCTACAAATGAACACAAAATATATGAAGCAAAGAACTGGCACTAGTTACAAGAGCAGTAAAACAGAGCCAACAGTAACATTAAATAAAAACCCATTCACTGCATTTCCCATCTTGATTATTAAAACATGCTTTCTTGGCACGCCTTTCAATAATACGCTCAGCCTAACAAAGCACACAAAAATCCAAGGAAGAAAAGATGGGCAGAAGATGACTTTTTTCCAAGCTTGCATTTTTATATATTTCTCTAATACCTCTTTTTTTTAAGATTTTATGTATTTGAGAGACAGAGAGAGAGGAGGAGCAGAAGGGGAGGCAGAGGGAAGGGGAATCTCAAGCAGACTCTGTGCTGAGCTCAGAGCAACCATCAACCCCCTGCAACAAGGGGCTCGATCTCACAACCCTGAGACCATGACCCTGAGATCATGCCCTGAGCCGAAACCAAGAGCTGGCTGCTTAACTGACGAGCTGTCCAGGAGCCCCTTCTCTAATACCTCTTAATCAAATGCCAAGACCCCACTTCTAAAAATGTATCCAGCATATATTAACGTCACACATAAATGTTAGGGAGAAGAACTAAAGCTAATAGCATTCATTTGGGATATTAGTTTTATAACTTCTAAAAATATTTAATAATACTTCTGAATATATACAATACTAAGAACAGATTTAAAAAGCAAGTGAAAAATGGCCAATGAATGTTTAAAACCTCATGTTAATACTCACCACACATTCATATCAGACTGTTGAGTAGTATCAGAAGAAAGCATGTTGGTTGTGCCTTGGAAAAGTTTCTTTGGCTGATCTTCAAATGTCATTTCACCTATGACAAAAAAGCAGATCAAAGTAGATGTTTTATCTAACATGCTTTTGCTTTTAATTGTAAAAGTAAAACTTGTTCATTGCAAATAATTTATAAGATACATAAAAACAAAGGAAAAAGTTTTATGTCCCCATTACCCAGAGATAACCACTTTTCAGTAATTCCTAAATATGTGTGTGTACACATGATTGTTTTTAAACAAAATTTGATTTGTATCATATATAATACCAACATGTAACCTATTTTTTGTTTTTAATGATTATAATTTTCTCATATTATTAACTAAATTCTACAACGCGATTTTATAGAGCTATGTAGTATGGCCATACCATAATTTAATCTCATTCCTTATTTTAAATGTTTAGGCTGTTGCTATCTTTATTTTGCCAAACATATACAATGAACTAAATAGATCAATTCTTTTATAGCATACAATGAACAAAATAAATATATTTTTAAAGATTAAGGAGACACACCTAATCTCAAAAAACTGCATTGCTGTAATCTTTACATCAAAGTAAATGCTACAATCTGCACATTATTACACCATCATGTGATAACCATGTCTGGACGAGAGAAAACTGATGTTCAAGCCCATAACTCATAGGGTGGAATTTGAATGGTAAAACACTAAGGCCATCTACTCATCAAAAAAGATCCCTAGGAATAGGGGCCCCTGGCCGGCTCAGTCAGTCGAGCATGTGACTCTTGGTCGTGAGTTTAAGCCCAATGTTGGGTGTAGAGTTTACTTAAAAATAAAATAAAATAGGGGCACCTATTTGGGTGGCTCAGTCGATTAAGTGTCTGCCTTCAGCTCAGGTCATGATCTTGAGGGTCCTGAGATCAAGCCCCGCATCGGGCTCCTGCTTGAGCTCTCTCTCTCCCTCTCTCAAATAAATAAAATAAAATAAAATAAATTTTAAAAATCTTAAAAAAAAAAATGAAATGGGGCACCTGGGTAGCTCAGTTGGCTAAGCGTCTGCCTTCAACTCAGGTCATGATCCCAGGGTCCTGGGATAGAGCCCTGAGTCTGGCTCCGTGCCTGCTTCTCCTTCTCCCTCTCCCTCTGCTGCTCTCTCTCTCTCTCAAATAAATAAATAAATAAAATCTTTTTAAAAATTAAAAATTTTGGGCGCCTGGGTGGCTCAGTCGGTTAAGCGACTGCCTTCGGCTCAGGTCATGATCCCGGAGTCCCGGGATCGAGTCCCGCATCGGGCTCCCTGCTCAGCAGGGAGTCTGCTTCTCCCTCTGACCCTCCCCCCTCTCATGCTCTCTCTATCTCATTCTCTCTCTCAAATAAATAAATAAAATCTTAAAAAAAATTAAAAATTAAAAATTAAAAAAAATTAAAAATTTTAGCTATATATACATATAAAAATGAAAAAATATATATATATACATCCTGGGGCACCTGGGTGGCTTAGTCAGTTAAGTGTTGGACTCTTAAAACCTCATGTTAATACTCACCACACATTCATCTCAGACTGTTGAGTAGTATCAGAAGAAAGGTTGTGACTTTGGGTCGTGACTTTAGGGTCCTGGGATCGAGCCCCACAAGGGGCTCTGTGCTAGGCACAGAGTCTGCTGAGATTGCCTCCCTCTCCCTCTGCTCCTCCCCTGCTCACACACTTTCTCTCTTAAAGAAATAAATAAAATCTTTAAATTAAATAAATATAATCTCATTTCGAGCGATATATATAATATAATATAATAAGTGATATATATATCGCTAGAAATAGAGATTCCACAAACCTTCCTTAGGAGTATAATCATGGCTCATAAAGCTCAAAAGAGGTCTGGGCATCCTGTCCCATGCCAGATTACAATTACATCATTACGGAAAAACTATTCACCTTTCTTTTTGGGTTTAAATTAAAAGCCAGACATACCAAGACAAATTCATCATATAAAAATTATCTTTGCTGAAACCATTATTACTTGTAAAACACTCTTTATAGCTATCTGATTTCTGCAGATTTCTCAGAATTCCCACTTGAAGTCTTATTTGCTCTTGCTTATTTCTAGTGGAAGTAGGTGTAGCTTATCACCATACAATGCACCTTCATATGCTTGGAGATTTTAACTGCTATCTCATACTCTTTCCCATTTTATATAGTCCTCATTCTTTTTTCTCCCCCACCCAAGACCTCTTTGGATTTTTTTATACCTTCTTTCCCCACATTTCATTTGTATTAATAGGCTCCAAATAAGACATCATTTGTTGTTTCCCAAATGGATATTCATATTCCCAAATAGATAAATAAAATTAAATTTCTGTTTAATCTGTTACTATATCTAAAATTCCACAAGAATTTTGACCAAACTTGTATCGGCTGTGTTTGGAAGGGTCTGACTTAAAATACAGACTATGTAGTACATATAGAATTTGCTTTGGAGTTCTTAGGGATACCTCAAAGAAAGGAGGCAGTCATCCTCCAGAGGAACTGAAAACCAAGTATGAGAGGCTTGTGTGAGACATGCCACATCCACCAAGATACTGGGCAGAAACCAAATGTATTGTGTGAAAATTATAATATAAAAACAATTTTTTAAATCATAAATTCTAAGAAAATTCCAGGAATTTTCAATGTCATAAAACATTTTATGTGTAAATGTCTTAGAGGGAGAATTATTTTTATTTATTTTTTAAAAGACTTATTTATTTATTTATTTATTTATTTAAAGCTTTCATCTATTTGTCAGAGAGAGCACAAGCAGGGGGAGTGGTAGGCAAAGGGAAAGGGAGAAGCAGGCTCACCACCAAGTGAGGAGCTGGATGTGGGACTCAATCCCAGGACCCTGGGATCGCAACCCGAGCCAAAGGCAGATGCCTAACCGACTGAGCTTCTCAGGTGTCCCAAGATTTATTTACTTTAGAGACAGAAAGCATGCGAATGGGGGGAGGGGCAGAGTGAGAGGGAAAGAGAGAGAGAAGCAAACTCTGTGCTGAGCGTGGAGCCCAACAAGGTGTTCTATCTCACGACCCTGAGATTGTGACCTGAGCCAAAATCAAGAGTTAGACGCTCAACTGAGCCACCCAGGCTCCCCAAAAGGAGAATTATTTTAATTTAGTAAAACACTCTCTTCAATTTAAGCGTATTTTATTATTATTATTATTATTTTTAAAAGATTTTATTTATTTATTTGACAGAGAGAGACACAGCGAGAGAGGGAACACAAGCAGGGGGAGTGGGAGAGGGAGAAGCAGGCTTCCCGCCGACCAGGGAGCCCGATGCGGGGCTCGATCCCGGGACCCTGGGATCATGACCTGAGCCGAAGGCAGACGCTTAACGACTGAGCCACCCAGGCGCCCCGAAGCTTATTTTATTTTATTGATTTATTTTTTTTAAGATTTTATTTTTAAGTAATCTCTACACCCAACATGGGGCTTGAACTCACAACCCTGAGATCAGTCACATGCTCCACCAATTGAGCCAGCCAGGTGCCCCTAAGCATATTTTATCTTATTTTTTTAAGATTTTACTTATTTATTTGACAGAGACAGAGACAGCAAGAGCAGGAACACAAGCAGGGGGAGTGGGAGAGGGAGAAGCAGGCTTCCCGCTGAGCAGGGAGCCTGACGTGGGACTCGATCCCAGGACTCTGGGATCATGACCTGAGCCCAAGGCAGCCACTTAACGACTGCGCCACCCAGGCGCCCCAGCATATTTTATTTTAAATACTCAAATGACCCCAACTTTCTAACAGCTCTTAAACTTAATATATTTAAATGTTTTGTCAACATTAGCCCCTAACTTCACAGCACAGGCAAAAGACCCCTAAGCTAGGTCATTGATCCATCATCATAAAACAAAGTGCTTAGTTTGAAAGAGTGTTTTCCGGAATTGATCTAGTCTTAGTCTTAGAATATAATAAGTACATGCTGAGTTAGATGTGTTGTTAGGACAATTGCCATTAAGTAATCCAAAATACAAGCAAGACTGAAGTACATTTAAATTTCAATTTCTTTCCCTATAGTTTCGCTCTCCTCCTTCCCCTTCTCCTTTTCTTCCCCCTTTTCCTCCTCTTTTTTTCTTCTCCTTCTTCTTTCCTATCTTAATGGATTTTTCACAAATACGCATTTTAAAAGTTTAACCTCCTTTCCTATTTATCCATTTCCCCTCCCTATTATAAACCCAGTAGTGGTATTAACAAAAAAGGAAGAACAACCTAGCTTATGAGGCAGGGTTGAGAAATGGGATCCAGGGCTGTGGGAGTTAAAAGAAACAAAACAAACAACAACAACAACAAAAAACAACTTCTGTTTTTTTCTTCTGCCTTTTTATTACTGGGTGGGTCATTTTCCATATATTTAACCAAAATTAACATAGCATGAAACATAGCATATATTTTTAGTGCAGTAAGTGGATCTGATTTGTGTCAACTTATTCATGTGAAGTCAACAAGTAGGTACAGCGGCAGGCAGGGTAGGGGTCGGGATTCATTCTGTTTGCTCATTCATTCATCCCCCACCTTGTTTCAGAAAGCATTTAAGGCAGCTAGCTTGGTGAATTATATAATGAAAATCATAATAGTTGACTAAACTGGAATTAAATTTCTCAATTCACATTTATATGGCACTTTACAGCTTTTAAAATTATCTTTACATAGTTTTGTTTGAGTAAAACGAAAGGCCTCTAGTAACTTATCAAATATATTTTAAATAAAAAATCCTTGAAAATTAATTTCTTATAACACTTGATTTTATATGATATTTTATAAAAATAATTCGAAGTTATATTTATTTTTGCTGGTAGATAAAAGTACCTTTTCTTTTTAATGGTCCACAGATACTTGGTCTAATAATGTTGGTGGGGTTTTGACTTCTTCTAAAATAAAATTATGACAATCATTACAAGAAAAAATTCGAACAAATTCAGCTATGACTATTTCATTATAATAGATCTAAGGACATACACTAAAAAAGGACTGTGTAGTATCACATTGTTTTATTGCTCTCCTCTAAATCTGGGTTAAAAACAGGAATGCTTCAGGATAGCAAACTGTCTTGTAATTTGTAAGGATTCAGGATTCTCTGAGATTGTGGCGGGGAGAAAAGCTAGAAAGACCTACAGTTCTACTTGTGACTTGCCTTGAATCAGGGTGAAAATCATGGGTAAATGACCAGGTACAGTTGTTTACAGTTTACGAATTAGCTCTGATCCTTATCATCAAGCTTGGAGAGGAAGCATATGTTCAACAGGGCTAATGAATTACTGATTCTTCGTGTGTCCGCATGTTCTCACATGTTCTTAGTCACTCAATTCTTTTCAATATACAAAATAATAAATCAAAACAATGGCATTTTAATTTAGCTAAAAACACACGACTTCTTTGGTTGTCATAGAACCTGGAGCTATTATTTCTTGTAAGTTTCTAAAATTCTCATTTTATAAGCAATTTGGTATATTTTCATACAACATCAACTTACATTGTAAATTGTCGCGTAGGACTGGGAAAAGGGCTTGGAGGCATAGTGGTGCAACTCACGCAAGTTTGTAACGATGGAGGAAAACATTGCTAAAACCAAATTAGAACAGAGGTTTTTAAACCACCACTCTTCTCAGAAAGCAGATCAGTGGTTTTCTAGGGTGGGCGGGGGG
>NC_058419.1:16490657-16539314 GCF_002201575.2 Neomonachus schauinslandi
GGGGGGGGGGGGGGGGGGGGGGGGGGGGGGGGGGGGGGGGTAGAGGATAGCAAGTGCAAAAGATCACGAGGACATTGTTTAGAGTGTGGGAACTGTTCTATATCTTGATTATGGTTATGGTTACAGGATTGTACACAATTACGAAAATTAATCAGATCATATACTTAAAAGTTGGTGACTTTTGTTATATGTTAATAATAGTTCAAGAGATGAAAAGGAAGGGGAAAATGTCATTTAGAATCAGACGTCCTATGGCAAAACATATCCCCCCAACATGTGGGTGGTGAAACATTAATATTTTATAAAAATTTCAAGGGACACAGATTCTTAGGCTCTCCTCTCTTACCTTCCCAATCCCCCTGGTGGGAGGAGCTGCTGGGGACACTGGAATTAAATCGATGCGCTTTGAAGACGGTTTCTCTAAATCATTGTCACTCTGTGTAAGCAGAAAGCAGTGTACCATTGTAGCACCAGTTGCTTCCCTAGCACATACTTAGGGAGATAGCTGCTACACAGGCAAGGGAACCCTTACTGAATCAGTGCTTGCACCATGGTGAGGAGCTCGTATCATCCCAAAGCAAGCAGGGAACCCAAGATTCACTTCACTCTTTCCTTTTGGGAAAGAGAGCTCATGGCAAGTTGAGGGGCTTCCCTAGTGTCCCCAAAAGGCCTAGAAGGTGAGCACTTGATATCGAGCAATACTTACTAGTATATACACAAATCCTAAATTAAAATTTTTCTCTTGGCGTCTGACCTGTGCTTTGTTGTTGAAAACTACAATGCTATGTCCAGGAAACAATAAAAAAGGATTCGGTTAGAACTAAGATACAAATGGGACAGCAAAAATAACTACAGTTATTAAAAAATGTTTATAGATTTTATGTGGACAAAATCAGTACTGCATAATTCAGGACTTTAAAATGTGCTCTTTTCTTTTCTAAGACACAGTACAGTTATGTTACATGTTCCCTTCCTCTTCCTAACACATTCACAGATTCACTCACTTGTGCCAACCCCTGAAGTAATTAGAACTGGGTCAGTTAAGGGAATCCAACAGCATCTATAAATTGTATTAGCACTAAACATGAAAAGGGGCAGGCTTCAGAGGTTATCTACTCAATCTTCAGGACCTACTCCTAAATCAGGAACAGATGTCCATCTAAGGCACTCAGGGCCAAAGGAAAATAAGATGTCACTGTTTCTGTTGATGACCCATTTCCTAATCTAGTGACTCCCAAATCTGGACACTGACATCTAGCCAGAATCTCTTCTACCCAATTTTCAGCTCAATTCTCTATCATTATCTGAAATGTCCATGGAAAAGAACCCTAAACATTGCTCAACTTCCACAACTAAGTAATCATAATGTGTACAGAGACATTAAAAAATGTTAGCAGGGGGTGTAACTAAATTCCAAATATGTTCAAATTAAAGGTTGCATGTTAAAATGTTAGTGGGAGTATATGTGTTACAGGCATAGAAATGTAGTATTTATCCAGGAAACCCATTGTCTGTGGGTTGAAACTCTAATACCTAGTTAATAAATTAGGTAGGAAGGAGTGAAATCATTTATTGTTTTGTCATCTAAGCAATTTGACCAGCAGAACTGAACTTTTCTTAGACTCACTAGGACAGAGAGGAAGCTGGTCCACAACAACAATGGTTTTGTATCAGACAACTATTTACTTTGAACCCCACTTTCAAATGGTATCAGTTATTTTTATGAGTAAGTCATCAACTGTTTCTTAGGAACAATCAAAAATTATTTATGCAGCATATAAATTTCAATTTCAAGTGAGAGCTTAGATTTCTAGAAATTACAGCAAAACTAGGTAGTGCCAATACTGAAAATCAGTAAAAATTGCAAATTTTCTATAAAGTTGAAGTGTTAATACCATACCAGGTTCAAACTTTCTTCCCAAGACCGACTTATCCGTATTGCGGTTTGTACCTCCCTGCAAAAGGAGAGATATCAGTACTGGAGTTTGCCTAACTAAAAGAAAAGATGTAACTGAATATAGAGATGATCAGACTAGTAATTCAAAGTACACTACTCACCATTCATGCATTGCTTCTCTAGTTACTAAATTCATGCCTTCTTCCTGAAAGGCAGAACGTGAGAATAAGTGAATACCAGATCTTATGGTTTTACAAAATTATTTCATTTGGTTGTACCTTTATTATTATTCACTGGGCTAGAGAAGAGCTAGAGTATAAAATCTCTAAACAAGTGTCTAGTTCTCTACTTTTAATTGTTGCACCTACTACACCAAAGATCTATTACTAATGCATTACAGTACATCAAATATGCAGAAACTTTTTAGATGAAAAACTTTGTAGTTTTCTTCATTCAAAAGAGCAAACATCAAACATTCATTATTATACTATTTTTCCTACCATTAATACTATGATATTAATAAATATTACTCACAGTGCAAAGCAAACTAAATGTTTATCAGTATCGGTTTGTTTAATTAAATGAGGGTGCAAACATGATTTATTTATTTTTTTAAAAGATTTTATTTATTTATTTGAGAGAGCGAGAGAGCGTATATGAGAAGGGGATAGGGGCAGAGGGAGAGGGACAAGCGGACTCCCCGCCGAGCAGGGAGCCTGATGCGGGACTGGATCCCAGGACCCTGAGGATCATGACCTGAGCTGAAGGCAGACGCTTAACCGACTGAGCCACCCAGGCACCCCTATGTGCAAACATGATTTAAATCTAGTAATTGACATTGAAAAACATGTATTACATATTAAGTAGGAAAAAAACCCCTCAGAGGCTATTTATGTAAAATTATAAACAAGAGATGTTCTAAAGGATGTTCACCAAAAAGTTCACAGTACTTATCAATGAGTAGTGAGATTTAGGGTAATTTGTTCTTTCTTTCTTTGTACTTTACCATATTGTTTGACCTTTATTTTTTTAATAAATGCAAGTAACATTTTTCACCTAAATAGTTATTTAAAAAATAACCCACAAATGGAAAGAGATCCTGTGTTCATGAATTGGAAAATGTAGTATTTTTAAGATGGCAATACTACCCAAAGTGATCAACAGATGCAATGCAATGCTTATCAAAATCCCAGTGGCATTTTTTGCAGAAATAGAACAACCCATCCTGAAATTCACACGGAAGAAAAAATAAAATTCACATGGAATCTCAAGGAGCCCTGAATAACCAAAACAATCTTGAAAAAGAAGCATAAATTAGGAGGACTCACACTTCCTGCTTTCAAAACTTACTATAAAGCAACAGTAATCAAAATAGTGCAGTGCTGGCATAAGGACAGACATAGAGATCAATGGAATAGAACAGAGAGCCCAGAAATGAACACCCGCACGTACGGTCAATTGATTTTCCATAAGGGTGCCAAACCATTCACTGGGGAAAGGATGGTCTTTTCAACAAGTGGTGCTGGAAAAACTGAACATCCCCATGCAAAAGAATGAAGTTGAATCCTTTCCTTACACCATGTATAAAAATTAACTTGAGGGGCGCCTGGGTGGCTCAGTCGGTTAAGCGACTGCCTTCGGCTCAGGTCATGATCCCGGAGTCCCGGGATCGAGTCCCGCATCGGGCTCCCTGCTCAGCAGGGAGTCGGCTTCTCCCTCTGACCCTCCCCCCTCTCGTGTGCTCTCTCTCTCTCATTCTCTCTCTCAAATAAATAAATAAAATCTTAAAAAAATTAAAAATTAAAAATTAACTTGAAATGGATGAAAGACCTAAATGTAAGACCTAAAACTATAAAACTCTTATAAGAAAACATAGGGCAAAGACCTCATGAATTGGATTTGGTAATGATTTCTTGGATATAATACAAAAGCACAGGTAACATAAGAAAAAAACAGATAAACTAGACTTCATAAAGTTTAAAATTTTTGTGTATCAAAAGACACTATCAAGAGAGTGAAAAGACAATTACAAAATTGGAGAAGATAGGGGCTCCTGGGTGGCTCAGTCAATTAAAAGCATCTGACTCTTGATTTTGGCTCACATCACAATCTCAGGGTTGTGGGATCAAGCTCCACGTCTGGCTCGGCACTCAGTGTGGAGTCGCTTGAAGATTCTCTCCCTCTGCCCCTCCTCACCATTCTGGTGCTCTCTCTCTCTAAAATAAATTAATTGGGCGCCTGGGTGGCTCATTGGTTGAGCATCTGCCTTTGGCTCAGGTCATGATCCTGGAGTCCTGGGATCAAGCCCCGTGTTGGGCTCCTTACTCTGCCACTCCCCCTGCTTATGCTCTCTCGCTCTCTCTCAAATAAATAAAATCTTAAAAAAAAAAAATTAATTAATTTAAAAAATCTTTTGAAAAAAGAACTGGAGAAGATATTTGCAAATCTTATATTTTATATATCCAGAATATATAAAGAACTTCTATAATACAACAAAAAGATAAACAACCTAATTAAAATAAGGGCAAAGGACTTGAACGGACATTTTTCCAAGGAAGACATACAAACGGTTAATAAGCACGTGAAAAGATGTTTAACATTTGTCATTAGGGAAATGCAATTCAAAACCACAATGAGCTAACACTTCACACTTATTAGGATAGCTATTATTTTTTATTTATTTTATTTTATTTTAAAGACTTTATTTATTTGAGAGAGAGAGAGCACAAGCAGGGTGAAGGGCAGAGGGAGAGGAAGAAGCAGACTCTCTGCTGAGCAGGGAGCCCAGTGCAGGACTCCATCCCAAAACTCCGGGATCATGACCTGAGCCAAAGGCAGACGCTTAACCAACTAAGACACCCAGGTGCCCCTAGGATAGCTATTATTTTAAAATGCAGAAAAAAACAAGTGTTGGCGAGAATGTGGAGAAACTGGAACTCTTACACATTGTTGGTGGGAATGTAAAATGGTGCAGACTCTGTGGAAGACAATTTGATGGTTTCTCAAAGAGTTCAACATTGAATTACCATATGATCCACCAATCCTGTTCCTATGTATATACCCAAAAGTATTAAAAAAGGGACTCAAACAGGTACTTGCACACCAATGTTCATTAGTAGCACTATTCACAATAGCCAAAAGGTGGAAACAACCCAAGTGTTCATCACCAGATGAATAGATTAAAAAATGTGATATAAACATACAATGGAGTTATCATTTAGCCATGAAAAGGAAGGAAGTTCTGACACATGCTACAATATGGATGAATACTGCAAACATTATGTTAAGTGAAATAACAAACACAAAAGAACAAATATTGTATGATGCCACTTTTATGAGGTACCTAGAATCCAAATCTTCATAGAGACAAAAAGTAGAACAGAGGTTACAGGAGATTGAGGTTGAAAAGGAAGTTACTGCTGAATGGGTATGGAGTTTCTGTTTGGCATGATGAAAAATTTCTGGAAATGAAAAGTGATGATGGTTGCTCAACACTGTGAATGTGCTTAATAACACCGAATTGTACTCTTAAAAATGGTTGAAATGGCTTTAAGAAATTGCACAGTCTAAATTCATCCTGGTATTTTAAAAAACGTATTTCACACATAATAAAGTACCTAGGATAGTGCTGGGCAAATATGGTGCTAAATATTATGGGGAACACATGAAATAAGCAGATGAGCTTTCCCTAAAATGGCCTAGAATCACATTTGAGAGACAAGTTTTATACACATTAAGTTGGTGCTCTCCAAAGTAAGCATGATCATAGCCCAGGAAGTATACAAGGTGATCCACTGGGAAGCAAAAAGAAAAACACAGAAATTCAATTTATATATTTTAAAATCTAAGATAGTAAGAAAGGAAGGTTTGCTAATAGTAGACATCTTGACACAGGTGCCCTCACTCAGCCCAGAGGGTCCAAAGATCTTGCAAAACACCAGCATGTTTTTGGCCTTTAGCTAATTATAACTAATTGCAAGTTAGGTGGCCATTTGGATATATTATCTAGTTTTAATTAAACCAAGTTCCACAAAATAGACAAGTATCTTAACAAGATTTCTATAAAGAAATGTTGGACAGAAGATTTGTAGTACAAGTCTAAGTGAATGACAGGGAAATGACAAAGGTGAAGCTCCTACCTAGCAAAGTACACATCATCTGCCACCTTCTTGTGAAAACACAATGCTGAGCTAATCTCTATCAAGGCACTGGCTAAAATAATCTTAAATCATGAAGACTACTGGAAATATGAACTCATATTCACTCTCAATAATGACCTATAGTTAATAAAATACAGTTTAAAATGTTCTAAAAACATCATTCCATCTTTAGCTCATCATTTTTATATTTGTATTTTGCATATATTCAGTGATTCATATTATATACTAGCTTGGTAGTATATGTCCATCCTGTATTGGAAGGATACATTATTTACATATATTGGAAGGATGTGCTAGAACATTTTGTATTGATGCAGTGTATGATCAAGAGTTTAAATATTATTGTCAATATAAACAATACACGTTATGGGTAGTCTGGAATAGAAAAGTGGGTTGAGTTGTGTGAATTAAAATGTGATCTAGGGGTGCCTGGGTGGCTCAGTCAGTTAAGCGTCTGCCTTCGGCTCAGGTCATGATCCCAGGGTCATGATCCCAGGATCCTGGGATCGAGTCCCGTAACAGGCTCCTTGCTCAGCGGGGAGCCTACTTCTCCCTCTGCCTGCCACGCTCCCCCTGCTTGTGCTCTCTCTTTCTCTGACAAATACATAAAATCTTAAAAGAATAAATAAAATGTGACCTAGGCCTTGAAAGTAGTTTAAAATCTGGACAAACACAGGGTGAAGGGGAAGGTATTCCAAGCAGAAGGAACCATGTGAACAAAAGCTTAGAGGGAAAGACACAGCAGGTTTCAGGGTAGTGAGACTAGCTTGACTAAAACAGAGTTTGTACAATGAAGTAATGAGAGATAAAACTAGAGAGGTAAAATAGGGCCAGATTTCCAGGATCTTAAATAACTGAAGGGTTTGAGCTTAAAGAGTTTGGGCAGAATAGCATAGTTGTTAGGACCACAGGCTTTGGAGCCAAATAGAACTGGGTTGAATCTCAGCTCTGTAACTTATTACCTGTGCAACCCTAGGCAAGTGGCTGAACTTGAGCCTCAGTCTCCTCATCCACATGAAGATGATGATAAGAATTGAGGATAATGAGGCGGGTGTACGGCTCTTTTCCACAGTGCCTGGAAACCTATGTAAGTAAGCACTCACTACAACCTAGCTATTCTTATTCTTACTCCTCTTCAACAGGTAATGGGAAGCCATTATACCTTTTTGCACAGGGGAGGAAAGGGTGAAAATGATGTCTTCGAGAAGTTATCTTGGTGTTGGTTGTGGAAGTTGGATTGTACTGGCAGAGACAGGAAACCTCTTAGAATATTATTACGGTAATCTGGACCCAAGGGACAGAAGGACGTGGGAACAGAGAGGATGTTGTTAAGGAAGAATTAATAGGATTAGACGCCTACTTAGATACAGGAGAAAATAAGGAAGAACTGAAGGTGAACCTAGAGCTTTGAGTTATTTTGATGTCATTATGGAAAATGAGGGCAATTGGGAAAGGAAGTTTAAGAAGTTAGTCTTTTAAAACAATGGAATAACAGTAAATCTTTTCAATACAATGTAAGGTTAGTATAGTCCTTCCATTTAATATTTTATGTAGGTGTTTTCCTGCAGTGAGAAGTTCAAAGTATTTTGTAATTTACTCAACCAACAAGAGCATCAGCCAACATCAGCCATTTTGAGGGTTGTTAGTAAAAGCAGGTTGACTCTTTAATTGTTTATATCTTGCCTATTTCCAAAACGGCTATGAGGTGCTTATAATGAAATACAATTGTTAAAATAAGGTCAAGAGCCATGCAACTGTCAAGGGCAAAGAGTACTGTATGCTAGAAACCCAGGTTAAGGGGAGTTGCTGCACTTGAGCGCTAACCTTAGCTTTCAGGTTTTTAGGATCCAAGGTAAAAATGGAAACAGTAAGTTAGCCACTTGTGCTCTCTGAAGGTGAGTATGCCTGAAAGATTTTAGTTGCCCAGTGCTGGCACAGTGCTTAACAAACGCTTGCTGAAAGAATGAAACGATTGGTACACTAAGATCAAATTAAACATCTCTTCATAAAAAAGACTGGGTACTTCATAGGTTTCAAGGAAGACCAGAAAACTGAAAAACATACCACCAAGATCTAATGCCACCGCTTTCCTAGACTGCGGAAACCAAACTGTGGTATCTAGATGGCCCCTATCAGAATCACGCCCTGCACTTCAGCTGGCACCATCTGTTTCAAAAGCTTCATTTCATAAAGTTCCCTTACATTTGTGTCTAAGCCCAGTTTGATTTATCCAAACCAGGTTAAGATGAAACAAAGACTGTGATATGTGTTGCTAAAGTTTACATTTGTGAAGATATAAAAGGACGAGATGCTAGAAATGCAGAGGTGACAGGCAAGTAGATAATCTGACTGATTTTACTTAAGGCACTGCTAGAAAAAGTCACATTCTTGCTGGGTCTCAGTGATTTTATATCCCATTGAACAAGGCAGGAAATAAAGGTAAAGTTATAGAACCATATACTGTGAACAAACTGTTACGGGTGGAACTGTGTCCCCCTAAAATCTAGTATGTTGAAGTCCTAACCCCCAGCGCCTCAGAATACGACGTTACTTGGAGATAGGGTATTTGCAGAGGTAATCAAATTAGGATAAGGTGATGAGGGTGGGCCCTAATCCAATACGTCCTTATAAAAAAGGAGAAATTTGGAGACAGACATATGTGTAGGGAAAACACCAGCTGAACACGAAGATGGCTATTTACAAGCCAAGGACAGAGGCCTGGAACAGACAGACGCTTCTCTCACAGCCCTCAGAAGAAACCAATCCTGCCAACACGCTGATTTCGGACTTCCAGCCTCCAGAGCTGAGAGAAACTAAATCTCTGTTGTTTGAGTCTCCCTGTTTGTGGTACTTTGTTGTGGCAGCCCTAGCAAACTAATACACAAACTATTTCAGCAGGGTGGTTAATTATGTTTAGGGTTTTGGGATAGGGAACTAAAAGCTGAGCGCTTCCAAATCTCTTGAAACATAAACTTGATTGTTACTAGGAAAGGAAAATTACATAAAAAGAGTAGTTCCTGAACACTTAGGATGTGTTTAGGAAATTAACTTCCATGGTCATCACCTCACGATATATACATAAATCATCATGTTGTGCACCTTACACTTAGACAATGTTGTATGTCAATTACGTATCAGTAAAGCTGGGGGGAAAACAGAACATTAACTTCCAGCTTCATTTTCTCAAGCTCCCTAATGCACAGATAAACCAGAGGTCATCTCATACTGAGTGTTTCTTAAGGAAAGAACCTAAAATTAGTAGGTAAGATGTTGCTTCCCCTAAATGAGAGGTTAGTAAGTTCAACAGCTAAAAAGAAATCACGGTCAAAGAATGCTCTTCTTTTTAGTTATCATGGTTTTTTTAAACCGTCAGGTGAAGAAATTTTTTTGACAGATGAAATGGCCTTTATGCTATCATTTTGTGTTCATTTCTTAGTGATCTGAGTTCAGGGACACATTGTACCTCACTGGCTTATGTTCTGTGCAGGCGTGTATGTGTGCATGCATGCGTGTGCATGTGTGTGTGTGTGTGTGTGTGTGTGTGTGTGTGTTTAATAGCAAACATACTTGCAAAGACAGTTAAAGAAATAGACATAATATTAGCTTTCAATCTGGGCTCTCTGTTCTATTCCATTGATCTCTATGTCTGTCCTTATGCCAGCACTGCACTATTTTGATTACTGTTGCTTTATAGTAAGTTTTGAAAGCAGTGATAGAACAACCCATCCTGAAATTCACATGGAATCTCAAGGAGCCCTGAATAACCAAAACAATCTTTCAGAGAGAGAGAGCACGAGGCAGGGGAGGGTCAGAGGGAGACAAGTGGTGCTGGAAAAACTGAACATCCCCATGCAAAAGAATGAAGTTGAATCCTTTCCTTACACCATGTATAAAAATTAACTTGAGGGGCGCCTGGGTGGCTCAGTCGGTTAAGCGACTGCCTTCGGCTCAGGTCATGATCTCAGGGTCCTGGGATTGAATCCCACATCAGAATGTGGGGCAGTCTACAGGACAAATGGCCTGGTTTCTTCAATAAATAAGTGGCATGGAACAAAAACCAGGAGGGGAAGGGAATGTTTTAAATAGAAGAGACCTGAGGGGCGCCTGGGTGGCTCAGTCGGTTAAGGGACTGCCTTTAGCTCAGGTCATGATCTCAGGGTCCTGGGATCCAGCCCCACATCGGGCTCCCCACTCAGTGGGGAGTTGGCGTCTCCCTCTGACCCTCCCCTGCCTCGTGCTCTCTCTCTCTCTAATAAATAAATAAAATCTTTAAAAAAGAGAGAGATCTGAAAGATCATGGTTGGAACATGTTTGAATCAGTAAAACAGACATTTTTGAGAACAGTGAGAATTTTAACATGGACTGGTTATTAGATGACATTAAAGAATAACTTAATTTTGCTAGATGTAATGACGGCATTGTGATTATGTAAGAAAAAAAGTCCTTCTCAGAGACTCATACTGAGTGTTTGTGGGTAAAAAGAGATCAGGGATTTACTTTCAGGCATCCTCCCCAAAAGGTTAGTAAGTTCAACAGCTAAAAAGAAATCACAGTCAAAGAATGCATATAGAGAGGGGTGCCTGGGTGGCTCAGTCTGTTAAGCGTCTGACTCTTGATTTCAGCTCAGGTCATGATCTCAGGGTCATGAAATTGAGCCCTGTGTTGGGCTCTGCCCTGGGCATGGAGCCTGCCTTGGACTCTTTCTCTCCCTCTTCCTCTGCCCCTCACCCCCTCCCCGGCTCACGCGCTCTCTCTTTCTTTCTCTCTCTCTCTCACTCAAAAAAAAGAATGCATATAAAGAAATATGCAATTTAAGATATCTATCAGACCATTAAGCTGCTGAAAATAAGTCTTGATTTTCCATTCAATCAGTACCCAGATTGAAAGCTAATATTATTTCTATTTTCCCATTTAATTCACTTTCTTCTTGTGTTTCATTTTAAATGTTTATAACATATATTCTGTCACTATGGAAATAGACTGCTTTACAATTTACTGACCAGTTAAATTTTTCTTGATTTCAAGCTTCATAGTCAAATAGCAACATATAATCAATTTTAAAGTATTGATCTCATTTAGGGGAAGCAACAAAACAAACTGCACAGATAAACCAGAGGTCATCTTACCTACTAATTTTAGGTTCTTTCCTTAAGAACTTCTAAAAGAGCTCCATACTTGCAAAGACAGTTAAAGAATGTTTTATCCACTAAAAAGTAAAAGAATCTTTTTCCCATACTTGTTTGCTACTGGATGACAGGCTGGACTTCAGGGAAGCCATGGTGTGAGAGGGAGAGAGGGAAAGGAAGCAGGAGTTGGAGTCCTAAACACCAGACTCCTGAGATACTATGGCTTCTGCGCCACTGACACAGGGAAAAGGTAGCTGGAAAGGAATCCAGTAATTTGGGGCTAGTTCTGGCTCTGACATTCACTAACTCTGAACACTGGGTAAATTACTAAATTTCTCCTGTCATGAGTTTCTGATCTTATGTTGTGAGATAAAATGAGAGCACAGATGTAAAGTACCTATTTTAGCGCTAAGTAAATAATAAGTGCTTCATAACAGTTAAGCCGCCCTTGAACAAAAATCTGCTTGTAGTTGGGTCAGAAAAATCCTACCACCTGTGGTGGAGTGGTGATTTGATCTTTTGAGGTCTGTGGCTAATCTTTGGATAATTAAAAGGTTTAACTGTGTATTAGGCGTTTGCTATTAAACACACACACACACACACACACACACATGCACACGCATGCATGCACACATACACGCCTGCACAGAACATAAGCCAGTGAGGTACAATGTGTCCCTGAACTCAGATCACTAAGAGATGAACACAAAATGATAGCATAAAGGCCATTTCATCTGTCAAAAAAATTTCTTCACCTGACGGTTTAAAAAAACCATGATAACTATGGTCATTATGAACCTAAAAATTAATTTTCTTTTTTCTTTGCGATCTCTGAAAGAGGTCAGATTCAAGGCAGAAGAGTATATTGTCTTTCTGGAAACTATCAGTTTATTAAAATAGGTAATAACTCAAAGAAATATAGGACTCCTTAGTTGTTTTTTTTTAGAGGAACCATTACTAGAATTAAAAACAGAATCACATGTGACCTAATTTGGAATTACTGAACCACAGGTATTTTTTTAAAGAAAAATAAAGTTTTCTTTTTATTGAACAGCTATCAGTTTTGAAAGTCTTCTTACCTGTTTGATTTGATGAAGGCGACCATAGGAAGCACGGATGGGGATAGGAGAGGGTGGCAAAAACTGAAATTTAAAATATAAAAGTCAATACCCAAGCTAACATAACATTGAATATTAATCATACTTCAATAAAAAAATAAACAGAAGTCAAGCTGGCTTTAATGTTTCTGATTAATTATTTCTAAACATTAATTAAGTCAATGTTGAATTACCTAAAATGTCTGAGTGCCTAATGCATGTTAGCAACAGTATTAGTTAAGCTTAAAATTAAAGAAATAATAAAAGATCCAACTGACTCTTGACTGAAAATTATACTAATCAAAAGTACATATATATAACAGAACAGAACAAAATAACTGAGTTAACATAAAAGATACCGGGCAGAACATCAACAGAACATTTTGTTTATCTCTACTTTCCCTTTCCCAAGTCACTGGATCTTGAAATCACCTCACTTTTTGTTGCCAGTTTTATCTTGCAAAAAACAAACAAAATAACCCCATCATGTATCTTAGAACCCAGCTGAAGAAACCACACTTTCATAACATGAAATGACTTAAGGCAGTCACTTCCAAGTAGCTCAGCACATTTTCTCTTGCTTGTTCAGATACTTGTCATTTAGACTACTTTCTCCTGTTCTGTCTTATCTCAAAGCTTATGAGGACCCACACAAGAGGGGAATGAAAGAATGGAGGGATTTAAAGCTAAGTGTGAAAATGAGGCTTGAAAAGTACCTTTAGAATTCATTTATCCATTCTACCTGTATGCTGGTTAGTTCTTGAAATGCCAGATAATGAATCTACCATATCTTACTTTTACATTATATCTTAAGAGCACACTGAGTTGTGCATTCAGAAATATTTAATGAGGTAAACCACTGTGCTAGACCCTGAGGATCCAAAGAGAAATAAAGCATTTTCCTGTCCTTGAGAAATTCAAAGTGTAGGTAGGAAAAATTAGGCCATAGGTCAGTGCGCCAGAACAAGTTATGATTCGTGGGAAGTCAAAGCACAGAGACTATATTTCTGCCTGGGGTTCCTGGGGAAGGCTTCATAGAGGAGGGTAGGAATTCAATAGACAGGAAAGAGGAAGCAGGGTATTTCAGGAAGTGAGAAGAGATGCTCAGGCAGAGGCATGTTTGGGGAACAGAGAGATTCAGGGTGGCTGAAATTTGGTACATGATAGGGCATGAAAGGAAGCAAATCTGGGGAAATTTGGCTGAAACCAGATTATGGATTTTGGACTTTAGTCTTTTGAGCCCAATAGGAAACCTAAAGCATAGATCCTTCTGAGTTCTTAAAACTCAAAGTATTTTAGGGGCACCTGGGTGGCTCAGTCCTTAAGCATCTGCCTTCGGCTCGGGTCATGATCCCAGGGTCCTGGGATCGAGCCCCACACTGGGCTCCCTGCTTCGGCAGGAAGTCTGCTTCTCCCTCTCCCACTCCCCCTGCTTGTGTTCCCTCTCTCGCTGTCTCTCTCTGTCAAATAAATAAAATCTTCTAAAAAAAACCTCAAAGCATTTTAAACAAGATCATATCTGTTTTAGAAAGGCAACCCTAGCAGCATATACAGAACAAAATGAGGGTGGAGGGAAGAGGGACTAGAAGCAGGATCAAAGGCCAGGTAAAAGATAATGAGAGTCTGAATGAAAAAGGGTGGGATGAAGAGAAGGAGGCAGACTGGAGAAATGATGAGAAAGTGAAAAGAGGGGTGCCTGGCTGGCTCAGTTAGTAGAGCACATGACTCTTAATCTCAGGGTTGTGAGTTTGAGCCCCATGTTGGGAGTAGAGATTACTTAAAAATAAAATCCTTAGGGGTGCCTGGGTGGCTCAGTCAGTTGAGCGTTCAACTCTTGATTTTGGCTCACGTCATGATCTCAGGTCGTGGGATTGAGCCCTGAGTGGGGCTCTGAGCTGAGCATGGAGCCTGCTTAAGATTCTCTCTCACCCTCTCCCTCTGGCCCTCCCGCCCTGCACTCAACACGTGCTCTCTCTCTAAAACAATGAAAAATTAAAAAATAAATAAAATCTTAAAAAAAAAAAGAAAGAGTGAAAAGAGCTCAAGATTGGTCTGAAGTTCCTGGCTGAAACCCATGGGTGGGTGGTAGCCAGGAAAGGCAGTAAGAGGAATGAGTTGGTGTGTGGGGAGAAGGTGAGTGTTCAAAAAGGTGTGTTGGATATATAACAATTTTTATGAAGTAGCTAGTCTGAATTTTTATTAGATTTTAAAATGTATCATGTGACTCTTTAAGGGGCATTTTCTCTCACCAGTTATATTTTGCTTAAGAAAGTGTTAAAACCACATGAGAGACTATGGACTCTGAGAAACAAACTGAGGGTTCTAGAGGGGAGGGGGGTGGGGGGATGGGTCAGCCTGGTGATGGGTATTGAGGAGGGCACGTTCTGCATGGAGCACTGGGTGTTATGCACAAACAATGAATCATGGAACACTTCATCTAAAACTAATGATGTGGGCGCCTGAGTGGCTCAGTTGGTTGGGCGACTGCTTTCGGCTCAGGTCATGATCCTGGAGTCCCTGGATCGAGTCCCTCATCGGACTCCCTGCTCAGCAGGGAGTCTGCTTCTCCCTCTGACCCTCCCCCCTCTCATGTGCTCTCTCTCTCATTCTCTCTCTCTCAAATAAATAAATAAAATCTTTAAAAAAAAAAAACTAATGATGTAATGTATGGTGATTAACATAATAAAATAAAATTTAAAATAAACAAATAGAAAGAAAGAAAGAAAGAAAGAAAGAAAGAAAGAAAGAAAGAAAGGTGTTAAAACCAGTTTGTTTTTTCTAATCATTTGCTAGAGGGTGGAGGCAACAGCCAAGGTATAGAAGTAACAACAGAAAATTCATATGAGGGGGGCGCCTGGGTGGCTCAGTTGTTAAGTGTCTGCCTTCGGCCCAGGTCATGATCCCAGGGTCCTGGGATCGAGCCCCGCATCCAGCTCCCTGCTCGGCGGGAAGCCTGCTTCTCCCTCTCCCACTCCCCCTGCTTGTGTTCCCTCTCTCGCTGTGTCTCTCTTTGTCAAATAAATAAATAAAGTCCTTAAAAAAAAAAGAAAGAAAGAAAACTCATATGAGGATCACTGAAAATTCTCTACATCTAAATTACACTGGACAAGGAGCCATAATTACTTCATCATAACAAGTCACTCAGAAAAATAGGGCCCTTTAAGTATTTCAATATTTACTGGGCCCTTATTATGTTTAAGGAACTGTTTTTCTTACAGAGGGGAAGGAGAGATTAAAAGAAAAATAAGCCATAGTTATTACCCACAGACACCTTACAGTCCAGACACAAGAGCTAATTATTATATAAGAGACAAGGAAATGAGTGTCAAATGGAGGCAAAGTAGGGTGGGGATAAAAAGCAAAGATTAAGTGAATGGGCACAGGGAGTGGGAGATGGGAGACAGGTAAGGCACAAGGTAGCGGTGTGAGTTGGGCCTCGTAGGGCGAAGAGTTTGACAGCATAAGCAAGAGAAAAGGAAAAGTGCTAGGCATGTTTTAGGAAACATGTTTTAGGAAAGGTTGTTAGTCCTGTGTGAGTGCAGTGCGAGATGTCTCTGGAGGGATAGAAGATTCTGAGGCCGGGGCGCCTGGGTGGCTCAGTCGGTTAAGCATCTGCCTTCGGCTCAGGTCATGATCCCAGGGTCCTGGCATCGAGCCCCGCACTGGGCTCCCTGCTCAGTGGGAAGCCTGTTTCTCCCTCTCCCACTCCCTTCTTGTGTTCCCTCTCTCGCGGTGTCTCTCTGTCAAATAAATAAATAAAATCTTAAAAAAAAAAAAAAAAAGATTCTGAGGCCAAGAGGGTGAAGATGCTGGAAAGCCTTGAATGCCACACTAAAAAAAAAAAAATTGAACTGTGGCAAAATTATCTACTTTGGTATACACAGATGAGCAGATTATACCTAACAGCACTGTCTATTTAGCTTTGGATGAGACACACTCACATATTCATCGGCCCTGAGCCTGGTTCAGGCTCTATCCAGGATGGGTATGAAGAAGGAGTATTAGACAGCTAATGACTGTTGACTGGCCAGAAATTCAGACTAGCCTGTACTAATCATGTTCCAGGGTTGATAGTTCAAGAAAATTCCTAATTTGGGGCGCCTGGGTGGTTCAGTTGGTTAAGCATCCAACTCTTGACTTTGGCTCAGGTCACGATCTCAGGGTTGGGCCTCATGTCAGACTCTGTGCTGAGTGGGGAGCTGGCTTAGGATCTCTCTCCCTCTGCCTCTGCCTCTGCGCTCACACTCTCTCTCTCAAAAAAAAGATAATATATATATATAGTTTAAAAGAAAGAAAATTCCTAATTCAAATCAATAAGGCTACTAGCTGACCTTTTTCACAAAAGTCAGCACTTCTCTCCATAAAACTTGCATAAAAGGGATATATTGGACATATGATTTGTTGCTATATGGAATAGTGCTATGAAAGATGTAACAAGAGTTTCTCTTTCAAGTGTCTATTTGTATGAAATATGGTAATGGTGATAATGCATGTAATATGCTTCACATAGTGCCTGGCACACAGTATGTGCTCAGTAAATGGTAACTATTACTATCACTACCACCATTATCACCACCATCATCAAGTATTTCTAGAATCAATGTTTAATGACAAAAAAACAACAACTAGAATTATATATGGTAGCTTTATAAGACTTAGATATCTATTCCTTGCTACCCAGCATTCTTTATTATTTTTCCCATCTGATCTTCTGATTTACTTTTAATAGACTTTATTATTATTATTTTTAAAGATTTTATTTATTTATTTGACAGAGAGAAAGAGCGAGAGGGGGAACACAAGCAGGGGGAGTGGGAGAGGGAGAAGCAGGCTTCCCGCGGAGCAGGGAGCCCGATGCGGGGCTCGATGCCAGGACCCTGGGATCATGACCTGAGCCGAAGGCAGACACTTAACGACTGAGCCACCCAGGCGCCCCTAGACTTTATTTTTTAGATCAGTTTTCCGTTCACAGCAAAACTGAGTGGACGGTACAAAGATTTCCTCTGCTCTCACATAAGCAGAGCCTCTCCCACTATCAAAAGCTGAACGAAAGTGGTAAATAGTTAGAATAGATGAACCTACATTGACATGTCATTACTACCCGAAGTTCATAGTTTACATTGGAGTTCACTCTGCGTGTTATACATTCTACAGGTTTGGACATATGTATAATGACCCATATCCATCATTATAGTACCATACTGAATAGTTCCACTGCCCTAAAAACCCTCTGTGCTCCACCTATTCATCCTGCTCTTTTTTTTTTTTCAATAGAAACTGACTTACTTTCTTCTCATAATAAAGCAATACATGCACAGTATAAAACATAATTAATGGGAAAAAAACCAGCAGCACCCACCATCCAGAGATGACCATAGTAAAGATCTCAGTGTTTCTTTTTCCAGAACTGGATCCTACTGCACAATACTATTTTGCAGTTTAGGTTTTTCTTTATAATTTTTTTGAGATTTTATTTCTTTGAGAGAGAGTGCATGAATGGGGGGAAGAGCAGAGGGGGAGGGCGAGGGAGAGAGAATCTCTCAAGCAGACTCCATGCTGAGCGTAGAGCCTGACACAGGGCTTGCTCTGATGACCTTGAGATCATGACCTGAGCCGAAACCAAGAGTTGGATGCTCACCCAACTGAGCCACCTGGGTGCCCCATTTTTTTTCTTTATAATTTAATACATTCTGGCTCTGCATCTGAGGATGCTCACAGCTTTCAGCTTATGCACCAGCTTCTATCAAAATGTCCACTGTTCACGAATTCTGTGCAAACTCCGCTTGGAGGGTGACCACTCTACACCCCCAAATGCATACAGGTCAGTTAAAACATACACCAACTTTGATGTGAACAATGCTTTGAACATTGAAACGGCATCAAGGCTAAAAGTGTGGATGAGGTCACTGTCATCAACATGTTGACTAACGACAGCAATGAGGAGAGACAGGATATTGTCTTCACCAACCAGACAAGGGCCAAAAAGGAATTTGCATCAGCATTGAACTCAGCCTTGCCTGGCCACCCGGCCACCTGGCCACCTGGAGAAGGTGATTTGGGACCTACTGAAAACACCTGCTCAGTATGAGGCTTCCAAGCTGAAAGCCTCTCCTATGAAGGTGCTGAGGACTGATGAGGACTCCCTCACTGAGATCATCTGCTCAAGGACCAATTAGATGCTAGAGGAAATTAACAGTCTACAAGGAGATGTACAAGACTGATCTGGAGAAGGACATTGTTTCCAACACATCCGGTGACTTCTGCAAGCTGACGGTTGCCCTTGCAAAGGGTAGAAGAGCAGAGGATGACTCTGTCATTGATTATGAACTGTTTGACCCTAGATGCCTATGATCTCTAATGCTGGAGTGAAGAGGAAAGGAACTGATATTCCCAAGGGGATCAGCATCATGACTGAGCAAGTGTGTATCACATTCAGAGAGAATTTGAAAGGTACAAGAGCTACAGCCCTTATGATCAAGGAGGAGGTCAAAAGAGACCTGGAAAATGCTTTTCAGAGGCACCTGGATGGCTCAGTCGTTAAGCATCTGCCTTCGGCTCAGGTCATGATCCCAGGGTCCTGGCATCGAGCCCCACATAGGGCTCCCTGCTCAGGGAGGAAGCCTGCTTCTCCCTCTCCCACTCCCTCTGCTTGTGTTCCCTCTCTTGCTGTGTCTCTCTCTGTCAAATAAATAAATAAAAAATCTTAAAAAAAAAAAAAAGAAAATGCTTTTCAGAAACTGGTCCAGTGTATTCAGAACAAGCTCCCCTATTTTGATGACTGACTGATTCCATGAAGGGTAAGGGAGCTCATGATAAGGTCCTGATTAGAATCATGGTCATCCACAATGAAGGAAGGGGACATGTTAAAAATTAGGTCTGAATTCAAGAGAAAGTATGGCATGTCCCTGCACTACCACATCCAGGAAGACAGTAAGGGCAACTACCAGGAGGTGTTACTGTGCCTGTGGGGCGGAGCAGAATGAAGTGCAAATGTCCAAGTGGTGCTCCTGTGCTTCCAGCTAGCAGTTCTAGGAAATCAGCTTGTGACGAACAGCCCCTTGTGCCCATCCCTGTGAGGATGATGTTAGCGTTGCCCCCCACCCCAACTTTATTTTAGTTGCCTAGGCATTGTTTGGCTTTCCCCACTAGTATCTCCTTTCAGCCAAAAAAATGAACAGTTCAAGGAGTTGGAAGTGAAATCTATGATGTGAAACACTTTGCTTCTTGTGTATTGTGTTATAAACAGATGGATAAACTGAATTTTTACTGTAGAAACAAAACAAAAATAACTTAATACATTCCACATATCTTTCCATGTTAAAATTCACCTGCAGCACCATTTTTATTTTTGTTTCTTTCTTTTTTTTTAATTTTTATTTTAAGTAGGCTCTACACCCATTGTGGGGCTTGAACTCATGACCCTGAGATTAAGAGTCACATGCTCTACGGACTGAACCAGCCAGGCACCCCACCTGCAACAGCATTTTTAAAGGCTGAATATTATACTATATGAATGTACCATAATAAGAAACACTCATTATGTGCCAGGCATGTCTTATCTCACTCAATTCTCACAACAACCCCATGACGTAGACATTATTATTATTGTCTCCATTTTAAAGATTAGAAAACTGAGGGCCAGAGAAATTAGGCAACTTGTTCAAGTTCATACAGCTAGTAATTGCTCGAACTGGGATTCAAACACAGATAATGAAAGCTCATTCATTTAACCTATTCCCTAACCATTCATATTTTTGCCACATTTTTTTGCTCACTCATAAATAATGCTGTGATAACAACCTCTAAGCTAATCTTTGCACATATCCTTAAAGAATTCTTTAGGAGAAATTCATAGAGATGGAATTTCTGGGTCACAATGCTATTGATACGCATTGCCAAACTGTCCTCCAGAAAGCTTATACAAATTTACTTTCTAGCAGTGTATGAGAATATCAATTTTCTTCTATCTCTCCAACATTAGATATTATTACTAATTTTAAAAAGTTGTACAGCCATTCTTAAAGCATGCTATAAAAATAATCTACTTTCCAAAGCAAGTAGAAAATATTGTGATTTATCCACAGTTTGGGATATTCTCCCCCAGTGCTTCCCTTTATTAGCATTGATCACTGAGAAGCTGTTATACAGTGACATGAACCAAATCTGAAAAATACAGGTTTTCCCTTTAAAAAAGCCCCATCAAATACCCACACACATCTTTTGAACAAACAGAATGTTAATACATTTAATTCGTGCTACTGATGCTCATATTGTTATCATTCAAATGCCCAGAAAGTTCACAATATAAAATGTGAAACACTCTAATTGGAAAGACATGCTAACCTGAACTTAAATATATACATACGCACTATATAAAGAAATTATGGTACTTTAGCTGTATTATGATATCATGTTATAAAAAACAAGAGAATTGCGTGGTGTGGCAAACTGTCCCAAACTATGAAAGACTTCCTGGAAGAGATTATTTTTAATTGAAATCTAAGAGATGGGAAGGAACTGGTTAGTTTCAGATAAAGGTTTAGAATTTCCTACTGGAAAACTTTATCTAGGAAATCCTGAGAAGACTACCTGACTAAAATTAATGAGATCAACAGGAATGTAGTGTGAAATGTCTGGGGGAGGAAGGATTTGAACTTGAGCTATAGAATCATAAGCCACAAAATGTGGATTAAATATTGGACTTGGCTGATTTTTTAGGAATAACACGGAAAATTAATTGGAGGAAAGAAGGCTTCTAGAAGACAATCTCCCACAAATTAAGCACTACAGGTGGTTTGAAAGGGAATTACCTTAGATAATTTTTTAAAGATTTTAAAGAGAGAGAGAGCACAAGCAGGGGGAGCGGCAGGCAGAGCAGGCAAGGGAGAAGCAGGCTCCTGGCGGAGCAGGGAGCCCCGATGCGGGACTTGATCCCAGGACCCTGGGATCATGACCTGAGACGAAGGCAGATGCTTAACCAACTGAGCCACCCAGGCGTCCCCAGATAATTCTTCTACATGAAACAAAGTATTAAAATAGAAACAAAGCATTTTCTGAGAGGTCAATAAACCTCACTGGTGTCTTTTATGTAAATTTCTCATTGTGCCTGTTTCTCACACTTTGGGAGGGGAGAGGAGTCTTTGGGAGGAAGCAAGAGTACCAGCACCAAGGAATGAGGTCATGGGGGTGGGGAGGAGTAGGGGCGTTGGGGAAGTGGGCTGGGTGAAGCGGATTATTCCCAAGCATTATCTTCAATGAAGGAATTAAGATAGGAAAGATCAAGCTTAGTTCCATTTAAAAGAGAAACCACAGACAACTAATATTGTAAAGACATTAAATTCTTTGAAAAGAATTTTAACTTCACTACGTTTGCTATTTTTAACCCATTCCTTCTGTAGTTACTAGAGATAAAGCACTTAGAAAATCCTGAACAGGAGCTGTATGCTATGTTTATCAATGCCTCTTCCTAGTTCCTGCAGTGACTGATCCTGAGCATGAACTGGGGAATGTAGGCTAGCAAGACAGAGAATAAAGCAGGGCCAGGAATGTATTATACACTCACTACTGGGTGGGCCATAAATTAAATTAGTTTGTAGTTGCCACATGAAAAGCAAAACCTAATCAGATAAATATCAGTAGCCATAAAATTAAAAGGGACAAATTGCTCAAGAAGAGCACAATCATTTCTGACAGGAAGATGACAAATTTCTCCCGCTTTTCTTGGAGTAGGAGGGGGTGGAGATGGAGAAGAGATGTGGCCGCCCCAAATTCAACAGAGGTGCCAGGAAGAGAATTCCTAGTGGAAGAGTGGGGAACAGGCACGGCAACCCTGGAGTTCTTAGGAGATACAGCGAAGGGATAATCAGGGGGAAGGCACGGTCCCCATGGTCAGAAGAGGGCCTCGGGTTTCTGCTCATCAGAAGTGGGATGGAGTGATTTTCTGAGAGTGCAGAGGAAAATATTGGAGCTTAATTAAGAAAATAATTGTGAGAGAACAGATTTTTACAAGGATTGGAAATATGCATCTTTATCTGCATGTTAAATGGCACCCATGGTTCTTCAGTGCCTTGTACCACTGCAATTTTTTCTAAAACACTTTTACCTACAGTGAAATACATGAAAAGTAGTCCTGATTTTGAAAAAATTTAACTGTGATAAAATATACATAAAATTTGCCATCTTAACCATTTTAAGTGTACAGTGCAGTAGTGTTAAGTATATTCATGTTGCTGTGCAACCAATCTCCAGAACTCTTTTCATCTTGCAAAACCAAAACTCTATGCCCATTAAACTCCTCTCATTCCACCCCCACGCCAGCCCCTGGCAACCACCATTCTCCTTTCTGTCTCTGTGACCTCTAGGTTCCTGCAGCACCAATTTTAAGGACAGTCTAGTATGGGAAAGGACCCTTACACTTAGGATTTATGTTATCACTCAACAATACGTGTATTCTTTCAAAAATGATGTTTCTATCTTGTAACGTGATATATCAGGATTCTGTTACTCCTGCCAAAAGCATTCTAATTATGTCATTCTCCCAGACAATTCAGCCTATTTATCCTGAAAGCAAGTATCAACCTACGTGAGTCTTACAATAATAACGAAGCGATACTTCGAGCAAAATAGAAGCCTATGCATTATGCTGTTACAGCAAGCCAAACCAATAAGTCTTGAAATTCCCATCATCAAGTCCGTGTGAATGACGTCAGTTCTGCCAAACAGCCGTTCTGTAAGATGGTTTGTTTGGAACGTGTATCATATTAAATTGAACCTTACGCAAATTAAGAGCCTAGAATTCCTAAGGAAAATTATGCATTTAAAGAACTGCCAGGTACATGTTTGCTCTCTATATGTACTATTGCTAATAAAACATCTAGTACTTATTGAGCGCTTAGTATGTGTCAGTGCTGTGCTGAGTGCTTTACGCTGATTTTTTTATATGCTATAAGCATTTTTTTCTTTATTTTTTTGAGAGAGAGAGAGAGAGAGCATGCATGAGCAGGGGGGAGGGGCAGAGGCAGAGGGAGAAGCAGACTACCCGCTGAGCAGGGAGCCCGACGCGGGGCTCGATCCCAGGAGCCCGGGATCATGACCTGAGCCGAAGGCAGACGCTTAACCGGCTGAGCCACCCAGGCACGCTGCATTTTTTTTCTTTAGACTGTGGTAAAATACACATAACGTAAAATTTATCGTGTTAACCATGTTTAAATGCACCAGTGCAGTAGCGTCAAGTATATTCACATTGTTGTGCTATGTGCTCTACGTTTTTCTCTTTTTCTCTTTCTTCCAGTTTTTCTGAGATATTTTACATCGATTAATGTGCTCAACTTCCACAAAGCTATGAGGCAGATACTGTCACATTCCCATCTTGCGGAAGAGGAAATTAAGGCGCAGAAAGGGTAACGTGCATACAAATAGCCAAGCTAGTCTGTATGATGCCACTTACAGGCCCTCACTTCTCAGGCATTCTTCAACCCAATCCAATCTGGCTTCATCTCACCCCACCCCTCTCTCCACGGAACTTGCTTTCGAATACAAGAAATTCATTAATAATCTCCATTTTGGTAACTCAAAGGACACTTCCAGTTTTTATCATGTTTGACCACTTGATAGCATGTAACTTAACACTTTTCCTTGTATTTTCATGGTACTACTAGTGATCTTTAAAGCTGTTTCCTATAGCCTCTTTTTTCCTTTTATACTCTCTCCATAGGTCACATCATTCATTCCCACAGCTTTAAATAAGGATCTACTGATGATGCCTAAATGTGTGTCTCTAGCCCAGATCTCTATCCTGAGCTTCAAACTAGTACAACTAACATCTCTACTGAGAGATCCCAGAGAACTTCAAACTGAACATGTCCAACAATAAACTTATCTTCCCCTCTAAATCCACTTTTTTGCCAAAGTTTCCCCTCTTCTGTGGCCCCACCAGACCCATCACTTGCCCAAGTGAGAGGCCTAGTAGTCATCTTTGCCACAAGCATTGACCGCCTTCCATCAAATCTCTCAGCAATTGATTCTACCTTTCAAATATCTCATGAATCTCACTCTTCTCCATGTCCACGGCCATCACAGTAGCCAAGGTCACTGCACTTGCCTCCTGTGTGATCATCCTGCATCTCCTTTTGCCCACTTCCAATCTACTTACCACTCTGTAGCCAGGGTAATCTTTTAAAGATTCAAATCTGGTCATGTCAATCACAGACTCAGAATTCTTCAATGGCTTCACACTGACCTCAGGAGGACAAAGTGAAAAATCTTTAACATGACTTGGAAGGCCCTACGAGATCTTGTACTAATCCACATCTCCGATCTCATTTCTCACCACTTCATCTTTACATCCACACTGGCTACAATGCACTTCTTCCAAATTCTCTACACACTCTATTCTCGACCCACCACATTCCCTTTCGTTTCCAGGCCTTCACACATGCCAGTTTTTTACCTGGAATCTTGTCTGCCCCTATGATCCATATCCCAAGCTGGCTAACTCCTACACATCAGTAAGAGCTCAACTAAAGGAGGTCATTTCCTACCTCAGCCCCTCATACTAGGTTAGATCTCTCTGGCAACTAGATCAGGGCTTAATACATAGGAGATTCCTAAAAAAATTTGTAGACTTGGCTGAGCAGAAAAGAAGAACGACTAGGTATGGAGGTCTTCGACATACAAGCAAGTGCTCAATAAATACCATTAAATGAATGAGTAAATGAGTGAGTGAATGGAAGAAGGAAGATTTGTTTAATAAACAATTCTATTTTTTCCCCAGTATAATATTGCATTTGTGGAAATAATATTGGATATCGTTCTACAAAGAAGAAAATATCCAGTTTCTTTTTAAAATAATTTTTAAAAAGATTTATTTTTTTAGAGAGCGTGTGCATGCATATGGGGGAGGGGCAGAGGGAGAGGGAGAGAGAGAAAAAGCCTCAAGCAGACTCCATGCTGAGCGCAGATCCTAGCATGGGGCTTGATCCCACGACCCATATAATCACAACGTGAGCTGAAACTGAGTTGGACGCTTAACTGACTACACCACCTAGGCACCCTGGAAAATATCCAGTTTCAAGATTAGGAGGCAATATTTTAAAATGGGTTCCAAGCTGTAACATTTCACTAAAAAATCATGTAAGAGAAATCTATGAACAATTATATGTCAACAAATTAGATAATCTAGAAGAAATGGACAAATTCCTAAAAAACACACAAATTACCAAACCGACTCAAGAGAAAAGAGAAAATCTCAACAGATCTGTAAACAAGTACAGAGATACAATCTGTTTCAAAACCCTCCCAACAAAGAAGTCTAGGACCGGATATGGCTTCACTGAAGGAAAAATAAATACGTTACCAAACCGACTCAAGAGAAGGCTTCACTGGTGAATTTTACCAAACATTTAAAGAAGAATCAATACCAGTCCTACTCAAACTCTTCCAAAAATAGAAGAAGAGGAACATTTCCTAACACATTCTATGAGATCAGCATTACCCTGATACCAAAGCCAGCAAAGAGACTATAAGAAAAGAAAACTACAAACGTCCCTTATGAATACAGATGGAAGAATTCTCAACAAAATAAGAGCAAGCCAAATCTAACAGTACATTAAGAGGATTATACAACAGAACCAAGTGGGATTTATCTCAGGAATGCAAAGGTGGTTCAATATAAGAAAATCAATGTAATGCATCATGTTAACAGAACAGAGGGGAAAAAAACACATGATCATCTCAATAGATGCAGAAAGCATTTGAAACAATTCAACATGCTTTCATGATAAAAATACTCAGCAAGTAGGAACAGAAAGGAATTTCCCTAACACAATAAAGGGCATTTACCAAAACCTATACCTAATATCATATTCAATCGTGAAAGACTGAAAGCTTTCTACCTAGGGAACAAGACAAGGATGTGTGCTTTTTTTTTTTTTTTTTTTTTTTTGAGAGGGAGGATGGGGGAGGGGCAGAGAGAATCTCAAGCAGGCTCCACGCCCAGCACGGAGCTGACATGGGGCTGGATCTCATGACCCTGAGATCATGACCTGAGCCAAAATCAAGAATTGGATGCTCAACAGACTGAGCCACCCAGGCGCCCTAGGATGTATGCTTTCTGAAAGAAAAGAGAGGTGGTAGCTGAACAACATTGTAAATGCACTAAATGCCCCCGAATTGTATACTTTAAAATAGTTAACTGTATCTTATATGAATTTCACATCAATAAAAAGATTCATATAGTGAATCATTTGTTCGTTTTGGTTTACTGATCTACAAGCATATTTCCTATGTTTATAGGATAATTAGTAGATAAGAGTTATAATTTAGAGATTACATTATAACACCATGAAAAACAAACCTTATTTTCAATTCAAGATAAATGAGAGATAAAAGTTGAAGTAAAAGCCTAAAAACTACTCTTAGGAGAGCTTGCAAATTTTCCTCTCAAAATTAGAATGTTCTTTTAAAAATTGGAAGCCAGATGGTCTTATACATAAAAACAAATCTCAATGTTAAATCCAGATGGGATTTAAAAGTTAATTCTGCTGCAGCTGCAGCCAAGCAATCAAAACTGTAGTCAACGTATTTATTTTTCCTTCAGTGATGTTTAGAGCACTGTTTCTCAAATTGGGAACTTGTTGGAAATGCAAATTCTCAGGCCCTGCCCCACGCCCCCATAATCAGAAACTCTGGGGTTGAGGGCCAGTAGTCTGTTTTATTTTTTATTATTTTTTTTCCCAAAGATTTTATTTATTTATTTGACAGAGAGAGCGAGAGAGCACAAGCAGGGGGAACAGTAGAGGGAGAGAGAGAAGCAGGCTCCATGCCAAGCAGGGAGCCCGATGCGGGGCTCGATCCCAGGACCCTGAGATCATGACCCGAGCCGAAGGCAGACACCTAACCATCTGAGCCACCCAGGCGCCCCCAGTAGTCTGTCTTAACAAGCCTTCCAGGTGCACACTCAAGTTTGAGGACCACTAGTTAAGACCAATAGCACAAGTCTTGGCCAGTGAGGCTGCTACAAGCATTTTCTTACCAGACAATGTTGTGCCATAAACGTTGTGTTATTTCTTGGAGTTGTTAACGTGTCAGCTTGGAACACCTGTGAGTTATCACTACGAAGAAAAAGAAAACATTTGAAATCCATTACAAAAATTTTTTTTAAAGAAATAAGGTTTCAAATACTCAAACAGCAATGCCATTAATGTAAATAGGTTCTTTGTGGAGACAGCTGTGCAGATGGAGAAATTAGAACATGCGCGTGCACACACACACACACACACGCACACGCACACAAAGCCTTAGTTGGCTGAGCCTGAACAAATCTCCATGTAAGGGAAGGAATTCTCAAGCATGCCACTTTACCGCTAATCATGCTACCAAGAATAAGAATAATTTATCATGACCCTGGAAATGCATCATTTTCTGTGTAAACCTGTAACTAATTTAAATTTATGATTGCAGCTACCATGTGCAGTCCCAATTCCCTCTCAACTCTGAAGTTTTCACATGAACAAGAGGGATAATCAATAGCAGGAGTTAACAGAACGGAGATTTTCACAGATGTGTTTTGTTTGACCTACTCGGGATCAAAACGTTTTTAAGTTAGTTACACACACTTGAAATGCTGAGAGGTTTCACATAAATAATCCAGATTCCGGATTTCTAGCTTCTGTTGAAAATCTGCAAGCTGGGTCCACACTGGGCCACATTCCCACATGGCAACAAGAGACTGGAGCTAAGCAGCTGTTCCCTGCTTACGCAGGGGCTTGTCTTCCTCAGCTTCCGTGGTGCCTCGGCCCTATTTGAGCTTGGGACCCTGAACAAGTCTTTTCTTTTTCATGTCTTCTTTTTGTTTTAACTTTTTTATTTTGAAGGAGTTTAAGACTCACAAGACATTGCAAAAATACAGAGGGTTCCCATGTACCTTACACCCAGGTTTCCCCGACGACGTAAGAAGTCGTTAACACTTCCTTTTTTTTTTTTTTTTTTGCCACATCCAATCAGGTGCTAGGTCTCTCTTATAGCCATCTTATTCTTTTCAGACTCCTGGCCAAAAACCAATTCAAAGCCTTTGTACTTTCCTACGTACTCTGCAATAGTCTAATTTGTCCCTTCATCTTGCTTTTGTCCCTACGGCAGTCTACCTGCTCACAACTTTCAGTAACTCTTCATCGTGAGCTGAATTCAGTTACATTCTTTACAATGACATTCAAAGCTCGCCACCATTTAGCTCTAGCCTTTTGGATTTCATGGACTAGTAAAATTTCAAAACAAAATCTTGGCACAAACATACAGTTGCTAACCATCTTTCTTTTGCCAAGTAAAAAAATCCCACCATCTACCAACACCATCATTTCATTTATAAAAGGATATTTTGGTATTAAAAAAATTAAAACAACCTCAGGATAAAGTACAGTCCTGCCCAGGAAAAGACATTTGGCCAACTATATCACAAACGTATTTAAGTACTCTGCACTTAACTTTTTTAAAAACATGGGTTAGTGAAAAAGTCACCTAGGATCAGCACTGGTCAGTGGATGAATATCTGGGAGCCAGTGATCCAGGCACAGTTGACAAGCTCTCTGGAATACACCTATGTTTTTCTGCCTCCAAGCTTGTTCCATACACTTGGAATGCTGTCCCAGCTCTCTGGGTCCCCTCTTCCTGTCTGCTTCCTATCAATCCATCAGGACCCATCTCATATGCCTCCTCTCCAAGAACATTTTCCTTATCCCTCACCAATCCTGCTGTCATTTCTCACTCCATTCTTCGAATCTCCCTAGCACTTTCTTTCCCTCCCTATGTGCATAGATCTTACTCCATCATATATTTAAGTCCTTTGATTATATATTTGCCCTACTAAATTAAAAGCTTATTGGGTCGAGATACATCTTTGCGGCATGGTAATGTGTATATAACAGGCAGTAATTCAATATTTTATGAGAGGATGGGTGTATACATGGGTCTAAGTTTTACTTCATTTTCCAGGAATTTTCCCCTACAAGAATAGGAATGGATTCTAGCAATCATAAGAAAGTTGGAGGGTCACTAATGAGTTACATATTTCCACTTTTTTGTACGTGGGGGGTAATTCTTAAGGCTGGCAATTATATTCTCGCCTAAATTTTTGTCTGTCAATTTAATGACTATAAATGAAAAAAATCATTGAGGAAGCATATATTTCAATTGGTAGGCATCATTCAACATGAATTCATAAAATCCTAGGTGATATCTACAACTGAGTTAAGTGCTACAACTTAGAAAAAGTGATAACTAGATACATGTTCAATGCTCCACATCAAATGATCAATAAGCATAAATATGCTTATTTATGTCTAAATATCTAAACTGCAATATGTTTATGCCAGTTATATTCTCAAAGCAATCATTCTCTATGGCCACTATTCTCTTTCCAGGTTTGTAAGAATTTAATAAAACAGACGGTTGGCAAACTTCTGCAAAGGGCCAGACAGTAAATATTTTGGGCTTTGTGGGACATCCAATCTCTATGGCAACTACTCAGCTCGGTTACTATAGTGGGAAAGTGGCCGTGGACAATAAGTAAGCAAATGGGCATGGCCATCTTCCAATAAAACTTTATTTACAAAAATCAAGTGGCAGGCTGGATTTGGCCTACAAGCAGTAGTTTGACTTTCAAACAGTTTAAATGCAGGATCAGGCTAGAAGTATTTACAGGGGGAAGGCAATGGCAGAAATCCCAGAACTTACTCTCTAATTCTCATTAGGGCCAGAGAAGTGAAAGAAAAAAAACCTACTACCTTTAAACAAAGTTACTGACACCAATAGTGAAGTCAGTTAAGTAGAGGGCTAAAGAGGATAAAGAACCAAGAGGTTCAAAACTTTTGACATTGGTATTTTTATTAATACAAGATGTACACAAAACAGTGTTGGAACTTCTTTAAAAACAGTAATACTTGTATTAAGGAGTTTATATTTAAGGAACAAATTTCTGCAAATGCTGGTGCAGAGAGATTGTGTTTATATACAGGAAGCATCAAGCAAAATTGGAAAATTACTTGAAAGAAGTGCAACAATTATTTAGTGAGCGGTGAAAGAGGCAAGGCAACAAGTATTAGAGGCTCAATTAAGTGAAAGTGAGGGAAGTGAGCAGTGTACATATGCAACTGAAAAGAATGGAGGTGAACATGAATTCAACAGAGGCCTTGTGTAATTCTACTCTAAATTGTTCTCACTTCCCTGACCACATCCTAAACTGGCCACAACGGCACAAAATCTGCCCTCAGGAGATCATTTGGCCAAGTTCCCTCACCTCAGGCATGTCATGTATCATCTTTATGCTACCTTTTTTTGATAGACAAGAGTCCCTGGACTTGGTCCACCTTGCAGTTTCTTTATCTTTAACTCCTATTAGGTAAATATGCAGTTGCCTCTTACCTTTCTGTACCAATTTCACTTCAACCATCAGGAGCTTAAGCTACAGAATCTGACACTGTAACTATACTCTAATATGATAAAAAACAAAAATTTAAGTCCTGCAGAACAAAACAAAGCATGAAGGGATAACTGCCATCACTCTCCTTGCTAAGACTGTTTGCAACTTGTTTTTTTTCATTTCATAAAGGCTTCCAATAAAACCAACATTCTCCCCAAGTCTTTTCTTCTAGCAGAGCGGGTTCATAACAACTCATGTTCTCATACAACAGGATTAGAGTCAATCCTGAATTTGTAGAAGTTCTTGTTTTCAGCCCAACATGCACAGCTGCTGCCCCTTTATTTCTCTGCCTATTAGAAAAGATCACGTATTTTTTTTTTGTTAATCTTAGTTAGCTTTTCCTTTTGTATACTATATTCTTCTTTATCTCAAATGACCAGAAAGCTGAATTTGGTTAGAATTAATGAACTTCGAAGTTGAGGGGCACTGGCTGGGCAGTCAGCTAAGCGTCTGACTCTTGGTTTCCGCTCAGGTCGTGGGATCAAGCTCCGAGTCGGGCTCCATGCTCAGCACGGAATCTGCTGGAGTTTCTCTCTCCCTCTTCCTCTGCTCCTCCCCCCCGACACTTGCACTCTCTCAAAAATAAACAAATCTTTTTTTAAAAAAAAAAAGCTTAGAAGTTGATTAGTAGTGGACAAATCACTAGCTTAGGAATCAGGAGACACAGCCAGGACACACTGGCTCTATTACTATGTCATTTTAGAGACTTATGGGCCTCAGTTTCCTCATATGTTAAATAAGGAGGGTAGATCTAGTCTCTGAGTTCACTTCTTTTTTTTTTTTTTTTTAAGATTTTATTTATTTATTTGAGAGAAAGAGAATGAGAGAGAGCACATGAGAAGGGGGAGGGTCAGAGGGAGAAACAGACTCCCTGCTGAGCAGGGAGCCCGATGCGGGACTCGATCCAGGGACTCCAGGATCATGACCTGAGCCGAAGGCAGTCGCTTAACCAACTGAGCCACCCAGGCGCCCTCTGAGTTCACTTCTAACAGTTGTGATTTATAACTATCAATTAGAATGATGCTAGGAAAAGGGAGGAGCAAAATTACTAACACAGGGAGTGAATGCATTTTTCAAACATTTTCACAATACTGATAAAACTTTATGACACTGGGATGCGAGATCCAAGATCTTACTTTCAAATTCTATTTTAAGAAGTTATAAGCATGTGTCATGCCAGACTTTTGGATATGTGCAGGAAATAGCGAACCATCAGTTAGGACAGTGTTTTTAAATCTTATGCTTTTCATTATCAGCCCTCTAAGGAACTGTTTTTGACATTTCCCCCCCACCAATTACTCCCTCTTGAAAATTCTCACGAAATTGTTGTATTTATAGCTGTGGCTTATACATAAAAAGAGCAAGATTTTTTTTCACACACCCCCAAGAACCAAGTTTGGGGCAGTACTGGCCATTGAGAATGCAAAATTTAGGAGATCAAGTTTCTGTGGTACCTAACAAACTTTTTGTTCAAATAAAAACTAGGTGTAAAAAAGGCCCAAGGTTTTTCGCTTGGCAACCATTTCCATTTGCTAGAGGTGAAGGTCAGAGGTGACAAAGCAGCTGAGAGAATGACAGAAAATTACAGTCATCACAGAAGATCTGGAGGTGAGGGTGGGGAATGCTCAGTTTCTTCAAAGGAGTGGGTAAGAGGTGGGGTGAAGTTAAAAAAAAAAAAGTCGTGCTCCACACCAATAGGTTGCTGCTTTTGGGTCCTGGTGGACGGTCAGAAGAGGACGTCCAGGTTCACATGTGTGTCAACCTCAGGGTAGGTGTTCACTCTCCCTCCGGCCTGCCCATCCCACTCCCCACAAGGCTGAGGGTGAGATCTCCAGACAGCAGGAACAAGGGAGATACCTGTAGAACCTCGATGGAGAGAGTCATGGGAATGCTATCGAAGTCACTTTCCCCACCTCCTGCCACCCACCCCCTGCTTGCTCACCCAAGCCCATTGATCAAAGGGGCGCTGCTGGATCTTCTCAGCATGTCATCTGTGGTAGTTGAACTCGGCAGCAGCTCCGAGTCTAGTTTCATTTTCTCTTGTGCCATGTCCACGTCGAGGAAGAAACCACTGCTTGGTTCCAAGTTCTCAAGGTTTTCTGGCTCCCATCCACATAAGGACAAGTCACCTGGGTGAGAAGATGCAGGCAGAGAGGAAAAGGGGGAAAAGAGAAGAAAGGAGGAACCTCTTAGACGAGTGAGGTGCTCACCTTTGCAGCCCTACCATCCCTAATACCAGTGGGCACAAAGTCGGGCAGGACTGGCTCCGAACCTCCTATCCCCCAACCTCGGGGTCCCTAACGCTGAGATCTTCCACCTCCAAGTCTATAATGAAAATGAGGAATTTATCTTAGTCACCCCGTGAATCGTTCTTAATTTCTCTCAGCAAAGGAAACCCCAGGTAAGCCTTTCCGGCCAAAACAAAAACTACAACCTGTCGCCTTCGCGAATCCGTCGGGTGCCGCCCCGCTGCACCTGCGCCCCGTGCCCTGCCCGCTGACGCATGCTTATTACGCAAACAATGAGAGTCAATGGGGGCGTCTTTGTCAGCCTTGCCTGGGGCGCACGCGCAGTCTTAGGAGCCGACTTTTTACCGCAAGCCCGGTCCTCTCTTTATTTCTCGTGGAGATTGACGGTGGTTGTTCCTCTGCTTCTATGTGAACCCAGGGATCGTTTTTCACTGACCGTTATTTAGGGAAGAAAGGGTGGGGAGGAGTAAGCTGTATGGGAGCGCCGTCCTTTCTGTGCTATGTCTAATACTCAATTTTCTCTGGTTTGAGTAGCCCATTATCCCCGTATAACTGAGGCCAATAAGCTTGTTAACTCCCATGACGAATTTTTCCATCCTGTTAATAGCCAACACTACACAATTGTAATTTAAAAAACGCTATACGTCAAAAAAAAAAAAAAAAAAGCTATACCTCGGGGGCGGGGGGGAGCGGAAACCAACCCAAGACCTGCAACCTGCCGCTGAAGTGGCCTTGTAGGGCGCTAACTCAGTTGAACCAATTGTGCGGACGAATCATTGTTTTCCATGTGATCTCATTGTTTGTTTTTTAACCATAATCGTAAGTGTATTTTTACACTACATAAAATTTAGCTTCTTAAAGCTATTCATCTAAGAAAATGATTTGAGTTAGAGAAGCTTATTTACTTAAAACAAATCTCAGAATTTAGTATCCATCCAGATCAGGGTTTCCATTTAATAATGCTGTCATGGCTCAAACATTATAAGAATTGCTCTTTTAGAATTTTTCACCACCAGTTAATGAGCCACATTGAGTACTGAAATCTTAACTCCACACTAACAATTTTGTAAAACCATACCTTTTTAAAAGGAACCATATAGAGGACTGGCAGAGAAGGCAAGTGAAACTACTGAAATTAAAGTTATTAATTAAAATAATCATTACGTGGTATAACACTTTACAGTTTAAAAAAATGTCTTCACATATTTATCTCAATTGGTTCAATCATGAACCCTGCTCAGCTAATCAGTGGTGAACTTAAAATAATGGGATTATCTTGAAAGAGTTCATGACAAGTTATGACATGAATGATCATAATCATTCTTCATTCATTCTGAGAATAGAATAAGAAAAGCTTAATTATATTAGGCAGAATTGGGTTATCTAAATCCCAGACATGAGGATGATTTGGAGTCTCCTTTCCTAATGTAAGACAGGTTAACAATAGCTACCATTTTTCATGCACTTAATTATATGCCAGGCACTGTCCTAAGCACTTTAAATATGTGATTGCATTTAATACTTACAGTAACTCTGTGAGGTAGGCACCATCACAATGCCCATTTTTCAAAGGAGGAAACTGAAGCCCAGAGGGGTTACTCAAATAACTGCTAAGTGGCAAAGCCAAGATTCCTCTGCCCTCTTATTTAAGTGAAAAGACAGATGAGGGGCCTCTGGATATTTCTCTGGATACTATTTCTATACTCATAAGCACTTTGATAAATATTTATTAAATTATTTTATGAATAAATGCAGGTTTAAATAACCTGTCATTCACAGCTATTTTGTAAGGTACGCAAGTCACTTCTATTTTACAGTTGTTAAAATTCCAGGGAGATTAATGGCACATAATTAGGTAGCAGTAGAATCTGAGCTGATACCAAGATCTCCTGAAGGCCACTGTTAAAGTTCCCAGGGTACCTGGAAGGTTTACAAAAGATGGCAGTTAAAGCTGAGTAAAGACAGGGTGAATGTAGAAGGCAGTGGTTAAATACAGAACAGGGGTCAAAGCCAAACTGAATAGCAGAAAAATGGTGGGTACACCAGAAAGTAAGTAGATCTTCCCTCCATTCTACTGCTCATTTTACTTTTCAAAGAGTTTGTTAATATTTGTGGCAAGTAATAAGATTTAAAGGATATATTTTGAATGAATAGACAATCTTATCATGCCTAAGCATCACAGATCCTAATTTTTAAAAAACTAAGTACAAGAACACTAAGAAAATAGATAATAAAATGACAAGGAAATAGCAACTGAGAGACTTTCAAGAAAAGGGGTAGTAATATGAAACGACTACATGCTTGAGATGGCAGGAAGTTTTCAGCTATTATCAAAGAGGAGGAATTCTCTAAAGTGTAGCTGAATGCCAGGAACCCATAGTACATAAGCAAGTTAGAATGTCAAAAGGAACAAGTACCGGAAAAACAATTCTATATACTATAGTGGCAAACACAACATTTAAAGAAATTATTTTTACATTTCCCCCTTTCTCTTCATGCATTATTATACCAACCTAGCTGTGTGTCATGATCATCTCCTGCTGTTCCATAGCAATATGCCATGATCTTAGATTGCTAGTTTGCTTAGATCTATACCTTGCCACTTACGCTACTCCTGTTTTTGCTTTGTCCCAGTCTGCTGCCATTTGAACCAGGCCTCTTACTTATAACAGGTGTCCCACAAATATGTCATAATCAGTTGTTTAGTTTATCAGTCGTCATGGCAACTTTTAAGCAACTGGTTAACTTTTAGTTATCACAAGAGCAAGTCAAAGACAAGTTGAACTCAAGCCCACAAACCACAAATACCCCAAACCTCCCAAAAGATTTACATGAAGGGTAAAAGAAACTAGATAGGCAAGAATGATATGAATAGAATCTGGAAATAGGGCGCCTGGGTGGCTCAGTTGGTTAAGCAACTGCCTTCGGCTCAGGTCATGATCCTGGAGTCCCGGGATCGAGTCCCACATCGGGCTCCCTGCTCAGCAGGGGGTCTGCTTCTCCCTCTGCCCTCTTCCCTCTCGTGCTCTCTGTCTCTCATTCTCTCTCTCTCAAATAAATAAATAAAATCTTAAAAAAAAAAAAAAAAAGAATCTGGAAATAATGGCCAAAGTAGCATCCATCTTCTCACATGTCCTTGAGTTTCTCCTAATTGTTAAGCTCCTGAAAGTTAGGGATTCTTTTTTTTTTTTTTTTTAAGATTTTATTTATTTATTTGAGAGAGAGCACGCGCGGGAGAGCATGAGCAGGGAAGAGGGGCAGAAGGAGAGGGAGAAGCGGACTCCCCGATGAGCAGGGAACCCGATGTGATGCCGGGCTCGATTCCAGGACCCTGGGATCAGGACCTGAGCCAAAGGCAGCGGCTTAACCAACTGAGCCACCCAGGCACCCCTGAAAGTTAGGGATTCTACTAAATTTTTAAAAAAGACTTTTATTTATTTATTTGACAGAGAGAGACACAGTGAGAGAAGGAACACAAGCAGGGAGAGTGGGAGAGGGAGAAGCAGGCTCCCCGCCGAGCAGGGAGCCCGATGCGGGGCTCAATCCCAGGACCCTGGGATCATGACCTGAGCTGAAGGCAGACGCTTAACGACTGAGCCACCCAGGCGCCCCAGGGATTCTACTAAATTGTTTGACTCCTCAGAGTTAGGGACTCTGCATGTGGTCAACAGATGATTATTTACTAGCTATTGTGAACAATAGAATGTACTATATTTTTTTGAGCAGATGAGGGGTTGCTGAGACCTTGAGATAAAAAGAGCTACATAAATTGATCGAAACAGAGCTTGCTTTTCTAATCCAGTTGGCAGAAAAATATAGGCAGTTTAAAGGAAACTATCCAAAAACTCTTAAAAACTCTGTATTACAAGCAGCAAATACTAACATTGAAGAATAAAATGATTGGGCTTGGCAAGTTTAATATGGGACAACTAAGTTGAAGAGGCAGGTAAAACTACTTTGGCTAAATTTCGAAACCAATTTCATAACTATTAAATTTCCTATATTTCTCTGTATGTTTGATTAACACAATACAATACCATCTTTATCCCCGGGTCATTCAAGTAGTGAGGATTAAATGAGTTAATATTTCTAAAGCTCTTAGAATGGGGCCTAGCACACGGTAACTGCTATGTGTTTGTTAAATAAAATAAATTATTCCAGGCCTCACACATGCTGAATGGCTATTGTTAGGGTCTCCGTAAATCTTAGAAAGAAAAAAAAATTGGCTCTGCTACTTGTTCTTCAGGACTTTTCCTAATATCGTTGAAGCTAACAGTGCTTGTAAAATGGAGATGAGTGCTTGCCACTCGCTATATGAACTCTCATTAGATTCTCTTTATTTTTACACCATTGCTTTTGTTTTTTCATTTCTCTTTTGTCTAGTGCATCCAAATGGATTATCTGAAAAAGAAATCAGCCCCTCCAAAGACCAACAAAATCAAGGGATTTAATAAGTGGGCGGAGATCACAGAGATCAGAGCAAACAAACTGGCATTGAAAAAAACCTGGAAACTATAGGTTTCTATTTCCCATGAATATCGGCCCAAACTCCTCTGAACGAGGATGCTCCAGTGTCTCCAAACTATTGGTTCTTTTCAAAATCAGGCGCCAGGGTCCCCGGGCCAATGCCAGAGAGGAAGGCGCCGGGCCCACTGGAAACGCTCCTCCCCTTTGGAGGAGGTTTGCGGGGCGGGGCTCCCACGCATGCTCCGTGCCCGCGGGCTCATTGGCGCGGCCGCCGGGCGCGTGCGCAGGACCCGATGGGTGCCCGGACGCGGAAGACCTGGCACCGCGGAGGTTCCCGCTTCTGAAGCGTGGGAGGCGGAAGAGGCGGCAGGTTGTAGATTTTGGTCTTGGCCCCAAGGGGTTCCCCCGGGCCATTAGAACCCAAGAGAGGAAGAGGAGGCACCGCGGCGGCGGCTGAGGGGCCGAACCCCCCACCTGTCCCCCAGGCGGGGTGGGGGGGTAGGGAGGGGAGAAGCACCCCTCACAGGGCTGAGGAGCCTTCGGGACCGGGTCCCCGAGCATGGGGGGCTGGACCGGGTCCCCGAGCATGGGGAGCTGGAGCCGTCGAGGCCACCCGGCCGGGCCCTGCCCGACTGTCAGCTTTTCGGTGCTAGCGCTGCCCGGGCAGCTGCGGTGTTTCTAGCCCGGCCCCGCTTGAGGTCGTCGGCCGAAAGATAGCAACATGAGTTCCGCCGCTGCCTAGTTTCCTCCCCCTCCTCTTCTCCCTCTGTCCGCTTCCTTCTCCTTCCTCTCTCCTCTTCCCCATACCTCGTCTTTTTCTTTCCCTCCCTCGTGTTCCTCTTTTCCCTCCACCCTGCCTTCCTCCTCCCCCTCGGTCCTCCTCCTTTCCCCCATCTTCTTCCTTTCCCGATCCTGTCCTTTTACCCTCTCTGTTTTCCTGCTTTTCCATCTATCCGCTTTTCCTGCCTCTTGCTCTTTTTCCCTCCATTCCTCTTTCCTCCATCCTCTTCCTTTATTCTGTCACCGTCCACCACCACCACCTCCCTCTCCACTACCACCCCCCCTCCTCCTCCCCTCACTCACTGTCATCCTCCCTTCCTCATCCTCATCCTCGTTCCCTCCTCCTCCTCTCCTGCTTTTCTCCGCCCCTCAGCCCCCGCCCCCAAGCCTCCGCCCCTTAGCCCCCGCCCCCAGCTGCCAGTCCCCAGCAGCTCAGTCCTGCAGTGAGAGTCTTGGGAGTCCATAGCTAAGCACCAGGAGCTGAGCACTGTCCGCTGTGCCTGCCTGCAAGTCTCCGACATGGCTCAGGAGAAAATGGAGCTGGACTTTGAGCCTGATGCATCTGATGGGGGCACCCTGAGGAGATCCAGCAGCGCTCCCCTGATCCATGGGCTCAGGTGAGGCGGGCTGGGGACGATGAAGTACGGGTATGGGGTTCAGGGGCTCCTCGACCCCCTGCAAGCAATCTTCTTTCCCTAAAGTGAGAGTTGGCGCTCGTTTGGGTTTTCTAAACTGAGGGGGTGGGGACTTGTTTGCTTGACACAGTGACTTGGGTCCCAAGGTGGAGTGAAAGTTTGACCCCAAACTCTGGGAACTGTGGGAAAAATGGGGCCCTCTTTACCTGGGGCTCTCTTGGCCCACTCTGAAAGGATCTACAAGAAGCTTCTGGCTCTTCTAACAGGTTGCTTGCCCTGCCTAATTTACACCACTGAATGTCAGACTGAAGCCCCTGGAACTAGACTTGCAACTTGACACCTGTCTCTAAGAGCTGCTATTTCTAAGCTTAGTTTAGGAACCCTGGCATTAACAGAGCATTTACTTTAATAAATCACAATTTATCTAATAACTTGTAATCAAGTGGCATGTTCATGACACATTAAGTGATTCGGATTTGTCCTAATGTTTTCAGATCCTAAAACAGCCAGAAATGCATTCCAGTGAATAAAAAAAGGAAGGGTGCCGTGTAGCTTAGGTCAGTGAAAATACAGGTTTTAGAAAACAATGGAAAAAATCAACCCTTGAATTATAGTGGTAGGGTCTTGTATTTTCATGTGAATAAGTCACCAGAGGGTCTATTTTAAGGTAGAATCTTATGATAGTGAAGGTTAGGTTGGCAGACCTCCTGAGCCTATTACATTTCACTCTTCTAAGTAGACAATTCATCTTAGTAGAGAGCTAATTTGCGAGACCCTGTAGAAATGGAATTAGTCCAAAAAAGGGGATGGGAGTAGAATTAGCCAAAATCATTAATCAAGCACAGTGAAGGCAAAGAAATAGGTAATCCTTGTCTATCAAACTGATTATAATATCTGTATTTTGGGGGAAAATGGAATTAACTCATTTTCTTTTATTAAATTTTGAAACTGAGGGAATGATGGAGTGACTGCTTTCCTAATGCTGTCTTCAGCTCTACATTTATTTTTTGATTCTGTAGGAATAAATCAGTCTTTTGGGGTTGTCTTTTTAAATCTGGTAAGCAAGCAATTGCTAGGGACTAGGGGCAATCCTGCTGACCTGCATTTAGACTGTTGTAGAAATAACACACTGTTTTTTGAATCAGGAATCAAGTGATTACTTGCAGGGTAGTATGATGTGACAGAAGAAGGGCTGAGGAGACGAGACCTAGTCCCAATATTTCTCCCTAACTGTGATCATGAATGAATCAGTTAGCCTTTCTGAGTGTCTGTTTTCTCATTTGAAACTTAGGAGAGCTGAATTAGGTGATCTCAGTGGTCCCTTGAAGCCCAGTTCAGTTCAGTCCTGAAAATCTTTCTTGACTTCTTATCATGGGCATGGCACTCTGCTAGGCACTGCAGGGATGTTATACAAAGAGGATCAAAAGGCCTTGACCACGGAGTTTAATAAGACACACGCACACTTTTCTGTAATAAAAGGTAAAGTCGGTGTCTCAAGCATCTCCTTTCCCATTGTGCTCTTTGGACTCAAAGGAGGGAATGATTGCATTCAGTTTGTGGATTGAAGAGAGGCCCCACGGAGTGTATTGCATCGAAATGGGGGCTCAAGGAGAGGGAGGATTTGGGTTGATGGTGGTGGGAGGGAGGACACTAGAGGCAGAAGAGGCAACAGGAGCAAAACTCCAGGCATGTTTATTTAGTTGCACAGCAGGTTCATGGGCAGAACACGTATTTAGGGCAATAGTGGGAGATGTGCTGTAGAACAGGGCTTCCCCAGCCCTTCTCACCATCATGGCACACACAGAAAGCAGTAACATGTTTGGGTCCTCTGGGGTAAACAGATGAGGCTGCTCATGTCTGGTGGGAACCGGTTTGGGGGCGTGAGCTCTGACCAGAAGCAGCTGGAGGCAACCAGTCTGGAGCTCCGCCCCATACCTCTCCTAGCCGCCCCCCAACCACTGAGGAGATCAGTATCTGGGCAAACCTGTGATCCACAGCACATCACCACGGAAGCTCTGAAGAGGTCGGTGAGGAGTTTATCCATTGTACAAAATGAGGAGCCATGGAAGATTTCATTGTTGACTAGAGAGTTGACGGATATCTAATGAGAAGACATTAACAATTTTATTTTTATTTTTTTAGTGACCTTTCACAGGTTTTTCAACCTTATACCTTTAGAACTCGGAGGAATAGTACAACGATTATGAGCCGTCATAGCCTGGTAAGTATAGAAGTAAGTATTTTTAGTGGCATGGATTGGGGAAAACTCTTTCAAACGTAGTTACTCGCTCTTAAGATGATGTGCTGTGCACCATTGTTCACAAAAGAAAAAAAACATTTTACCTCCCTTGCTCATGCTGTGGCCATTTTCAGCTTTTGGTGCCAAAAAAGAGATCTGGTTAAAGTTTTTTCCTGGCTGTGGGACTTCGTATTTTTAAAAACTACTCATTGTTTTTTTTGTCACTACTTGCATCATGGTTATGAGGTAAGTCAGGATTAACTTCTAAATATAGCTGAGAAAAGTGGTCTTTATTTGTCCTAGGAAGCAAAAATCATTTAGACTGTAGCAGAGTATTTATTTCTGACACATATCTGTTGGACAATGTTATTTATCCACAGTAAGATCTCCTTTATAATGCTTGTATTTATATTCCCGGTAGAGTCGCTAATAGTGACTGTTTTGTACAGCCAGAGCTGTCAGGGATCACCTTATTAGTTGGTCGCATTGGGAGAAATTATGATGAGGTTTTTTATATAGTAGCACTTCACATGCGGGGCCCACTTATCCAGTAGCTGCAGCGCTCTGGAAGATATCTGAGATGTAAGCAAACAGACCTCTGAATGGCTGCGCTTGATTTCCATAGTCTGTGCACAAAGGTTCATCAGTTTATTTATAGGGAGCCTCTCTGACCTCTGAATCATCTAAAATTTATGCACAATTATAATAAGCTTCCAACTCGGTAGTGTGGAGAAAGAGCAAATCAGAAGAGGTACATTCGGGTTTAAGGTATACTAATAGCTGCTAGCAAGGGAGGAGAGGGAAAAACTGAAAAGCAGAAAGAGGCTTTTAAAAAATTAGTCCGTGGCTTAGTACAAGGGCTAAGAGCCCGTTAATAGACCCTGAGGGTCTTGCTGGCATAGAACTGTAAAATACTTGATGTTCTTAAAGATACCTGGGTCATTAACCTTTTCTTAAATTATAGTAGTACCTGTGCTTCTATGGTATTCTACATGTTACAGAGTCCTTTCACACTTGTCATTCTCATAGCAACCCGTGTGAAGTAGGCAGGACAAAAGATGTTTTTCCCAGTTAAAAGAGGCAGCAGCTAAGACTCAGCTGATAGAAGCGACTTGCTTAGAATCACATAATTGGTAAGCGGCAGGCTGGGATTAGAATAGAGATATGCCAGGGCCATTCTGTTTGGTAAAATCTGTTTAAGAAAGTGGGGGGGGAGATACAACACTTTCAAGAAAGATTTCCAGCTGAAGTGGCTAAAAATACCTAAAGGGGAAAATGTTCGCTATCTGGAGTTTTGATTCACGTCACCTTCCCTGAGGATGCTGGAAAGTAGAATTTAATTTTGCTGTGTATATGAAAAGTGTTTCCACTTGTTACACAGCTATGTTCCTGATATCAGTAGTAGAAAAAAAAAAGGGAAAATGGATTTGCCTCTTTACACTTGACTGTTGCTCTTTTCTAAGATGCGGAGATTCTTGTCCACTCTGTCTAGGCTCATCTCTCCCTACCCACTGACAAATACCTTTTTCTCTGGCTGCACTAAATACCTAGTTTGCTGGAGGAGCCATGTTGATTCACTGCTCTTTGTTGATCCTTATGTTGTCTTTCCCTCCATTCCCTTCTCCTCTTGATTCCTGGTTCGGGAAGCCTTCTGCAGCACCCTTTGGGTACTTCTGTCGCCACTGATTACACCTTATCTGTTATATCACAGTGTCCTCTATAAATCTTTTTTTTTTAAAGATTTTATTTATTTATTTGACAGAGCGAGAGTGCACGCGAGAGCACAAGAGGAGGGGGAGCGGCAGGGAGAGGGAGAAGCAGACTTCCCCGCTGAGCAGGGGGCCTGATGGGGGGCTCGATTCCAAGACCCCGAGATCATGACCTGAGCCAAAGGCAGACGCTTAACCCACTGAGCCACCCAGGCGCCCCCTCTATAAATCTTTAAATACACTTCCCTGTGTCTGCTGCCAAAAGCAAGGGGAGGAACGAAATGGAAAGGAGGGGATTGGCACAAGAAGACGAGCAGAGGTCGTTTCTTCACGATTTGACAACAGATTAGGTGTAAATGCAGGGCGTAGGAGGACACCAGGGGACTGAACTTTTATTTCTTAGTGACCAGGGGAAAAATGTTGTCTATATTACGAGTAGGGAAATGTCAAGGAATTGGTCATTTGAGGGGCCAGGAGAGAAATTCTTCCTGGGCATTTTGGGCTCAAGGTGCCGCTTGCTTTGTGCTGTTCTCCAAAGCAATATTCTAGTTTGGAAAAAAATTTTTTGTGGGCTTCCTCCACCTTTCACTTTTGCCAGATGACCCTTCTCTGTTCACAGAGCTTGCAGACGGCCATCTTGTATACGTGTCGGCTTTCTTCTGAAAATGTCTTTACCTCCACATGTGGCGCTGTGTCCTAATGATTCCTAGGTTTTCTGAGTCTCCTGTCTCTTTGCTCGGTCTGTTGTCTCCCCTCTAGTCCCTTCCTCCCTGGCTTTTTTGCTCCCACTTTCTTCTGACTCACATATCTAATAATCTGGAACACAGACTTGTCTCTTTTCATTGGTCTCTCTTTCCCTGTTTTCCTTCCACCCCTCTGAGCTTTCACAGAGCTTAATCCACACCATACTGCCTCTAATTCCTTGTCTCCTAGTTTCTTGCCATCTACTCAGCCTGTTTGTGATCTCACTACCTCTATCACCATACTATTAAAAAACTGTTCTCAGGGGCGCCTGGGTGGCTCAGTCAGTGAAGCCTCTGCCTTCGGCTCAGGTCATGATCCCAGGGTCCTGGGATGGAGCCCCGCGTCGGGCTGCCTGCTCAGTGAAGAGCCTGTTTCTCCCTCTCCCTCTGCCCACCCACTACTCGTGCTCTCTCTCTTTCTCTCACTCACTCGCTTGCTCTATCTCAAATAAATAAAATCTTTAAAAAAAAAAACCAAACTGTCTTGGAGGGGCGCCTGTGGCTCAGTCGGTTAAGCGTCTGACTCTTGATTTCGGCTCAGGTCATGATCTTGGGGTCCTGGGATTGAGCCCCGCTCAGGCTCTGCGCTCAGTGCAGAGCTGGCTTCTCCCTCTCCTTCTGCTCCTCCTCCTGCTCGCGTGCTCTCTCTCTCTCAAATAAATAAATAGAATCTTTAAAAAAACCTGTTCTTGCAAAAGTCACCAGTGCCCACTTGATGCCAGTGGCAGGGGCCTCTCTTCTTACCCCACTTGAGCTCTTTGCTTCACTTAACACCACTAACCAGCACCCTCCTTGACGTGCTTGGCTTTTTTTCTCAGCCTGTACATTAACGCTTGTTTCCAGTACTAGACACAGCATTGTTCTTCCCTGTGCCCCTTTTGGGTCTTCTTTCCAGTTCTGCCTACGTTGACAAGTTGTACATCATATAGATGAAGCATCTAAATTTCTGACTTTCTCTGCCATCAGCTTTTTGCAATCTTTGTCTTTCCTGATGATTTCGCGGCCTCTAGGGTTTCTTTTGTTCTCTGATGGACACATCCATGCTCTCTTCCATGGTATCCTGTTAGTCTTTCCTGCCTTATTTACTTGCCTAGTAGCTTAGTGTTTTCCTTTTTTTAAAAAAAGATTTATTTATTTACTTGAGAGAGCGAGCGAGAGAGAGCGCGCACCATTGGGGGTAGGGGGCAGAGGCAGAGGGAGAGAGCGAATCACAAGCAGACTCCCGGCTGAGCACGGAGCCTGACTTGGGGCTTGATCCCAGGATCCCAAGATCATGACCTGAGCCGAAACCAAGAGTTGGCTGCTTAACCGACTGCGCCACCCAGGCACCCCGCTTAGTGTTTTTCAAATGACCTTTATTAAGAGTTGACCAGTAAACATATATTAGTTTTCTAGTAGAAAAAAAAAAACTTTAAGAGGATTTTATTCGTAAAGTTTTTCTGTTTTCAGAGCCCAGGAGAGGAAAAAGTAAGAGGAAGGGGTGGGTACTGAAGAGATATCCTTTGAGGTAAAAATCACATTTTAGTGTATAACTTTAAAAAATTTCACCCAGATTAGCTTTTGCCTAAAAAACTTGGAGTAGTTTATTACCATTTTATACTACTCACTACATTAGGATTTTTAGACATTTTAATAGGATAGGGCCTCTTGTAACAAGATCGTTGTCTTACTTGGTTTTACAGCACTACAGATTTATTTGCACTTAATTAGGGAATAAGTAGCAGTTGTTTACATTATGGCTGTTAGAACCCTGTAAGAGCCATTGAGATGAATTGTACCTTTCATCTTGTGATCAGATTGTGATTGTTTTGAGGGAACATAATTTGCCCCCCCCAATCATTTTAGCTTTGTGTTGTCAAAAAATGATGATCTAAGGGAAAGCCGCAGTTATCTGAAAAACACATTGCCTTCCACATTGATTTTTCTTAACTAGTAAGTAGGGTTTGCGGTTATAGTGGTAGTGGCCAAATTTTATAATTGATTTAGATCACACAAGCAAAATCTTCTGATTGCAGTTTTAAAGTGTTTTTGATCAACCCTAATCATAGACAGAATATTATACTGGGCTTCTGAGCCTTCCTCCATTGGTGCATTGGTGTTAAAATGACTAGAATCAGTTTTTTTCTTTCCCTTCTTACCTAGTTCCTTATTTTAGATAAGTGGGGTAATGGATATTTCCAAGGCCTGGAATCTTTTTTTTTTTTTTTTACGTAAATGTACACAGCCCTGCATTCATTTGGGAAAAGTGTTAAAGTCAGTGCCTGTCTAGTGACAGATGGTGCTTTGAGGTTGGACACCTGGTGTACTTTCCAAAGACTGAATGTCCTGCCTCTAGTGTGTTAATGTTCAGTGATCTAAAGAGCTACATCTCTGAGAAGAATATGAAATCTTATCTGGGAGGAGGTTGGACACTGGGACTGACAGCAGACTGCTGCTTTGTGATTCAGAAAATAGTAAATGTTTACTTTTCCTTTCCAGTTGCTGTCCTCCTCGCCTAACCGTGTTCCTAGCAGCAGACTGCATCAGATCAAAAGGGTAAATTTTATTTCCTAGCTCAGAGCTACAATTGTCTGAATTGTCCACTTTGCTTTTATTTTCATTCTGAAGATTTATCCATTAAACATGAGTCAGGCTGCCACTCTGGGTAGCCACAGACAGCTGGAAATTCTTCCGAGTGTGCAGGTAAAACACAGACGTGCCAGGGGTGACAGTCTTAGAATGTTCTGCTTGCGCTGTGATGATGTCAAAGAAGGCAGAAAAAAAAAGTCTTTTAAAATTTTCTTCGACGTAGAGAACCGCGTGGATGTGGATACTGTGTTTTCAGCACGTTTATCTTTGCAGGAGGAAGGCATGGATATGATGAACAGGGAAACTGCACACGAACGGTTAGTGCTTCATAAGAACAGGGCCTAGCTGGTTGTATGTCTTGTTCCTGAGCACTGATGGCCTTTCATTTCTGTTTGTTTTAGGGAAGTGCAGACCGCAATGCAGATAAGCCAATCATGGGATGAGAGCTTGAGCCTGGTAATGTTAATCCCATGTTTACTTGTTTTTTTAATTTTCTGGAAACCTTTATGTTGTTCATTGGCTTCATTAATTTCTTCATACCGTTTTGTCCACCCCTGTTTCCAAATTTGTATTCGTTTTTGATCTCTGCTTTTCCACCAGAACGTGAGATTGCAACTTTTTAGAGTCTGTACATTTCTATTCTAAAAATGTAGGCATGCTTGAGTAGTAAAGAGCTGTGATGTGCTGGATTGTGAATTATGAGGAAGTAACACTTTATGTTTACAGAGTGACAGCGATTTTGAGAAGCCGGAGAAACTATATTCTCCAAAAAGGATTGACTTCACTCCAGTTTCTCCGGCACCATCACCCACCAGAGGATTTGGAAAGGTAGGCTCATTGACAAGATGCTAACTCTCTTTCACACACTGAGCTCTTTACTCTCTAAAATACACACACACACACACACACACACAGCCTCATTTGTGAAGAATCCGATGACTAGAAGGAAAATTAATGAAAGTCAGTGATAGTAACTTGAAAAAACGGTCTATCAATATATATATATATTCTCTCGTGTGTGTGTGTGCGCTAAGCAATTCTAAGGGTGTTTTTTCTATTATCATGAGAACCTTTTGAAAGCTGGAGCACTAGAACTATGTTAATATTAAATACGTTTTTTCTAGCAATGTTTTTCACCATCCTTACAAATGTTTGTGAGCAGCAGCGGGCTGCCACCAAGTCCCGTTCCTAGTCCAAGACGCTTTACCAGGTAAGTGAACCTGCCTTTCAAAAATTTGTCTCTCCTGATGAACTTTTTCCCCAAGGTTTTCTTATGGAAATTTTCAAACAGACAACAAAATTGAACACAATGAGCATCCATATAATACCTATCACCTATGTTCTACCAGTGGCATTTTACCAGATACACACACACACACACACACACACAATATATCCTTTGTAAGGATAAGGGAAAAAATGTAAGATTGTAGAGCAGTCAAATCTAAATACCTTTTTTTTTTTTTTTAAGATTTTATTTATTTATTTGAGAGAGAGAATGAGACAGAGAGAGCACGAGATGGGGGAGGGTCAGAGGGAGAAGCAGGCTCCTCGCCGAGCAGGGAGCCCGATGTGGGACTCGATCCTGGGACTCCAGGATCATGACCTGAGCCGAAGGCAGTCGCTCAACCAACTGAGCCACCCAGGCGCCCTAAATACCTTTTTAATAAGGTTTATCTTAGAAAAAAAACCCAAAACTGTTGTAGATATCTTGTCTCATAGAATGATTTCTAAAAATAGCTTAAAACGCTGTGTTGTTTCAGATTGCCATAGGCCAGCTAAGATCATGTTTTGGTATTTCAGTTCCTCAGCTTACAGCAGAGGCATTTTCCATTGTTTTCTAGATGATTGTCAATTTTATTGATTTGTTTGGTGGGCTATAACGTTAATCTTGCATCTTAGAAGCACTTCACATCCTCCTGTTTGTTTATTCTCTGAAGCAGGAGGAGTCAGAGTCCAGTCAAGTGCATCAGGCCCAGTGTTCTTGGTCCTCTGAAAAGAAAAGGTAAGCATCACACTTCTGATACTAAACCTCGTTGAGCTTGAGTGACAAATTAGAATTTGTCTGAAATTAGCTCAAGGCACGACTCCTTTTTTCTAAAGAAATGTGAAATATTCTTGCCAATATATGCTTTATGGATACTAAGTTTTGTAAATTAGTTATCTGATACTGTCTATGTTTTTTGCACTTCATAACTGAATCTTATTCATATATTCATATTACCAATATATATTCCAAAAATTTTGCCTCTCAGTGATCTTAATAGAAAACAGATGCAAGTTAATACGTTGCAGAAGTATGTGCTTATGTCCTAGTAAATAGGTCTCTAAACATGCTGCATATTCAGATATAAGCCACCACCAAATTATGCCTCCCAGAGAGAGACTGCCTCATATTCGAACACATAGGGGTTTTTTTTTTTTTTTTTTAAAGATTTTATTTATTTAGGGGCACCTGGGTGGCTCAGTTGGTTAAGCGACTGCCTTCGGCTCAGGTCATGATCCTGGAGTCCCG
>NC_058419.1:16539714-16566825 GCF_002201575.2 Neomonachus schauinslandi
AAAAAAAAAAAAGATTTTATCATGCTCTCTGTCTCTCATTCTCTCTCTCAAATAAATAAATAAAATCTTTAAAAAAAATCTTTAAAAAAAAAAAGATTTTATTTATTTATTTGAGAGAGAGAATGAGAAAGAGAGCACGAGAGGGGGGAGGGTCAGAGGGAGAAGCAGACTCCCTGCCGAGCAGGGAGCCCGATGCGGGACTCGATCCCGGGACTCCAGGATCATGACCTGAGCCGAAGGCAGTCGCTTAACCAACTGAGCCACCCAGGCGCCCGAACACATAGGGTTTTTGATATGATGGGGGTGATCTTAATTACCTTATTTTGAATCACAGGGTAGTAAACTAAAATGATCTCACTCGGTGCTAGTTTCAGATGCCTGTGAGGGCCCCTGATGGAGTCTATTTTAAAAAAGCACAAAAAATTAACATAGGTTGAGTCATTCATTATTCCTGGGGCTATACCCATATGATTGCAAGTGTTGGATGTCATTTTAAACAAGAGTTTTAACCATAATTTTGAAAAAGCAGTTCAGCAAGTGGTTTCTTTGTGCAGATCACCTTTGGGGCCAGGAAACAGTCCCTCTCCTAATACTAGGTAAACAGGTATTTGCAGCTTTGGTGGAAGCTTTCCACCGATAGAGCATCATGCACAGATTCAAAAAGTACAATATTGCAGATAACTTAAAGATGGTGTGCTCTGGAAAATAGGTTTTGATATGGTGACGATGTTTGTATTTAGTGAACAAATTTTATTTTATAACCTAGTAGTCTTTTTCCTTAATGCTGCAAGGAATTATTTACAACCCTAAGAACCTTCTCAGGAGCTGTTAGGTGAAAATAACACTTGGAAATTAAAGCCATTATTATTATTGTTATTATTAATTTTTGATATGTTGCAGGAAGTTGGTGGAATTAGTACGGTTGTTTGGTTTCAAAGCTATTCCAAAATATACCAGCAGATGGAGGAATTCTTTGCTGAAAAGGGCTAAAGTCTTTTGCTAATGAGGGGTTGTTGAAAGCCAGGCAGTAGCTTTTAAAAGCTCCATATTAAAGCATGGCAAAAGCAAATAAAAATATAACCTTTCCTCAGTTAGTAATTTTCAAAATAGCTCCAGAAGAAAGATAGTATGAATTAATTGATAATATGAAGAAAAAAATGAATGTTGCATTTGTTGTTGCTTGATCTTTTTCCATCAGAAGAATCTTGTACAGCTGTAAATTCACAGTTACTAATTTCCCATTGGAGCATATAGTTAGGCCCAAGAATTAGATTTTATTTAATATTCCATTTTAAAGCTCAGATAAGGAGCCTCAAAACCAAGGTATTTGTGTGTTTTAAATCATAGCTTATTTGGAAAGGGGCTTTTTCTGTCTTAACAGAGGGTTTTTAGTCTTTGCACTCCTGGTGGCAAAATGTTGTTATTCCGATTGATGCAAAGTTTTTCTGCTACCTTACAGATGTTCTGAGACAGTTTATAAGATTGAGGTGGCCAGTACAACACCAATTTCGTGAATGGATTAATAATTGCTTTCAGTTACAGATGGGCATTCAAAGTTACTTTTTATTTTTTTAATTTATTTTTTTTGAAAGATTTTATTTATTTGAGAGAGAGAATGAGAGAGAGCACGAGAGGGGGGAAGGTCAGAGGGAGAAGCAGACTCCCTGCTGAGCAAGGAGCCCGATGTGGGACTCGATCCCAGGACTCCAGGATCATGACCTGAGCCGAAGGCAGTCGCTTAACCAACTGAGCCACCCAGGCGCCCCCAAAGTTACTTTTTAAAAAGTTCATTTTCACTAAGTAGTCTAAAGCAATCTTTGATTTATACACCATTTATTAGACTACATATTTTTTAACCCATTTGACTTCAACTCAGGAAATATTCCAATATTAAAGTAATATAAAATCAATAGTCTTCACTAATTCTCAGGATAAATCATTATTCACTGTGAACTTCAGCTGTTTGGGGATTCTTTATTTCTGCTGGGGTAAGCCTTGATTCATTTTGCCCGATGCAGTCCGTGTTCTGCTCTTCTATTAAAGAATTTTTTTTTTTTTTTTGCGTGTTAAATAAGAGTGTTTTTTTTTTTTTTTTTTTTTTAGGGCTGCTTGCTTTTTGGTTGAGGTTATATGGAAGTATATTTCTTCCACCTTAAAGCACGTGGAAAAACAGCTTTGAAGTAATGGCTTGACGAAGTATTCTGAGCTTTCGTTAAACAAAGATCATCCTATTTAAGCACCATGCCTGTATCTGTAAAATTGTTTTACGGTAGCATCATCTCTTTCTGTTTTAGGTGAAATGGAGACAGAAAGCCAGCCCAAGAGGCTCTTCCAAGGCACTACCAGTATGCTGTCTCCGGAGGCTGCGCAACTGTCTGATCTCAGTTCATGGTAAAAAATGAAATCAAATCCAAAGGATGTTAGGGTATGATCTGTTAAAAAAGAGCCACATCAAAAGTATATTGGGATCATTTGAAATAATATTTGGCTTTTTATTCATGCTCTGTAGAGGGGAAAGCTCCATGGAGGTACAGAAAATGTGAAAAAAAAGATAATTTGAAAGTCATTGAGTACTCCTTTAGAAGTGTGTGTATGTTTTTGGCACCTTCACCTTCCTTCCTAACTCCTGTTAGGTCAGCCTCTCTCAGTAGGTGCTAATGGTGTGGGAGAGTGGCAACAGCTGGATGGCGTGAGAAAGAGTCTGGGTTGCTGTGGATAATGTGCATTGATTGTAGCTGCTCTGCTTGTGTTTGACTTATCCTTTTGACTTAGCAGAGAATACCAGCATCCTCTGAAGCATGGCATTTTCTATAGCATTTTCTGTTGTTATAAAATCTTTTTAAATTTTTGGGGTATTCTGTCACAATCCTACCCAGGTTTTGTTTTTTTTCAGTATAAAAACAAGTGTTAGTATACACTTCCTGATTCCTGTGGTCTAGTCACATAATTTTTTTTAGCCTTACTCATCCAAGTTTAGGTATCTAACTTAAGGCCCTTAAGTGTTTTTGTGCAAAAGTTAACTTCATATACCTGAAGTTGAGTACTTGGATGCTGACATACATATTGGAAAGAAGGGGAAGGGATAGTGGCAGTGGCCAGGTAATACTTTGAAATCTTTCAGTACATATTTCTTTTGTTTTAAATATTTTTAAAATATTTTATTTATTTATTTGAGAGGGAGAGTGAGAGAGCATAAGCAGGGGGAGCAGCAGAGGGAGAAGCAGACTCCCTGTGGAGCAGGGAACCTGATGCGGGGCTCGATCCCAGGACCCTGGGATCTTGACCTGAGCTGAAGGCAGACGCTTAACCCACTGAGCCACCCTAGTGCCCCTCGGTACATTTTTAAAAAATATTTTATTTATTTATTTGACAGAGAGAGACACAGCAAGAGAGGGAACACAAGCAGGGGGAGCGGGAGAGGGAGAAGCAGGCTTCCCACTGAGCAGGGAGCCCGATGCGGGGCTCTATCCCAGGACCCTGGGGTCATGACCCAAGCTGAAGGCAGACGCTTAACGACTGAGCCACCCAGGCGCCCCTCGGTACATATTTCTAATTAATTCACTGAGCACCCGTGTTCTAGACACAACTGTGTAGTGCCTTTCAGGACTTTTTGTTTCCTGAGTTTTATAGCTGAGGATCTTTTTTAAGAGCCCAAAAGTACATTCACTTTAAAAATAAAAGGATGGTGTCCTCTAAATGGAAGAATTGTGCACACCACTTACACGGTATAAGGATTAGTGATTCTGTCTTTCCAGATCCCATGTTAATTGTTTTGTGTAAGATAACCTGTACTTCTGGTTGACCAAGAAGTCACAGATTCTTCTAGTTTCTTAGACTCGTTGATCAGTACTGTTCTAACCTTGGAACAGATGCCTTTTAGATTGTTCTAGCTATTTTCAGCCCCACAGTCTCTCTTCTCTCTCATCTGTGTCTGTCCTTGGTAGCTCAGTGTGCTAATTTTGGTATAGAGTGCCTTTCCAGGTATGTAGATGATTGCAAAGAGAAAACTTCTAAGGCTTGTCAAGAGGACTAGCGGCTGAAACTCTATACTTAGTGGAAACTGCCTATCACTTTAATTGTAAAGTGTGTTTTAATATAGGCACATGACATTATAAATAGCTTTGCTTACCCAGTTGCTAACCAAGTAACCAAGTTAGGGAAAAGATAGGGAAGCATTTTGCCAAGCTGAAAACGTACAGGGTGAAGTGATTTTTAAAAAAAAATACTGTCACAGACTGACTGTACAGGAAGCCATGAAACAGGTTCAGACAAATAAAGAAAAAAGGAAAGAGAAGGGTCTGGGATTTACCAAGGGTCCTCACCCCTTGTCCAGATGTTTATTCCTCTGAACAGCAAAGCCTAAGTTGTCAGTGATGGTGGCTATGGTGAGGGTCCTAGTTCTGTTGCCACTACTCTCATTCTTTCTCCTCAGAGCTGTGACTAGCTATGAGAGCCCTGGGTACCTCGACACTGGTGACCAAGGGCACTTTTGATCCATAAAGACAAAAAGCGTTGCCTCACGCTGGAAAGATTTGCTTCATTTACGGCCAGTCAGAGCAGTAACAGGCCAACGTGTGGCTCAAGTCATAGGTTAAAAAGAAATTTATTACTCCAAATTCACAAAACTAAGTGTGAAAGATATTTAAGCAATTAAACTTTAAAAGATGTTTTTGGTAAGTTTGTAGCGTCTGGACTCCAGAGGATATTAAAGCTTAAAATTGCTCCGACTTTGGGGACACCTTGTATCCTAATACTGCTGACATTTATGTCTGCCACAAAGAGATTTTAAACAGGAGTTATTCATGATCCGTAAAAATTGGATCCTGCTTTTGCAAAACCTTTTTTTCCTATCTCTGTAATGCAGTTTCATTGATCAGACATCTGTATTCTTAGAAATGGGAACAGAGACAGAGGCTAGCTGTGTTCTGGTTTCTGTTGCCAAGGATAGCCAATCTACTTGATAACCAAGGAAACCATTTTAATACATTTTAGGGAGCAGAAAAGGTACCGGATCATTAGTAGATGGTATCTCATCATTTCAGTTGTCATAGTTTGTTTCCCTGCCCCACCCCACAAAGGGAAGATGGGTTTTAAAACTTTAACTTAAACTTCATATATTAGGTAACAGTCTTTAAAATCTGACATCTTGGGGCACCTGGGTGGCTCAGTCAGTTAAGCGTCTGCCTTCGGCTCAGGTCGTGATCCCAGGGTCCTGGGATTGAGCCCCACGTCGGGCTCCCTGCCCAGAGGGAAGCCTGCTTCTCTCTCCCTCTGTCTGCTGCTCCCTCTGCTTGTGCGCGCGCTCTCTCTCTCTTTCTGTCAAATACATACTATCTTAAAAAAAGAATATATTAAAAAAAGTAAAACCTGACATCTTTGAAGTGTAAATTAAGCATGAAGTTTGAGTATAGACTTATTTGGGGTTTGTGTCCAATGTGGCAACTGCTGCCCAAAGGAATAGTAGGCCCGCTCTTGATACCATATTTTTTACTAGACGAAAACTCTGAAATCTTTGCCAGCCAAATCTGGGGAACGTTGTCAAGCACAAGGCAGGAATTATGTCATTCTGCATTTAGTTCTTCCGAACCTCAAGAATTTGATCATAGCTTAGAAGTACACCTTTCCATGGTGCTTTGATTCTTTTTGTGTGTTGTGGACTCTTGTTCTGCTCCTCATTCTTATGGGAACAAGATGATCTGTTTTGAGGGCTACTAGCCATGTGGTGAAGATTAAGTGATAGTCTGTTTCTCATACAGGAAAGGAAAAGTTCTCCCATGAAATTCTTGCCCAGTGCATCAGTGTTAGTGTGACTGCTAATTTAACCTTGTTATAGTTTTATTTTAACATTTTTCACTGGATTTCATTTCGTGGTTTTCACATTATTTTTAATGGTTTATGTGTCATGGCAAGAAAATTTAATCAGGAATATGTGACATGTACAAAGAATAAGATTTAATCATGATTTATTTAATAATAGAACGTATACATATACCTTGAACATGTTTAAGTGAGCAGCTTAGACATCTGTGCTGGTACTTTTAAACTCCTATCTCCAAGGTGACTATGGAAATGATTATATTTAACTGTGTGATCTTAAAAACTTAGAAGTTATGCAGAAATAGAATGTTGGATCTTTCTAAGATAAGATAGTAGAGACCAGAAAACCTACCCTATGGACCACTTTAACCCACACCAAGGGGTAGGGGATGCCACATAGTCTTAGCTTATACCAGAATCTGTGCAGGGGTTGATAGGGCTGTGTCTAATTTCTAGTGCATTTACCTGCCTGTCCTTAATCGGATAGAACCCAGTTTATTGACTGGACAAGGCACAAAGTGGCTCAACCAGATGGGTAATAGCATGAGTCACACTGGACGTCCTGATTTTATTGTTTATCATTTGAATGTTTTAATAATTCTCTTATACTTTCGCCCTTATTTTTTTTTTGACTGAGGGCACTACCTTAATAGTTGTAAGTGTTTTTGATGTGTGGTTCAGATTTTGCATCAATATGTATACTCAGTGGCCAGAATGAATTAGAATTAGTTCATTTTTGATTCGTGTACTGTGTCCAACTTGAACTGTCTAGGTCCTTTGCTTTCCTTGCGTTGTCTGGCTTTCAGCCATTAGTCTGAAGCCCATTAACACCTCCAACAGAGCTTCAGCTAGGAAAGGAAAAAGATAAACTCAAATTGGACCGTACTTTGTTGCTTTTAGAAAGCCTGATAGAAGGTTTAGTAATGAATGCTGTGAAAGTCACTTTTATTCAGGGACCTCTCTGTGAATAAAAAAAAAAATCACGTAAGTCTTGCTTTACACGGATTTACCTGTAGTCTCTGCTTCCATGACCAAGTGTAGTAGTATCAGATTTATTAGAACAGAAATTAGACTTTAGTGAAAATACTTGGTGAACGGTTTACCAAGTTCTGTATCTAAATTACACTGGCGGTTATATGTAAGTATGCTATTTCACTAATAATGAACACAATTTTTCATATGTTCATATTTAATAATAGAGAAGAAATTCCTGAAAAGGAATATATGAAACGAAATGTTCAGATTTGTATTCTTTTTGTCTTGGTAACTTCTTGGTAATTTCCCTGTTAGCTTATTTCTCTTAAGGTAATCAACCATGTTACATGAGAGCTTTCTCCTCATGAGCCATGTTCTGTGTTTTTGAATGAATACAGGATTCACCTAAGCAAGCAGGTTTTGTTACAAATGGAATCTTTTAACCCAGGGCTCACCGTAAGTCTGGTGGTTGGAATAAGAAAGTCTTTATTTATATTCAGATTATCTGCTGGGTGGCCAAATTTTAATCTAAGCCTGTTTCTTCCTGCCAAGTAGCACAGAGCGTGTCCTTCGGCTGCCTGGCCAATATGTGCTTTAGGAAAGTAAATTCATTTTAATATTAGTCTAGGCAAAATGCTGCAAGAGGAAAAATCACATATGTTCCAAAGGCAAATATAAAGGTCTTTTGATTTTCCAATGCCTTAGATTATCTGTGTAACTTTCTTTCAGTAGTTTGAATAATTCATATTTTAGACCTGTTTTACCATTGGGTTGAAAAAATAGCAGTGCCAGCTAAATTTTCCGAACTTCTTACTTAAAAGTGCTGTTATTAATGATGCATTTCACAGCAGTGAGCATAGAGTGGGAGTTCCGTGGACTGTACTGTTTCCATTTTTATGTTTACTTTTCCGAAGTTTATTTGTATTCTGTCTCCACCTAAAAACAATCCACAGCAGAGAAGAGGGGGGAAAGCGTTACATGTCGTTGAGGTGGGGGGTAGGCTATAGGGCCCAGAAACTTCCAAATGTACCATGGGTTGCTTAACACCGGAAATGTATTAACTTGGAGATCCAGAAAAGTAATCATATTAAAGACTCCTAATATTTAGCCTCAGAGCATATTAGACCAGGGTGGGCTTTTGTAAAAGAGCTAGTGACCAGACTTCAGCTAGAACCCATATTTCCTGATTCATTATTCCTTCTCCCAATTCTACGCTTGCTTCCCTTTTCAGAATTAAAGTGTGTCTGTGTAAATCCTAAAACTGCCCAACTACCTCTCCAGCTTTGTCTCTCATTGTGTTCTCACTCTCTGTACTTAACAGCCATACTAGCCTGCTTTCGGCTCCTAAAACTACCCTTGCTTCCTCCCAAACCAGACCTAGTTAATGCCTACCCATCTTTCAGATGACAGCTCAAGTATCACTTTTGAGGAACGTGTTCCTCCCTGTTCTTCCAAATTAGATCAGGTTTACGCATGTTATATGCTTGCAGAGCCCTTTGTATCTTGCTTTTATTGCTTTGATCACAAATTATATATGTATTAGCGTGATTACTTAAAAGCCTGTGTCCCCCACTGTACTTACTGTAAAGTTCCATGAGGGCAGGGACCGTGTCTATCTTAGATGCCATTATATTTCTAAGATCTAGCATAATACTTCCTGGACTTGGCAGGTCCTTGGTAAATATTAGAATAAGTGAAGGAGTGAATTCAGGCCAGATATAGAGCATAGCACTTACAATGTTGGACTGATGGGACTCAGCCAGAAAGGCAGCCTGGTGCGAAATTGTGAAGGCTCTTAATTGTGAATACTGAAGTATGAAGCCAGGTTTATGAAGCAGGCCAGATGGGTGGTCGGCAGCCACGAGAGCCTGGGCTGGATGGGTAAGGCATCCCTGGGCTGGATTCTAGGGGCTCTGATGCCCAGACTGGGAGTTTTATTGGAAGGATGGGAGCAGAAGCTAGCTGTCAGAATCAAAGAGGCCAGTGGAGGGTGAAGGTATTGGGTCTGTGGCAATAGAACATTCCTTTTAGCAGCCTAACTGGATAGTAACTGAGGGAGGCTTGTAGAGTTATCAGGGACACCTTTGGGTTCTGAAAGGAAGAGAAAAGGAAACTGTCAAATTCATCAAATGAGAAGAATAAGAAAGACAAACAGTGCAGGGAGAAATTAGAAAAAAAAAATGTGTTTGAATTGAAGGCATCTTGCGAAGGGGGAAGTGGTCAAATCTAGGGTAGTTGAACGACCATGTTCTGGAGTAGAGGAACCATGAAGCAGTGAACTTACTAGAGTACTTCAGATGATGCAGGGTACCTCAGTGAGTAGCCAGTCCTCTTACTCGAAGGCTGATGGGGAGGAAAGAAGCGAAATCTCAGGATAGCAATGTCTTGAGCTGAAGGTAAGGGAACTCCCTCACCAAAGTCCTGACATGTCAAGAGGAGTGCTTACTCTATGTTGGACGTTCTGGTGGCTCCAAGAGAGCCCTAAAGTGATACAGAACCTTGAGCGTCCTACTTTGGACTTCTGTGACCTTGTTTGTGCAGGTATCTGAATACAGTACATTATGTAGTTCATTGCTCTTGCTTATGCTTGGTATGATTTACAAATGCTCTTACCGATGTGTGAGTTCTTGAAACTGTGTTGTTGCATGTTATGTTTACCTTTACCCTGATAGATGCATCTGCTTATAATTCTTTTTGCTTTGTCCTCAGTTCAGATATTTTGGATGGCAGTAGTAGCAGCAGTGGCTTATCCTCAGACTCACTGGCTAAAGGCAGCACAACCGCAGAGTCTCCAGTAGCATGCTCCAATTCATGCTCTCCGTTCATCTTGATGGATGATCTCTCACCCAAGTGACTTACCCATTTCTGATTCAGCGTCTTAACTGCTGTTCCTTGCGTAAAATGTTCAGTGAGGAACGCAGAGAACTTTGATCCATATGAGGATTAAAGTGTGACAGACTTAAAAAAAAACCCACTTTGATGCCATTCTTTTCGGCATCTCTCTCCTCTAAAAGTTCAAGTTTACAAGTGTAGTGACCTTACTCATGTCTCTTTTTGTGGATCTCATTTTGGATCTAGTGACTAAATCTCCCAATACTCATTTTCGATTGCCTAGAGTATATACATATATATATATATATATAGACATATATATTTTGTCCTCAGTGCCTCAGAGAGCACCTATTGTGGAGTCTATACGTTTAAGGAAAGCACTGATGTGTAGTTCTTTTTCCCAGCAGTGACACGACAGCTAAAGTTGATCAGAAATTCTCTTGCTTGAGAGATTTGTTTTGTTTTGTTTTTGTTTTGTTCTCTGTTGACTACATAGTTTCAGATCTCTTTATTTCACAATAATAGATGGATTGCTTTCGATTATATTAAATTTTTATTTTTCTGCATCAGCTTAAAGTACATCATTTTGTTTCCCTTTCCTGTTTGAGCTGCTTACTTGCCATTTCTCAGAGGGGAAGAAACACGTAGTCGCTTTCATTACTATCCATATCGCTTTGCTGGTGGAGTGTATGATGTGAGGATTGATTTTAGTGCTGAGAATGTAAATGGACTTGACAGGATGCCTGGATGACTCACCGCAGGTTCTTATGCCTTAGCCACCACAGTTGATATTTTTCTCCCCAAACCTGTTGCCCGAAGGAATATATAAAATATTGTTAATGTTTCTAGGTGGTGTTATCAAGGAGAAGAAATTCCTGCCTTGACCAGATGTGTGGAGCATCTACAAATGAATGAATAATGTTATTTACACCCAAAGCACTGTGTAGAAAAGCATACATGGAGCTTGACAGCTTGTTTCGGGTGGTATTATGAGGCCTGAGGTGCCTTGGGGTACAGTGTTGTGCTGTAAAGATGGATGTCATAAGGTAGGGTAGAAAAGGGGGCTTTATGTGTCTGATTGCCACATACTGTTTTGATTGCTGCTTTTTTTTCCTGATTACTTTTCTGTTACTGGATTTGTTGGTTTTGTCGCGTGGTGAGTGCGTGCTGCTGCCGACTGTGTTTGGGTTATCGTGTTGCCACCAGAGTCCGAATCCAGTTCTTGTTGATGTTGCCTCCTAGTAAGGGCAATTTAATATCTATGGGGAAGCTTTTAGGAGCTGAAAAAAGTCAATGTTACTGTGCATTCTGCTTTTAAGAAGCTGTTTGAGCTGTGAACAGTGTACATGATAGTAAGTCTGAGGTACCGTAAGTTATTTAATTTTTAAAAGAGGAAAATCCTGCTAGAGCTATTTAAAAAAAAAACAAAACCCGAGTGTAATCTATCGTTGTGTTATTTATTATTTGAAAATGTGTAAAAATGTCTGTTGTGCTAGGTTTCTTTCAATGTTCAGACATCGTGGTTGGATTGTCTGTGTTTAATATGCAAATTTGCCTGCTAGGATCATAATATTCCACTTTTGAAATGAATGTAAGAAACGGAAACTCCTGCTTCTGTGTCCTTTGAAGGCCAAGATTCTTGAATTTTAATGGAAGATGATGCGCTTTGAGGGCACTCACAGAGTAGTCCTCCTGTATGGCTTGAAGGGAGATCTAGCCTCTTTGACTTACAAGAGAGCATCACTTAGCTTGCAGTAAGTAGTTCTGTCCGGCATCAGATGTGGTGTTGATTTTAAACTGTAATAACCACCACGGTGGCCATTATTAATGGCTTGATTTCTCGTATTGCTTTCGCCTGTGCAAAGTCCAGAAGCTTTCAAGCCTAACATCAGTGTACATATTATGAAGCGTGGTCCCTAGCGTGCCATCTTAAAGAAAAATTACTTCGATGGTATTCAGTGTGTCTATTCTGTTTCGGAAAGAACCACGTTCAGGTGTTTCTGCCCATATAATGCCAAGAGATGGTTTTCTCTTTTACAGGATATTTATCCACCTTCACCCTACTGTCTTCTTTGTCTTAAGGGGATACTTTTGGCCATGATTTTTTGGCTCTAATTTAGGACTCAAAAGAAACAACCTTCGGAATGTGATGGTATTTAAATTTCTTCTTGAAATTCAGTGGTGGGTGAGAATTGGGACAGGAAAATGAAGTTGTTACAGTAGTGTGAGAACCAGGAGACGAGATGAGTCACTTCATCGTTTAAACTGAGGTTCGTTTTTATTGTTCAAATTGACTAGGAAGTTAAGTTTATGCAGGGATTGTTTTGGAATAAATAAAAGAGACGCTAACCTTCAGATGAGCTTTGTTGACAGTACCCCTTTATTTTTATATAAAGTCTAATATTTGAAAAGTGGTCATTATTATAAAGTAAAATTCTCTCTTCCTATTCTAATATATCATATTTCAGGCTTCTATTTGAAAGCAAGTACAAGAGATGATATGATAAGAAAATCCTATAGATGCTCTTTTTGCTTGACTAACTTATATAATCATACTCTGTTTCATGATAACTGCTTTTGGAATAAATAATAGGAAGTTTTGTGAAATGCTGACCTTGTGTATATCTTAGAATGCAAATTTAATAAAGTGTGTACACATGCATAAAATTCTGTAAAAGTTTTTCAAGTCTATCTCTTTTATCCTTATTAATAATTATTTTCTGCCTCCGTGTCCCAGTATCGCATGCTCTGTGTCTAATTGCAGTCAAGTTTGGAGTAAAATGATACCAGGAGCACAGAAGAATAGCTGCATTGAAGTTTGGGCTGTTTCCCAAAACAAAAAGAAACCTCTTTCCACATAATCTGTCAAACTTTCATGAGCATTTTGTAGAACTGGACAATTTAGACAGTTTTTGCCAAGGCCACACATATTTCTTATTTTCAATTTTTTTTTTTCATTTTTTTACATGTTCCAAAAATATTTAGTCTTCTGAATAAGATGGGGGGTTAACAGGTAAAAAATAAAAGCCTTTTCTGCATGACTCAGGTTCTAAACACTCAATTTCCTTTTCAATGTCTTAAAAACATGAACTGGGATATTTCACACAGAAAAGTGGCAAGAATAGCACAAGGAATTCCTGTGCATCCTTCACCCAGGTTCCCTGTTTGTTAACATTTCACCACATTTGCTTTATCATTCTCTCTCTCCCCCCTTCCATATGTGTAAGTACTTAAGTATTCACATATTTCTTCTGAACCAGCGGAGAAGTTACCGAAACGATACCCTATTACCCTTACCTGCTTCAGTACATTTCCTAAAGACTAATTAGGACATTCTACACAACCATATTACAACTATCAAAATCAGGAAATTACCTTTGATACAAAACTACCATCTAATCTAGAGACTCCATTCAAATGTTGCCTGTGGTCCCAATAATGCTCTTTTAGCAAAAAGGAAAAAAAAAAAAAAAAAATCTTGGGACCCAGGAATCAATCCAAGATAATGTGTCACACTTCGTTGTTATGGGTCTTTGATCTCCCACAATCTGGAAGTCCCCCAGCCTTTCCTTTTGTGATTTTCATATCTTTTGAAAAGTTCTGGCCCATTTTGAAAATGTCCCTCAATTTAGGTTTGACTGATGTTTCCTGGTTATTAAATTCAGGTTATGCATTCTGGGCAGAAATACGACAGAATTGATGCTGAATTCTGTGTTATTACTGTGGGAGGCACATGATGTCACTGTCCTAATACTGGTGATGGTAACCTTGATCCTTCAGTTAAGGTGGTGTCTGCCAGATTCCTGTCTAGTTAATGTTTTCCCTTTGAAATTAATAAAATACTTTGTGTGGAGATACTTTGACAGTATATAAATATCCTGTTTCCTCAAACTTTCACTCACTAGTTTTAGTATCCATTGCTCTTTCGTGCCTGATGGTGTAGTAGGATGGCCACCTAATGATGACCCTCATTCTATCATTCTTTCTACATTTATTAGTTGGCATTCTACTGTAAAAAAATTTCCCTTCACCATTTATTTGCCTCAGTGTGGACTCGTGGACTCCTTGTTTCAGTCAGTGGGTTTTAAATCATTTTCATTATTGGGGCACCTGGGTGGCACAGTTGGTTAAACGTCTGACTCTTGATTTTGGCTCAGGTCACGATCTCAGGGTCTTGAGCTCAAGCCCCGTGTGGCGCTCTGCACTCAGCGCAGAGTCTGCTTGAGATTCTCCCTTTCCTCCTCCCCCCACTCGCGCACGCACATTCTCTCTCTAAAGAAAATGTTAAAAAAAAAAATCATTTTCATTATTTTGATATTCACATCTCAGATTCGACAGCTCCTCCAAGCTGGCTCCTGTGTCCTTTTGACAAATCTCACGGTTTTTTTTTGTTGTTGTTGTTTTTGTTTTGTTTTGTTTTGTTTTTAGCAGTGTTTCACTACCTGGCTTAAGATGTCCCAGATTCATACTTTCCTTGCCCCAGCCTTGGGATCGGACATTTCTCTAAGGAGCCCCAATTCCTTTTAATGGAAAGTGGTATTTCAAAGCCAAGGTGTAGGCACTAAGTATAATCATTGCTACCAGGGCATCATGGTTTAAAGGCTTTCTCAGCATAGAGAAAAATCTATGTAAATGTGTGTATACACACACACACACACACACACACATACATATCTGTTCATCTATTAAAAATGAGTTTAAACTGGTACCTCCAAGTCCAGTTCAATACCACAGGGTTCCTTCCAGTGTCCACCCTATCCATATTTGTAACTCCGTTCTCTGATAGGGACCACCCTGGTTCCCTTTATCCTCAATGTGACTGCTCATTTCCCCTGTACGTAAACAAATTCTGACCCTGCACCCATGGCTGCCTCTGCAGAAGGGAGAGGGAAGAAGGGCTACATACTCAGGTTTTCTATCTCCCTGGCTCACACCCATCCCAGGTACCGCTCCCAAGCTCCTCTTCCCCTGTGTTGAATAGAATGGTTCACAGCTCAGGGATTTCTTATATTCATCAATTTGACAAATACTGAGCCCTGTGCTGGGAACTAAATGCAGATTACGTTCGTGCCTTCAAGTAGAGCAGCCTAGTGCAATAAAAACTAGACCAAGCATTAGAAGGTGTGCGAAGCACTGAGTGTGCAGGGGAACACGGAGGGAGAGCACCTAACACAGCCTGGGCTGTGCTTCCGGAATGCTTGCTCGAAGAGCTAACCCGGAAGCTGAATCTTGAAGAACAAAGCTGGGGTGCCAGTGGGAGTCGGGTGGAGGGAAATAGGACACAGTTGCTATCATCACACAGACGTAATTTGCTAATAGGAGAAAATGAGGCCGGAGAGAGAAACGGGGGCCACCTGTGGTCTTTTGGGACTCGAGAGTCAGATTATGGAGATGGAAGCCATGCGTGGAGATGGAAGTCGCGAGATTAATGGAGCCGAGGGTTGAGGACGAAATCCTGACAAACACAAACATCTAAGAGACAGGCTGAAGGAGAGATGGGGTGGCAAGAGAGGTAGGAGAAAAACCTGGAGACACAAGCCGACACTCTCAGTGGAGCTAAGGAAAGAGTCGTCTCCATGGTCACTTAAGATGAGGACCGAAAACTCCCTATTGGGCCTGATAATCAGGTCCCCTAGAGACTTTCGTTAGAGTACTTTTGGTGAGGTGGAAAGGACAAAAGTCGGGTTTCTGTGGCTTGAATAAAGGATGGGGGGGTGGCTGAGGAAATGGAGACAAGCAGCACAGTCTGTGCTTAAACCTTCTAACTTCCTCCTTCCCTCCTCTTCCAGCCCTTGCTCGATTGCAACCCCAAATCGCTCCCCGTTTTCTCCTCTGTAGCCTGGGCAGCTAGCGCTGTATCCAAAACATAACAGTCACTCAATAAAATTTTGCTGAACAATAACCCCACACTCTAACCAATAGGGGGAGCTAAAAGAAAACTCACTCTCATCTGTAGAAGGAGCTGGAAGAAACCCCTGAGGAAGTGTTAACCACACACTCTGACCTCTAGGAGGAGCTTCAGGCTTCTTCCAGACATTGCTGAGGAAAACTTGCTTGAGGAGTCTGCGTCAAGGAGTACCACCTTTAGGTAATATTTATTAGTATATACCTAGTATGTTCCTTCTGTTTGTGGCATGTGGTACCCATTTCCCATTTATGATGGTGATGTGAAGTTTTCTGGTGGCATAGATGTAGCAAACAATATTTTTAAATACGTGTATTTAAGCAATGAACGTAACAAAAAGCGAGTTGAAATGAGTGATACCTAGATATGGCCCAAATCTTCAAAGTAAAATCTGAATCAGAATTTAGATCCAGGGAAAGCATTGGGTCGCAGTGGTGTGTGGAGCTGATGGTTTGAAGAGGTTAAAAGCTGTTGAATCTGTGTAGAGTGCTCTTCTTGGGTGCCTCTTGGATCCTCTCTTTCTGGGATTCTGATTCTGCTCTTCTCCTGTGAAGTGTGGTAAGAGAAGTCTGGTACCTCTTCTTTAGCTTCTGAGGAGAAGACACCCCTCTCTCACCTTGAAGGCCAAGGGGGAATTTGGTTGGGGCTCAGGGAAAAAGCCTAAAGAGGACTTGAGGCCTGGTTTGTTAGGTCCTGGTTTGCTTGGAACGGAGGTGTTATCTGGGGACTTTCAGTGCTAAAACAAGGTAAGTCCTGGACAAACTAGGACTGTTCAGTTACCCTAAAAGGTTTCTTGCCTTCCCTAGGTGTGGTTTTCCTTCAGTTTCGTTCCTTACCTCTCTTCTGACTGAAGGAGTGTTTAGGGCTCCAAAGCTAAGGTCAGAAGGTCAGCTTCAAAGAAAGAAGTTTCTAGTCTAGGTCACTGAAGCCTGTCTACTTTGGGCAAAAGGATTTATTTATTTATTTATTTATTTATTAAAGATTTTATTTATTTATTTGTCAGGAGGGTGGAGAGAGAGAGAGCACAAGCAAGGGGAGCAGCGGGCAGAGGGAAAAGCAGGCTCCTTGCCAAGCAAGGAGCTCGACTCAGGACTCGATCCCAGGACCCTGGGATCAGGACCTGAACCGAGGGCAGACGCTTAACTGCCTGAGCCACCCAGGCATCCCAGGCAAAAGGACTTTTTAGTCTATAAAATTTTTAGTCTATATTTTTAGTTATCTAGTGACTACACTGAGGTCTGAGGTGAAAGCCTGGGCTGGTAAAGTGTTTCTTTGAATCTGTTCTTCAGGCATTTATTTCCCTCCAAGACCTATGGCTAGGGGTGGCAGGAAGGGGGACGCTGGCTGTTGCAGGTGGTGGGTCAAGAATTCTAGGATTTATAATCCTGATGGTGTATAGTTTGTCCTCAAGGACAAAACTAACATCCCTTAGCCGTACTTGAAATTATTTTCTTTTTTGTGTGTATTTTTCTTCATTATTTTTTATTCATTTTAAAATCATCAGTTATGAAGAAAAAAAGCTCACTATAAAAATTTCAAACCTTCTCGAATCAAATAAACTCCTGCCCCCACAGCCTTCTCATCTATAATGTAATAGTTTGATTTGTATAACTAATTAGCCTTTTTATAATATGCAAACATTTATAATAGATACACATGCATATCTTAGAGATTTTTATTGAATTATAGCATACATACAAAAGAGTGTACTGCTTGATGAATTAGCACAAACTAGATGTTCTGTGGAATGTTCTGGAATGTTTTGTGTGAACTGGGTGATGGTTACATGTCTTTATTCAGTGTGTGATAATTCATAGTGTGAATGGCTAGAAGTGGGCATTAGGGGGCGCTTCAGGAGTTCTGGAATTTTCTGTGACCGGGGTGATGGTTAAATGGGTTTGTTCAGTTTGTGATAATTCATCGAGTGTTAAATGGCTGGAGTTGGCATTAGGGGGCGCTTCAAAAGTTCTGGAATGTTCTGTGCTGACCTTGGTGATGGTTACATGGGTTTATTCAGTTTGTGATAATTCATAGGGGGTGAATAGCTGAAGTAGGCATTAGGGAGTACTTTAGGAGTTTTGGAATGTTCTGTGTTGACCTGGGTGATGGTTTATGGGTTCATTTTTAGCAACCGTATATTATTCCCTTGTACAAACATTCCATAATTTATTTAACTAATCCTTACTTGATGGTCATTTAGGCTCTTTATAATTTATTAGTATACATAAGTAATAACATACATTTATTTTTGCTTCTGTAAGTATTTCTGCAGGAGAGATTTTTAAGAGTGATAAATCATTGGGTCAAAGGGCATGTGCATTTTATTCATAATTTTCCTTTTGAAAAGGTAATACAAATTCAGTGTAAAAAATTCAAGTAGTAAAAAGGGCATATAGAAAAAAGTCAGTCTCCCTTTTCTTCTTCTTTTTTTTAAAGATTTTATTTATTCATTTGAGACACAGATACAGAGAGAGAGATAGAGAGCATGAGCAGTGGGAGAGGCAGAGGGAGAGGGAGAAGCAGACTCCCGGCTGAGCCAGGAGCCCGATGTGGGGCTCGATCCCAGGACCCTGGGATCATGACCTGAGCCGAAGGCAGACGCTTAACCATCTGAGCCACCCAGGCACCCCAGTCTTCCTTTTACTCTTGACCCCCAGTTCCATAAGGTCCTTCCTCAGAAGCATTCTGTGTTACCAGCTTCTGGTGGGTTTTTTTTTTTTTTTTTTTTTTTCCAGAGACAGTCTGTGCGTTGCATATGCATTTACATATTTTATAGGTACTGCTTAAAACCATACCTCCATCCCGCCTCCAGATTGTACCAATTTATAATCTCTCCTGTAGGGTATGAGAGTTCCCATTACCCACTAGAGATGATTTAAGGGTTCTAGAAAGATCTGAGTAAAAGTAACAGATTTTATTCACTTATTTATTCATTTATTGGAAATACATTCACATGTTTCAAAATTCCATAGGTACAAAAGAGCAGACAGTGAAATGTCTCCCTCCCATCTTCATCCCCCAGCCACCCTAGTTAATCTTCCCCCAAACAGTTGTATTTTCAGTTTCTTGTGTTTCCTTACAGAGAGTTTGCATATGCATCAGTATTTTCTTTTTTCTTTTTTTTTCTTTTTCCCAAAGTTTTACACAGACAGTATCATTGTTTGTATGAGCTATGACTATGTATTCTTCCCCTGCTCCCCACCACCCCCAAACTGTAGTGCCTTATAACAATAGTTGTTTGTTTTTTTCTCATGAGTTTATGGGCAAGCTGGAAGGTCCTACTGTTCAGGACCAGGCTCAGCTGTTCTCAGTTGTTCAGTTGGTCTAGAATGGTCTCACAGAGACACAGAGGTGTTTGCCTATATAATCACAGTTTTGTTAGCACACCCAAGAAATTTAACATCGATAAGATAATTTTATTTAATTCACAGTCCATATTCAAATTTCTCAAATTGTCCCAATAATCTCCTTTGGAGCCTTTTTTTTTTTTTTTTTAAGATTTTGTTTATTTATTTGAGAGAGAGAGAGCAAGAGAGTGAAAGAGAGAGCACAAGCAGGGGGAGCTGCAGAGGGAGAGGGAGAAGCCGACTCCCCTGCTGAGCAGGGAGCCCGATGACGTGGGGCTTGATCCCAGGACTCTGGGATCATGACCTGAGCCAAAGGCAGATGCTTAACTGACTGAGCCACCCAGGCGCCGCCCCAGAGCTTTTCTTTTTTAATCGAGGATCCAAAATTCAGGATCAGAGGTCATGCAAATTCATCTAGTTGTCATGTCTCTTTAGTTTTTTTTTTTTTTTTAAGATTTTTAATTTTTTTTAAGTAATCTCTAGCCCAACGTAGGGCTCAAGCTCACAACCCCGAGATCAAGAGTCACACGCTCTACTGCCTGAGCCAGCCAGGCGCCCCTTTAATTTTCTTTAATACAGAACAGTCCTCCACCTTTTTCATCTTTCATGAAATATTTATTTTGAAGAGCCTGGGCCAGTTATTTTGCATAATGTCTTGTAATTTGGATTTTTCAGATTGTTTCCTCGTGATTAGATTCAGTGAAACGTTAAACATTTTTGGCAAGAATACCACGTAGGTGATTCCCATTGTTCCACATCAGGAGGTAGGTGACGTCGGTTGTCCCATTGGCGATGCCAAGTTTGATCACTTGGTGAAAGTAGTGTTCTCCAGATTCTTCCACTGGAAGGGTACTCTTTCCTCTTTGTAATTAACGGATTGACATTAAAAAGTAGGTGTGACCTACAAGCAAGCTTCCCGCTGAGCAGGGAGCCTGATGTAGGACTTGATCCCTGGGATCATGACTGGAGTTGAAGGCAGACGCTTAATTGACTGAGCCACCCAGGTGCCCCGATTTATTTATTTATTTTAGAGAGAGAGCACGAGCAGGGGGAGGGGCAGAGAGGGAGAGAAGCAGACTCCCCGCTGAGCCTGGAGCTGAACGTGGGACTTGATGTCGCGACCCTGAAATCATGACCTGAGCCGAAATCAAGACTCGGATGCTTAACCGACTGAGCCACACAGGCACTCCCTGAATCACTTTTTTTTTTTTAAAGATTTTATTTATTTATTTGCGAGAGAGAGAATGAGAGACAGAGAGCGTGAGAGGGGGGAGGGTCAGAGGCAGAAGCAGGCTCCCCGCCGAGCAGGGAGCCCGATGCGGGACTCGATCCCGGGACTCCAGGATCATGACCTGAGCCGAAGGCAGTCGCCCAACCAACTGAGCCACCCAGGCGCCCCCCTGAATCACTTTTTAATGGTGGCTGCAAAATGATGTTTTCCTAGTTTTGTCATTTATTAACTAGCATTCTGTTAAAGAAAGCTGTCCCCCTTCTTTTTGCATATCACTTCAAATTATTTTGTTAAATTATTATTCAATGTGCTATAACCTGCTACCATTATTGTACTAGTGCATGAACAGACATATCAATGGAATAAAGCAAAAAGTCCAGAGGTAGACCCAGGTATATATGAAAATTTAACATATAATAAATATTTAAATATATAGTAATATATAATAAATATAACATATTATATGTTTTTATATTATTATATATAAATAAACATGTAAATATATTTTTAATATATAATAATACCCAAATCACTGGGGCAAAGGCGGACTTTTTAATAAATGCTATTGGGATAACTGGATAACCACAAAAAAATAAATAATTTGGTTGCACACCTTACACTATACACTGGAGTAAACTCCAGATGGATCTAAATGTAAAAAATAAAGCCATATGAGTACTAGAAGAAAACCTGGGTATGGGGAAAGCTTTTCTACATATGACTCCAAATCTGGATGTAATAAAAAAGATGGAAAATGACAACTGCATAAAAATGAAAGTAAAAACCTTTTGCATGGCAAAAAACACATAAGCAAAGTCAAAAGCAAGATGACAAAACTTGGAGAAAAATACTTCTACTATATCCTACATAAAAGGTTAATATCCCCAATACATAAAAAGCTCTCGAATTTCACAGGGGGATACAAGGCTAAAAATACCAAAAGGAAAATGGGTAGAAACATGAATACACAGGTCACAGAATAAACAAATGACCCTTAGACATAGGAAAAGATATTCCACTTCATACATAGTGAAGGGAGATGCAAATGTGATTTTGAGAATATGCAGTCAACTTGACCGTGTGGCGTCCTTGGGGAGAGGGCTGAATAGTTGAATGAATGAACTACTTGGGTCCTGCCACTTCATAGTCGGATGGATGACTGGGTGAATCAAGTGGAGGCAACATCCATGGTTTCTTTCCTTCCCTCTCCCCATTCTGTTTCAGTTTCTACGTGGTTTTTATTGCAAAATCTCTCTCCTAATTTTTCTCCCAGACTTTCTTTTTTTAAAAGATTTTGTTTATTCATGAGAGAGGGGGAGAGAGAGGGAGAAACAGGCTCCCTGCTAAGCAAGGAGCCCGACACAGGACTCGATCCCAGGATCCTGGGATCATGACCTGAGCTGGAGGCAGATGCTTAACTGACTGAGCCACTCAGGTACCCCTCTCCCAGACTTTCATCTCTTGCCAATTTGTTACCTAAAGTAAAACATTAAGCAAGGCCCATAAGCATAAAATCAAAAATGAGAGAAGTTGCAAGTTGTAAAGGGAATTAGGGGCCAGCGAGGAAAAGGCTAGAAAAAGTCCTGCTTTCTTATCTTTCTAGAATTATTTTCTCACGCACCCAAACAAGAAAACCGAGGAGTAGTTTATTGCTAAGATCATTCCTACGTTTGTTTGACCCCATTGCTAAAATCGCTTCCTACAGTTTTGCTGTAAACCTACAGTATTTGAGCTTTCCTTTTGTGAGCGCACTTGGGAACTCTAATAACCATAGCTCTGGTTCTTCAAGAAAATGCATCCCAGGCACCCAAAAATAAATACATCAATAAACATTTGATACGTAGCACAACTGTCATTGGGGGTCTGCGTGTTTATGAGCGCCTGTTGATGGAGTTTGCTAATGAGCCTTCAGCACTTGTACTTTCTTCTCTATGACTAGAAATCCTCCATGTGTTTTTCTATTACACTTAATTTTTTTAACGTGTAGAATAAGGCTTTCTTCGAATGTTGATTTTTACCTCAGACCTTGAATGAGTCACTTGAATTTTTCAAGCCCAGAAAAACAGGCTTTCCTCCAGTCATTGTACAAGGAGCCTCTTGGTAGTCGATCCTATTTTCTCTAATATTCTAATACTGTAATTATAGATTGATCCAATAAATGTGACTTGGACATTTCGCTCAGTTGAAAGGTCCTGTAGAAAAACCACATGTATTAGACGAGAGCAGTTTGACTCTGCTACCAATCTGTTTGTGTGTATTTGGGAGTTTTGAGAGCCTATATAAATAAGCACGCTGCTTAGCAGCAGTTGAATACAATAAAACAACGCTCTGCAGGGTTGTTTTGTTTTAAGGCTTTGATGAACGTGAATACAAATTGGGACAAGGAAGGGTTTGAGGTTAAAATTGAGGTAGTGATAACTTATTATAAAAGTACTGTATGGACGTTGGAGAATAAATGAAAAGCAATGGGAAATAGAACATTTTAAAGTGAAAATAAAAAGTCACCCTAAATACACCAGGGAGAAATAGCTCTATGTTTGTGGGTTTTCTCTACATAATTGAGTTCAGGCTCTATATACAATATTTTCATCTCTGAAAAGGCTTAAACGTTGTGAGTATTTTTTAAAGAAATAGTCATCCAGGGTATTTAAGTTTTATGGGTTCACACACTACTGTGATGAATGGTTTGAGAATCTGTGTCTAGAAATCAATTCATAGAAGTCCTGTTTCAGTTACCTGCAGATGTCAGTGTGGATCTGAGTGTAGATCAACAGTTTCTTCCAGGATGTGGTGGACAGTTGAAGTCCAGTTGTGAACCAGTTGTTTATTACACAAACACCAGTTTAGTTTGGATGAGAAATATGAGCCACAAGCAAGGGCCTTAAGTTGCTGAAATTTCTTTTTGCATAATTTTCATAAGCATGGATGCATTCTCTAGTTACAGAGTTCACAGAAGATTATACCCTCTTTTCCCACCCCTGATTGTTTGACCAGACTTTCTTAAATTTGTTAGAGTGCTGCAGCCATGGAGTTGATGGAGTTGGGCTTATGAAATTTGACTTCAACCCACATGGCAAGTCTGAGGGATCTATTATGAGCTGTGTTGGTTTACTTTCTGCGTTGCCGTATATTTAAACACAAAGTTTAAAACCAGTAATTCCAACTCTCAGCATCCTCTTTGCCATTCCTTCCTCCTCCCTTTTCTACACGATTCCACTCTCATCCAACTTTACAACGTAAGAAGTCCGAGTGTTTATTAGGCGAGGAAATTGTCAGAGACTTGCAATGGCAAAGCCCTGTTCTTTCTTGGGCCATGACACAAATCTACCATCTGTTTCATAAGCTAGCAAGCTTCCTCTCAGCTATAATTTGCTATATATATTGGTACATAAATTGTTGGTAGCTTATGTTTACCTAGCAACAGAATCTGTTTGGCAGAAGGCTGTGGGAAAGAAGGCTTTCCTTTTTCTGTCTTTTTTTTTTTTTTTAAAGCAGTTTCTTCATCTATAAATTTTCTTCAAGTGCAAGAAAAGCAGATATGCTGGCCCAAACAATCTGCCTTTTATATCATTTTAACCCAAATTGCCTAGTAAATGCTCACTTTAGAGATTATTTTTGCCACTTTGATTACCTTCTATATAACTGAATGCCCTCTTTTAAATTTGTTTTTCTTTTCTAAGCAAACTTCGTACAAATCACTGTGAAAAACTGTCTTTGACCTTGTAGCTGTCAAAGATCACTGAGTTTTGGAACTACCCACATCTGTCCAGTGTAAATTTCTCCGGTTTCCCAGTGCCCTTAGCATCACTTGTGGATTTTGGATGTTGAATTTACATTTCAGGAGCATTGGTCAGGAGACAGAGCAAGGCAGGTACTGTATGGTATCACTTATGTGTGGAATCTAAAAAAAAAAAATGTCGAACTCATGGAAACAGAGTAGAATGGTGGTTGCCAGGGGCTGGAGGGTGGGGGAAATGGGAAGATGTTGGTCAAAGGGTACAAACTGCCAGTCATAAGATGAATAAATTCTGAGGATCTAATATACAGCATGGTGACTGTAGTTAATAATACTGTGTTGGGTACTTGAAATTTGCCAAGAGAGTAGATCTTAAGCATTTTTACCAAAAAAAAAAAAAAAAAAAAAAAAAGTAACTAGGTGAGGTAATGGATGGGTTTATTAACTTGATTGTGGTTAATCATTTCACCATGTATACATATAGCAAATCATCACGTTGTACACTTTAAATACATTGCAATTTTATTTGTCAGCTATAGTTGACCCTTGAACAACACGGGGCTTAGGAACACTGACCCCTACTCCTGTGCAGTCAAAAATCCATGTATAACTTTTGATGGGGGCGCCTGGGTGGCTCAGTCAGTTAAGTGCACGACTCTTGGTTTCAGTTCAGGTCGTGATCTCAGGGTCGTGGGATCCAGCCCTGGGTTGGGCTCTGCGCTCAGTGGAAAGTCTGCTTCTCTCCTTCTCCCTTCTGCCCCTCCCCCCACTTCACACGCATGCACACGCACTCTCTCAAATAAATAAATCTTTTTAAAAAAATCCATGTATAACTTTTGATTCCCCCAAAACTCAACGACTAAGAGCCTACTGTTGACCAGAAGCCTTACTGATAACATAAAGTCGATTAACACATATTTTGTATGCTGTATGTTTTATATGCTGTATTCTTACAATGAGGTAAGCTAGTGAAAAGAAAATGTTATTAAGAAAAATCATAAGGAAGGGGCGCCTGGGTGGCTCAGTGGGTTAAGCGTCTGCCTTTGGCTCAGGTCATGATCCCAGGGTCCTGGGATTGAGCCCCACAGAGGGCTCCCTGCTCAGCAGGGAGCCTGCTTCTTCCTCTCCAGTTCCCCCTGCTTGTGCTCTCTCTCTCTGTCAAAATAAATAAATAAAATTTTTTTTTTAAATAATAAAATAAAATCTATAAAAAGAAAATCATAAGGAAGAGAAAATACATTTACAGTACTCTACGGTAAAAAAAATCCACATATAAGTAGAAGCACATAGTTCAAATCCAGTAGTTCAAGGGTCAACTGTATATACCTCAATAAGACTGGGGCGAGGGCTGGGCAGGACGTAGTTGTCTTTAAGTGTGACCAACTCCAGCACCATGCCCTGTGTTGTCTGTATTACTTTAATTTTCCTTTAGCTGAATGAGCTGTATATTTCTACCTGCTCACTTTCTTAGCTTTCTAATCAGCAGAGCAATGTGTCTGCTGAAAAAAAAAAAAAAAAAAGCCAAAGGGAGAAAACAAGTTCTGACTTCCCTTCACATTAGTTATAGACGTCATATGCTGGTAAAGGTTGGAGTGTACTTTATGCGTTCGTTTTGAGAAGGGAAGGAGGTGTTGTCCTGTCAGCTTCCTTCACACAACACCAGGGTGGAATTTGCTGCAGGCTTGCTGAGTGCTATTGCCTTTGTGCAAGTGCTTGGTTTTCCATTTTGATCTACAACTATTGTGTAGTTCTCTATGAAGTGGCAGTGTGGAAGTTACTAACCCACCCCTCCCTCTAAAAAAGGAAGAAGAAATCGAAAAGAAAAAGAACTTCTATGCCCTCTTGAGACTTTGAAACTAGCCGTAAGAAAGACTACGGCAGAATTATTATATAAGCAAGGTTCCTTTGGCCAGAGCCTTCATGCATCTTTCATTTTGTAGTCTTTGTTTCTGCCCCCTTCAGTCCCTGACTCTTCACATGCCCACAGCGTCGCGGGGGACGTGGCAATGAACTGGGATGGGGAGCTAGATGGATTGCCCTGCATTCATTGATAACTGGGGGCATTCACTGATATTACAAACACACATTCTTGGTGCTCTCCCAGTAATGCCAGGCATGTCGGTGCGAAATTACCATCTTGAGCCATGAGATTGAATCCCGTTTTCATAGAGCAGATAGTTAAAGGTGAGCAAGGGAAGATGAGCTCGTCAGAGGAGGGCTGGCAGAAAAAATGGAGGATGGGACTTTCGGGACAGGAGGGAGGCAAGCAAGGATCCTGGAGGAGTGGATGATCAAGGAGGGAAGCCCATGGTCTCATCTTACCAACACCTCAGCAGTGGTGCTGTGCCAGGGACCCGAGGTGGGAGGAACAGGTTAGAGAGAAGACATTTGAAGAGGGTGATGACTGACTAAACAATGGTGGAGACATTTAGAGACTGCTAGCTATGAGGGTAGGACAGTCATTATAACGTAGTTGTCGCTGTTGTGATGAGATTGAAGAACCCATGGGATAGGTAAGGAATCGGAGGACCCTATCAGTCATTGCTATGAAAGCTAGAACTTTCTGCAGTGATGGAAATGTTCTATATCTTTGCTGTCCCACACAATGGCCACTAGCCACATGTAGCTGCTGAGCGCTTGAAATGTGGCTGAGGCAAGAGCAAAACTGACTTTTACATTTTATTTAATTTTAATTCATTTGCATTTAAATGGCCAGTGGCTAGTAGCTACCAGATAGGACAGTGCAAGTCTACAGGGACAGGAGAAATGTGAAGGAGGAAGGTGGGAAGGGGTGAACTCTAAAGCAGAAAGGGCGGGATAACTCTGAGAGTCTTGAGAAAAAAAAAGTCGTCACCTGATATGGGAGATGTCTCACACCTCCAGTTGCTAAAAGAGTTCAGACTCCTAGCTTCAGTTTTTTTTTTCAGCAACCTTTGTCAAGCTCATCTACTAAGAATGGGGAGTTGGGCGGTAGAGGCCTTGGGGGCCTGAGGAGAAAGACTTGGAATGTTCACAGGATAAGGTGTTGTAAGGAGCAACTCGGCCACCGTGGGAGCCAGGCTGCAGTTGACAGCGTGAATTTGTGGTGGGCCACGTCTAAGGGGCTTGATAGGGGCCAAATTTGCACTGGGCTAAATGTGTGCAATTCCATATAAGGTTCTTTTTGGACTAAGACGTCAACTAAAAGGATCTGGAAAAGATTATTATGCAGTTTAAGCTTAGAAAGTTATGTTTAAGTGTATCTTAGCAGTTCTGTTACTCTAAACGT
>NC_058419.1:16567225-16674221 GCF_002201575.2 Neomonachus schauinslandi
CTTGATAGTATAAAATGTGTTTGAAAGAATCTCACCAGACAGGTTGGGCCCCTTCTACCTGGGTGGTGTTTGGTTAGGGTAATCTGCCAGATTCCATTGCTTGTTCTCCTCTTGAAAGACTTTTGGGGCAGCTAACCCATCTCTGGTATAGGAGTAGCAGTGGCAGGAGGCTCCCTTATAGCTATAAAAATTACAGCGCTGTGCAAACTCATAGCTACTTAACTAACACCCTTTCCGGATTCCTTGGGGGGCAGGAGTAGGAGATGCTTATTGCAATATAGATTCTATTTGTGGGAAAGGAGAGTTAAAGGAACGAGCAGAGAAGAATGGAAATGGATCGGCTAGGGTTTTTCTGTATGTCAACAACATCAAAAGAATTATGAACTAAAGAGATTTTTTTTTTAAGTCTAGGTATAGATAGGTATAGAGAGCAGTTTAAAATCTTGTGTTTTTTTTTAAGATTTTTTTTTTTAATTTTTAAGTAATCGCTCTACCCAATGTGGGGCTTGAATTTACAACCGTGAGATCAAGAGTTGCATGCTCCACTGACTGAGCCAGCCCCAAATCTTGTTTTTTTTTTTTTTTAATAGAAATATCTCACCAAACCCCAAATTTTAACTTCAGGAAAAAGTACATATTTTGGCTAAGTAGTCAATCCTATGGATATTTCTGTGTAATTGATTCTTACCTTTATTGTGGCCTAACACTCTTGGAAGACACTAGTTTATGTCAAAAGCCCATGACAAATAACCCTGATTAGAACTCTTCCTTTCACATTGAGATATAATATGAGCACAACATGTCTCATTTAATATGTTCCAATGGCCAGAAAGGGGCAACACAACTACTCATTCTCTAGAATTCCAGCCAGGGCTTTCAAGGGAAATAAAGATGTTGGATCCTCAGCTTGCCAATATCAGACCTAGGTAATTGTCATTTGTTTCATCCATTGGGAAAGGCGATCTGCTATAAGATATCAAGACATTCCCCCTACGTAAGCCCTGATAGCAGAGTATTTTAACCTGCCTAAGTAACCCCAATAGCTATAACCAAATGAAATTTCCAAAGATAATGGTATAACCATGGAAAGTAGAATCTGGCATACTTCTAAGGTATAATAGGAATAACTCAGAGATTGTAGAATGTCAATCCATTCATTCTAGGCATTTGTTAAATATCTTCCAGGAACCCCTAACATTGGTGGTGAGGTGGGGAGAGGATGGAGATTCAAAGGCAGTAGGAGCTATGAATCTAGTCCCCAAGGATCCTGTACTCTAGTTGGGGTAACAGATCTGGAGCTTCTAAAGCAATGAGAGAACAATTTGGTACTAAGTTACATAGTAAGGACCAGAAGATTGACTAGACTCTAGTCTTAAGATGAAAGAGATATGTGATAGCTTGGAAAGAACTGGGACTCCCATGTCAAAGGCCAGTTTTGTCACGAATTGACTGTATCATCTTGGCCTGAAACTCTCTATGTCCTCCTCAGTTGGTTTTTCTGTAAGATAGAGATGGTGCAAGGTGCTAAGCTGGATCCATAGAGCACTTCTTCAAAAATTCAGTGAGAGGGATTTTGTAGGTGACAGTCTTGCCTGGGGTGGGAGGCCATACTGGATAATTCCATAAAGTCCTGGGTAAGTCCTAAAGTCCCACTCTTAGGTGGGGCAAATTCTATGATTCTGTGGTAGTAAACGTGAAAGTGCTTCAGAAAGTGTAGAGTAATAAAATGTGACACATGTCCTCATCCTTATAAATGCTCCTGGTAGGTTCCCAGGGGCTGATATTCTCCCGATCTCTGCTAAATGGCTTCTTACCCCACACAGCACATTTCCTGACCGTAGGCTCTCAGAATGTCTCTTAAAAATTAATAAGCTAAGTGATCAGCAGATAATTTCCCAAGGAGGTCCCCACTATTTCCCCACTCCCACGGACATTTATTTTCTCTTCCCCTGCAACCTTCACTACAGGCCACTGAACAAAATAATGTCTTCTTTTAAAATCATTAAAAGAAGTGACCAGGCAGCTCGAAATATAGCGGGGCGTTTCCCAGGGAGGTCAGGTCACCAGTCTTCTCAGCTTCTTCCACATTTATTTAATCTTCCGTTCCCCATCAGAATGCAAGCTGCCATGTAAACCACCGGGCAGACACTTTTTTGGCCTCCTGGAGAGACCAACGTTAACCACAGGAAGCCAGCAACTGCACAGGGCACTCTGGGTGCAGGGTGGCAATGGGTTAATGAGGTTTCATTTAACTCTAGATGGTCAGCGGTGTTCCACCCCACCTCTTCCAGAGTATGTCATTGTCCCGATTGAAAAGGCCTAAGGGCAATGCTTAGAAATGAGTTTAAGCGGTTATACATCAACTAAGGATAAAGTCCTCTGTGCGTCTGCCTCACTTACAGCTTGCCCTATACCATTCCTTTTGACTCAGCCTATACTACCTTGGATTGTTTATCATCTTTCCAGAGCACATACCATGTATCCCGTACTAAAACCTTGGTAGTAGCCCCTTGAACGTTGAGCACAATGTTCTGTATACAATATTCACTTGATTTGAAAACAAATTCCAAGTAATGTAGAAAATATGATCTTTCGAGGTATTTACAGTCCAAAAGAAATTATACTGATAACTAATCCAAGAAACTTGGAAGTCTGTTAGCTTCCACCCTTTCACCTCAAATCATGCAGATTGGTTTAATAGCCCAGCACGTCTCTCTAATATTAATGTATGGTTACCTCTGGCAGTCGGTGCTGGGATCTAGGAGTGGAGTTTGGGCATTGGTTCGCTTTGCCAATGACTGTGATATATCATCTATAATATATGATACGTGATATAGCCAGCAGAGCCAAACAAGTCACTCCGAGAGTGAGTTATTGGCTTTCTGGACAGAAAAGGTGTTGGGTCAAGTCCAAAAACAGCACTGAATTTTCCTACTCTGTGAGCAGCGAGAAAAATGAAGGCCAAGGTGACCACAATCCTATCTCGCCTCTACATCTGCCTTTACCAAGATGTTTTTAAAGTCCTTGATGGTAACTCCAGAGAAGCAGTAAAAATGGCCCCAAACCGGAGAGAGGTAAAGGGTGCCTTGCCATCTCTTGGGACAATTAGGCAGCCAGCCAGCCTGGCTAGCTGAGGGAGAACAAGGCAACCTGCCCGGGGAGACCAGGCAGAGGTCAGGCAAGCAACCGAAACCGTTCTGCAAGAGGGGTGGGAGTTTTGACAAATTAAAACCAGGTCAAGGAGGAAGCCAGTGATGGGAATGGAAGTTTGTGGCACAGGCCTGTGGCTGTACACCTTCCAGAACGGGGGTGGGGGGGGGTCACGCTGAGCTCTGTGAATAGTCCAGCCTCGTCTGTGTCAGCGTAGGGAGGCCTCAACCTTGGCTTGAACGAATCGTAGTTTCTCAGGCTGATTCTTTTTTTTTTTTTTTATTTTTTAGAAGATTTTATTTATTTATTTGTCAGAGAGAGAGAGAGAGTACAAGCAAGGGGAGCGACAGGCAGAGGGAGAGGCAGGCTCCCCGCTGAGCAAGGAGCCCGGTACGGGACTCGATCCCAGAATCCTGGGATCATGACCCAAGGCGAAGACAGACGCTTAACCGACTAAGCCACCAAGGCGTTCCTGGGCTGGTTCATTTTAAATTCAACATAAACAGTAGAGAGGTGAGGAGGGAAACCGATTTTAGGGCCTCCTACCTCCCTCTGAACCTACAGCTAGTGTTTTTTAACCCAGCACCTTCAAACAAAGGGAAAGCCATGTTAGCTTCCTTCTGGGAAAGGAAGGAACCAGGCTCACTGTGGCTTGGGTCGTGCTTGCTACTGAGGCATTAATCAGGGTCCTGACAAACCTGGAAAGGGCTGGTTTCCTCTTCATGTATAGAATCATAAAGGGGGCACAACATTCAAACAAAAGGCCAAGGAAACCTCTCCCAAAGATCCTATCAACTGTCATTATGGACCAAGCAGTCTGGCCAGAAGGGAAAGCCCATTTTAGAAAAGGACCCTGTTTTTCCAGGCAGTGACATTCCTGTTACTCCGGATATGACTATAGTTCCAAAGAGGTCACTGGGGTAGACCTTAACTTCAACTAGAGCTTTCAGGGAGGGGCCAGTTATTCGTGGTAGGGGTTATTTTTCATTATCTCTAGCATTAGGGAGCACGGATATCCTACGCTTAAGATGGTGGCCATTGCATGTTGATATCCTACCATGGATTCTCACATTGTTTAACACAAGTGTAGTTTGGGGGATTTGCTTCCAGCTTCACTGGGTGGAGCCTCATTAGTCTAAGCCAATCTTGGTAAGGCCGTGCCCCTGGATGCCTCAGGCCTACCTGGCTACGAGGATTTGTTTGGGAATGGGCACGTGCCCCGCTTCGTATCAACGAGAGAGGAGGGAACGTTTGCCGTGGGCTTCTGAGGAGCGTTTCCTCGGTGTTAAGAGGTCACTCTGCCTCTAATCTGCTGTCGTGTTTGGGTGTGAGGTCTGAAAATGCCGCGTGGTCTCACTTGAACTTGAGGACAGAGGCAACTTGGGGAGGAGAGTGGGGGGAAAAGGAGTTGCGGCTACAGCAATCACAGTGTTCACTCTGGACTTCCGGCCTTGGGAGCCAAAACCTTTCTCATTCTGGGGCGTAGATGTGACAAGAGAGGCTGGCTGGTCGCTGAGACAGGAACTCCCAGATCATCCACGGAGACTCTGGGGGACTGATACACACCAACTAGACTCCGAGGAGACTAATTCAGAAGACCAGTTTGTTCATTGACAGTGGAAGGTTGGCCTTTCTGGTGCCTGGAATACTTCCTTGTCCAGTATTAAGGTACCCGGGAAACCAAGTTGGTAGGAATAATAGCCACAATGGCTAATAATAGTAATAATAAAACAGCCTGATTTGCCTAAAGTGACATAGTTAGTAAATGGCAGAACACAGGATTTAGACTCTAACCTACAAAGCCCAAAGTCTTTTTTTAAAAAATATTTTATTTATTTATTTGACAGAGAGCGAGCGAGAGAGCAAGCACAAGTAGGCAGAGCAGCAGGCAGAGGGAGAGGAGAAGCAGGCTCCCCACCAAGCAGGGAGCCCAGTGCGGGACTCAATCCCAGAACCCTGGGACTACAACCCTAGTCGAAGGCAGCCGCCCAACCAACTGAGCCACCCAGGTGCCCCTACAAAGCCCAAACTCTTAACTACGAATTTATCTAGCCCTCAGTGGCCATCAGGAGGTGATTACAATAAAGGAAAACAATAGAAAACTTTTTTAAAAGAGATTTTATTTATTTATTTGCCAGAGAGAGAGAGTGTGCGTGCACAAGCAGGGGGAGCGGCAGCCAGAGGGAGAAGCAGGACCCTGGGATCGTGACCTGAGCCGAAGGCAGACACTTAACCGACTGAGCCACCCAGGTGTCCCAATAGCAAACTTTAATTGAGCTCCTGCCATATGGCAAGCCCTGTGCTAAGCACTCCACATGTGTTACCTAATTGACTCCTCATAAGAATTTAGTGGGGGGAGATATTATTATGATTATTCCTATCTGAGGAAACTGAGACTTGGGGAAGTGAGGTAAGTCTAGGTCTTCTCATGCGGTGTTCACACTCAGTTACCAAAGACGTTTGTCACTACCACATCAAGATAACTGATTTTGCATCAGTTAGCCTTTTAAATTGATGCCTTATGGTTAGAGAGTTTAGAAGCCATTCTCAGCCTCTTGTTGATTTGGAGCCAGTAGCCTAGTCTTAAAAGCACCAACACTTGAGAGTTTTCTCACTAATGTCAGTTTCAGAATGTGCCATTGGCTGGACCTGTTCCTGCAGCCCAGAAGTCTACCTTATTTGTATCCTGTGGACCTTTCCTTACTATCTTTGGCATTCTTGTGGTGTTGAATTGCCCGTTCTCACCTGGACCATACATCTTTTTTTTTTTTTTTTTAAAGTTTTTATTTATTTATTTGACAGAGAGAGAGGGAACACAAGCAGGGGAGTGGGAGAGTGAGAAGCAGGCTTCCCGCGGAGCAAGGGAGCCCGATGCGGGCCTCGATCCCAGGACCCTGAGATCACGACCCGAGCCGAAGGCAGTTGCTTAAGCGACTGAGCCACCCAGGCGCCCCTGGACCATACATCTTTGCACTGAAGTATGTTTCTCTTGGTTCTTTATGCCTCTACTTTCTAACTTAATCATTTGGATTGTTCTACGTTTGGAAGTCCTCTCTCTCCCAAGAAAATGGCAAACTTCTTGCAGGCATCACCTGTGTTGTCTGCTCCCTCCGTGTCCCCCACAGCACCAAACAGAATGTTGAGCATTCAGTAAATGCTGATGGAATTGAATTATGAACTATTGTCTCATGTTCCGCCTTTCCTCAGGGCTTTGGTTAGAACACTTGGCCGGAATACCATACAGACAAAACCAAATTAGGAAAAAAATCATGGAATATAGGTTACAGTCAAGGCTCAGAATTTCACATTACCTAATGGTTTTTTTTTTAAAGATTTTATTTATTTATTTGACAGAGAGAGACACAGCGAGAGAGGGAACACAAGCAGGGGGAGCGGGGGAGGGAGAAGCAGGGAGAAGCAGGCTTCCTGCCGAGCAGGGAGCCCGATGCAGGGCTCGATCCCAGGACCCTGGGATCATGACCTGAGCCGAAGGCAGACGCTTAACGACTGAGCCACCCGGGTGCCCCTGTTTTGTTTTGTTTTTTTTTAAAGTAGGCTCCACGCCCAGTGTGGAGCCCAATGTGGGGCTTGAACTCATGACTGTGAGATCAAGACCTGAGCTGAGATCAAAGGTTTGACACTTAGCTGACTGAGCTGCCCCGGCGCCCCCCCCCCCCCCAATTTTTTTTTAATTCCAGTATAGTTAACCTCCAGTGTTAGATTTATGTTTTGACTTCTTTTCAAATCAGTTACTTATTATCTGGTCTCATAAACATTGCCTTTCTTTTCATATCTTCTAGGTGGGCGTTTTCTTCTTTTTGCCCCCTAAGTTCTCATTTTCCCTCTCAAATCCTGGAGTGAAGTTTTTCTTCTTGCTGAAGAAGTCACTGTTGTGGCCATCCCATAGTGGCCTAATATGGAACATGGGCCATTTCCTTCTGTCTTCACGTTTCTTTGTTCTTTCTTCCTTTTGTTTTTCTTGGCATTAACAGCTGCATGGAGACGGCAGCAGCTCGAAGGTGACAACAGAAACAGAGGGCCTGGCCCTGGCCATCCTTGGAACTCACACTCTAAAAGACGAGACACACAGCTTCCACACAGAACAGAGCACACACGTTTGAGGATTCCATGCAGGAGGGAATTTAGAGAAGTCATCCATTTTTAAAAAAACATTTATTTATTTTGAGAGAGAGAGCGAGCAGGGGCAGAGGGAGAGGGAGAATCTTCAGCAGACTCCCCGCTGAGCACGGAGCCCAACGAAGGGCTTGCTCTCACGATCCTGAGACCATGACCTGAGCTGAAATCAAGAGGCGGACACTCAACTGACTGAGCCACCCAGGCGCCCCAAGAAGTCATCAGTTTTAGCCCGATTTGGCCCCTTAAGGAAGTCAGCACCCAAACCGTTGCCAAAACTTTGCTTATTCCTACTACCGTGGACTCCAAAACCCCTCTCAATTGGAGGAAGACCGCTGTTGTCTAAACTTCACACCGCATGCCCCAGACCACGGGGCCAGGGTCCCGTCTAGGTGCCTGGGCAGGGCTCATAGGGGAGAGTGTGCTCCATCATGGAGGAAACAGTAGGCCTGGCTGCCCACCCTCAGTCACGAGATCTCTTTGAACTGGAACTGGGTAGTTGGATTTAGGCAGCCATGGCCCCCTTTAAGCAGACATGCCTGAGAGCTGACTTCTGTGAGGGTGGAAAAAGGCCCTTCCCCGGTGCCCCATCCCCTGTCCTGTGCCTTTCTGCACCTGTGACTGTTTGAAATCCCCGCCCTGCCAGCTTTGTTCCTCACTAATCCCTGCTGAGGGGATTTGGGCCTGCTCTCTGCAGTCCCTTCCATCTCTACTTGGCTTTCGTCTGGAGTCCACAGTCCTGGCAAGTACTGACTTCTTCAAAGCCAGTGTGAGGGGAATGCACGTTCAAAATCCTCTGCCTGGGGTTGGAGAGGGTGGAAAATGGAAAACATGCTCATTTTAGAGACATCCCATTCTTTCGGAAAAAAATCTGAACCCTCCTCCGCTGGTTTAACTAACGGGTGTGCGCTGCCAAGTGTGTTTTTTGTTTGTTTTTCAAGACAGAGGAAACCATCTTTAAATGTCATTCTTAATAACACACGAACTCTCTGCCATGCTTCTCCCACCCACTGCAAAATTATCTCTTGAGGTGGGGTGACGTTTTGGCTGTTTCTTGTTGTTGATCGCAGAAGGTTTACAGCTGATCCACTCTGAGCAAAAATAAGGTCTTGGTCACTCTATCATTACCCAGAACCTCCAGACAATTGCTCTCCTGGAGATCTGTTATCTCTGAACTCTCGTGCTGCCAACTTCAAAGAGGAAAATATGAAAATAGATGTTTGCTCCTTGCTTCTGACCTCCTGTCTTCCAACATTCCCCTCACTGCGCTGTGTGGAAGGAAAGACTAGGGGTATACATTTGTTAGGGGCATAATTTTTGATTTGGTGGAAAGCCTTCCTTGCTCTGAAGCCAGGCTGAAACATAAACAATGGAACCTCAGAAAGCCAACCTCTCTTTACTCAAAATGGTGGGCAACTGGAAACTAGGTTATCGAATTGTGGATTTATTTATTTATTTATTTATTTATTTATTTATTTATTTTTAAAGATTTTATTTATTTATTTGAGAGAGAGAATGAGAGAGAGAGAGAGAGCACATGAGAGGGGGGAGGGTCAGAGGGAGAAGCAGGCTCCTTGCTGAGCAGGGAGCCCAATGCGGGACTCGATCCCGGGACTCCAGGATCATGACCTGAGCCGAAGGCAGTCGCTTAACCGACTGAGCCACCCAGGCGCCCCGAATCATGGATTTTTTTAAATGAATGTTTTGTTGAAGTATACTATACATGTAAGAAAGTACACAAATGGTTAGTGTACGGCTTGATGAATTTTTACAAAATGAACTTATGTACGTACTCAGCCCCCAAATCAAGAAAGAGAGCATCTTTCCTGTATTAGTTTCCTAGGGCTGCCGTAACAAATCACCACAAACATAACAGCTTACAACAACAGAACTGTTTCTCTCACAGTTTGAGAAGGCAGAGGTCTGAAAGCAAGATGGCAGCAGGGCCGTGCTCCTTCTGGGGGCTCTAGGGGAGCGTTCTTCCTCTCCTCTTCCGCCTCTGGCGATTCCAGACCTTCCTTGGCTCGGGGACACATTGCTGTGAATCTCTGCCTCTGTCTTCACAGGGCCTTCTCCTTCTTATCCCTCTGTGTGTCTCCTCTTCCACCTCTTATAAGGATACTTGTCACTGAGGGCTCACCCAGATAATCCAGGATGATCTCATCTCGAGATCCTTGATTTAATTACATCTGCAAAGACCCCTTTTTCTTCCCCCCAAAGAAGTTCACGCTCACAAGTTCTGGAATGTGGGTATATCTTTTGGGGGGCCACCATACAACCTACCACACCTCTCATCTCTCCCAGCTACTCCCTGTCAACGCTAACCAGCGTCCTGACCTCTCACGGCGTAGATTAGCTTTGCCTGCATTTGAACTTCATGTAAATGGAATCATACAAGTGTGCTCTTTTGTGTCTGGCTTCTTTTGCTCAACGTCACCCTTGTGAGATTTATATAAACATGTGCTTATAGCTGTAGACCATTCCTTCTCATTGCCGTATGGCACTCCATTGAATGACTTTGTCACCGTCTATCCATTCTATGCTTGATGGACCTTTGAGTTACTATCAGTGTGGGCTCTTAGGAATATTTCTGTGCCTGGGCCTTGGAGCATGTGCGCATGCGTTTCTGTTGAGTCCGTGTACTAGGGGCAGAATTACTGAGTCCTGGGTTGTACGTGTGTGTTCAGCTTTGGTGGATGATGTCAAGGAATTACAGAATTTTAAAGTCGGGATGAATTTTTGAGATCAAGACCGGATGCCTCACTTAAATAAAACTCAAATAATCCCCAATCCACCGAATTCAAAATCCACTCTATCCCCCCGGTTCCAGACCTTCTGAATTGGGCAGATAGTATTATTGCACGTTGTCATTCTGGCTTAGTACCCCATCCAGGTGCTGGGCCCAAATCACGCTACACTGCCTTTGTCAGATCACACAAGTGAAAGAGAGCTCGGTGGCCCTGGCCATGGGGAGGCAAGAAGCAAACCATGTGGCCAAGAGTGTGAGCTGGAGTTAATTGGCTTCTTCCCTGCAGTTAGGCCTCCTGTTGGCTGCAGCAGTCAGCTGTCTCGAGATTAAATGTCTTAGGAGGCTCTTTCATCCCCACTTGTGTGGGCAGAGGACTGATGTGTGCCTAGTAAAGAGCGTTACACATGCAGCTTTCATTTCAAGAAGTGTATGTTGCAGAAAAGAGTCCCATCTTTTGGACCCTGAGCTATGGGGAAAGCCAAGGGCAGCACAAAGTAAAAAAAAAAAAGCAATTTAACAAGGTAGCTCCCACCACCCCCCAGTCCCACCCCGCTGTGTTATTTTTTAAAAAGCATTTAGTGTAATTAAGCCATTGCCTCATAAAGTTGTTTCACCAGGAACTTCAGTTTCCCCAGGAAGAGATGAAAATAAACTGAATGTTTCATGTCACTGTTCCCACGATTCTTAAAAAATCATGTTTGTCTTTAACAGCATGATATGAAACATCTCCCATCGATAAAGTATTGTTTTACTTCAGGATAACAAGGCAACAGAATCTAGAATGACAGTTTTAATGCACATTTTAAACATGAATCCTCCGTATAGATAGATTACCAGGCATGTTTGACTCCAACCGTATTTTCCCACATAATTATTTCGTTTAAATCTCCTAATTATTCCATTCTGTTGAATACCATCTGTCCTGCTAAGGGACAATTGTGTCTAAACAAATCAACAGGTTTTGCGTCATTGTCTAAATATGAGGGAGAAACAGCCCCCAAACTATACTCTGGCAGTTGGGTGGAAATTAACAGAGGTCTAAATCCCACATTGGGAATGCCTCATCTCTAGCTCCCCTGGAAGCTAACTTTCATAACTTGTGGAGCCCAAAGCAAAGCCAAATGAATTTTGGAAAGGTCAGTGGGAAAGGGATTGGGGTGGGACTTTCCCAGAGAATGTTTGAGCCTTTGCTCCATGAGCTATCTGGTCACCCCGGGCGGTTTGTACTTCTCAGGGAGGGTGGAGGAGAGGACAAAAGCCATACTCTCTTGGTACCTAGGTTCTGGGGACAGGGGTGGGGGCAGGTGGACACCTGGGATTTGCCCAGTTGGCTTGGGAGCGGCCATCTCTTCCTGGGAATCCCACGAGCAGTGTAGTTATGTCAGGAACCGTGGATGAGTGCATTTGTGGGAAGAAAATTGCTGAGGATTGCCTGCCTTGCGTCTTGTTATCAGGAGAACCACTGACAGGTTCCAAATAATCACATACCGTGTGCTGGGAAAGTGCTTCTCCCTGAAGCCAGCTTCAGGCACCCCAGAGCTCCAGTGCTTCTGCTAAGGGCCTGCAGATGTTGCTCTTAGCACTCTACTTTCCAACAATAATTGACCTTTCCCTTTTCTTACTTTCTTTTCTTCTCCCCCTCTCTGTCTTGCTCTCACTACTTGCCCCCCCCCCCCAACTTAAGTTTTCCCTTCATATGTTTTTTTTTATATGTTTATTTCTTCCCTCAAAGATGTGGCCAAGAAGCCCCGATGGCTCTCATGGTTAGAAAGGAAGTCAAGTCCACTGGTCTGAGGCTAGCCAGCAGTTCTGAGAAACCAGTAAGTCCCCGGAGATTCTTTTCCTCCTTCTATGATTGTATTAGCCTCCCTCTCCCCTACTTGTTTATGTTATCGTATTGTCTTTTTATACATGCTCACTTCCAAATCAGTTCATTCAAAGACTGTAGCATCTGCCTTCAGCTAATGAACTGATTTGTTGTGAAGCCCAATCAAAAGGGACCAGATGAAGGAGTGGAGTAGACGGTCCCCCTCTCCTCCCCCCATCCCGCTTCATTTCCCAGAGACCCAACTGGTTTCTTCGGAGGCCTTGGTGTGATTAAAGATTCCATATCCCCTCCCCACCCCAGCCACATGCAATGTCAGGGGGAAGGGTACAGGAGCTTGCCATTACAGTGTTGAGAGTTGGCAGTGCTCCCAGTCAGGTGGCGGGGCCCATTAGTGCACACACATTTCCCGGACTCTCCCCTGGCCCCGCCCAGAACCCCAGCAAGTTGATCACAAGGAAAATGTGTGTGCGTGAATGTCAGGAGTGAACAGGCAGGTGGTTTGCTTCAGAATTAGCCGGCAGCATCTCTTTTTCTAACCGCCATCCAGTATCGGACATGGCAGCCACACCGGTTAACACCCCAGCTCGGCTTGGGATTATGAATGAAGGGATGGGAGATCCCCATGCAAGTAAGCAGCTGTCCCTTTGGTTAGTTACTGGGATCCACAAGCCCATCCCCATTGCCAGGGCTCCAGTGTCGAGATGATGAAATAGGTGATTAAGGGACTTGGAGGCCAGTCCACACTGCAGCTTTGTCTGGAGTGTTCCAACGACAAGTGTTATTAGTCCACTAATCATAACATTGCCTGCAGTGGAATTTCCTTGGGAAGGAATGGGGCAGAGCCTCCATGCCAGAGGGCCGCGCTGCATGAAAATACTAACACATCACAATTGGCTGTTCTGTGGGAAGGCGATTCCAACATCCGATTCAGGAAATAGGTCACCAGGCTTCTAGATGCACTGTTATTTTGATTTACTTCCTTAGAGTCTCGCAGTTTTTCTACACTTCTCTCTGGGTAGGAACCAAACTCCTCCGAGTTACTGGCTTCTGGACTGCCACGCGGGGCGGGATACAAGCAGGTTCTGAAAACAGAGCCATGTGTTTTCTGTGGCCAGGCCTGCGGGGTCACCTGCTTCTAGGGCTCTGACCAGATGCCCTCCAGGTTGATCATCCTCACCTTGACCCCTTTCCGTGGGTCTCCCGGAGGTCTGAGGCCGTGGCTTTTAGGAGCCTGCAGCTGTGCCTGCCAGACAACACATGTTTAGAGAGAGGGTGAAGAGGTACAGATGAGCTGGAGGGCGCCAGAGCCTTCTCAGTAATGAGCATAGCAAAGCTTCCATTTCCGAGGATCTTGGGAGGACGAGATGTACTCATTTGGAGTGTCGCACTGCCAGGGCTATTAGTACCAGCTGTCGGATTCTGGGACCACCCTGTTGGCGGGGTTAGGGGCCCAGTCGACTCTTTCTTTTATTCTATACCTCTGGTCACTTGGACCTTAAGAAGCAGGAGTCATGGGGGCTCTGGGGCTCTGTCACCAAGCAGCTGCCTCCTCTTTCCTGGATCAGTCTCGAGTTCCCCCTGGTTTCTCCTAAACCCAAGCAGTTGTCCGCTGCCTTGGAGTGTCAGCAAAGGGTATTTGTGGGTCCACTGGTATTTGTAGATTTCACATCAGGCAGAAGCTTATATTTCTTTCTTTCTTTTTTTTTTTTAAGGTAGACAGATGGTCTGGCGCTGGAGGTTCTGAATTTACCCCCTGCTCCCTTTTTGTCTTTAACCATTCAACTGCTGGGTATTTCTGGATTCGCAACATCTTTCTTGGTACCCAGAGATGTACTGTATTTTATTGGGGCATACGTTCTGGGCTCTGGCTCACCTGCGCAGAGATGCCATCCCAACGCAGTCTTTGATTTTTTATTTTATTTTATTTAAGATTTTATTTATTTGCGAGAGAGACAATGAGAGACAGAGAGCATGAGAGGGAGGAGGGTCAGAGGGAGAAGCAGACTCCCCGCCGAGCAGGGAGTCCGATGCGAGACTCGATCCCGGGACTCCAGGATCATGACCTGAGCCGAAGGCAGTCGCTTAACCGACTGAGCCACCCAGGCGCCCCCCAACGCAGTCTTTGAGGAGGTGAAGGATTATGCCAGTGGTGCTTTGGGGTGTTGAGATACCGTGGGAGGATTTAAAGAGGTCTCTTGGAGACTACCAGAGGGCATGCTCCGGCGGGGCGGGGTGTGTGTGGCCTCCCTCCTCCCCCCTTCCTTCCCCCCACCCCCTCCAACTTTCCCCCCCACCTCGATTAGTCATGACCAACCTAGACAAATAGTAAAAGGGAATCTTTGTGATAAACTCCCCCAGTATTCTTCTATTTCTTTGGGGCCCTGGACTTGGCGAAGAGTTTCCCTGCCTTTTAAAATTATAAGTAGCCCATTAAACATGCTCTCTACCCTTTGGTTTTGTTTGCTTGTTTGTTTTAGAAATCTTCAGAGCAGGGGCTGCCACTCTGAAGTGACTGGAGTTGAATTTACTGTCACCCCAGAATGAGCACGTGGTTACTGCACGTGACGCAGAGACAAGAAGACAGGACTCCGGAACCGTGGGAACCAGCGTGGTGCGGTGACGCCGCAGAGAGTAGTGTGCCGGGTGGTTACCTTAATTCCCAGCTGGGCTGCTTCCTAGCTGTGGGGCCAGGCAAGTTCCTGAGCCCCTTGCTTCCTACACTCCAGATGAAAACAAGAGTTGTTAGCACAAAAGGGTTGGGAAGGATAAATGCGAAAACATAGGTGACGTGCTTTGTTAGGTCAGTGCCGAAAATTCGCGAAGTGGCCGCTCAATATTGACTTTTGTCATTATGAAAATCACCTCCCTGGCTCTGTAATCCTGCTTCCTGTTGAAGAGCAACTGAAGGAGTCACAGGAGCCACCCCCCCCCCCCCCCTCTGAGTCTGGCTATTTTTGAGGCTTCCTTTGGAATGGGCCGGCCCCAGCAGCCCAGGGGGTGGGAGGCAGGGAGGGAGGCAGGCATTATGCTCTGGGTTGCAGCTGTGGCAGGCAGTACAGTATCCCCCACATGCCAGATGAATCAAGCTGAGGGCCAGATCTGGGCTGTGGGCCAGAGGCTCCCCACCCTGATTTATAGTGTGGACAGAGATGTGGGTGTTTTGTGAATATATTTTGATGATGATAAAAAAAGGGGGGGGGGCGAAAAAAAAAACCCACCCTTCCTAAAAAATGTGCTGAGGGAGGGAGGTTCAGGCCTATCTGCAAGATTAGAGCAGCCTGACTGTGAGCAGGAGTCACTCGTAGGAAGGAGGCCCTGTGGAAGACTGGCCTGTGAGAGGCAATGCCCCTTGAAACGCAGTGAATTGTGAATGAGGCCCCTGTATGCCAGCCATTGGGGGTTAGACCGGGCCTGCTGGCCCTCCGCAGGTGTGGAGTGGGGGACTAAGCCTGCATTTTAACTCCCCACGTGCACGCCCCACAAGCCGGACAGAGACCACCGGACTTGCTGGGCTCTGGGGAGACACCCGGCTCCCATGCTTCCCTGGTCCTAACACTTCTCCAGAAACTGGCGAGGCTTTGCTTTGGGCCTACATCATTGCCAACGGGCTGGGGACAACAGGCGAAGTGTGGGAGGGCTGCCTTGGATGGAGTTTGGAAGAAAAAAAAAAAACCACCCACATCCAGGATTTATTCTCAACCTTCAACCCAACACATTTGAGAGGGCTCCCAACTCTGGGGCCGAGAGAGCAGAGTGGAAGCAGGGAGGCCGAGTAGGGGCTGGGAGTGCGGGCTCCTTCCGGAATGTTTCCCCTCCCAGACAAGGCAGAGCCAGGCACAGCCCTCCTTGCTTCACTCAGGAAATGTCAGGCACAGCTGGCCCAGCTTGCTGTATTTCATCTGAGAAAGAACCTCAACCAGGTTCCCTAGGACCCGACAGATCTTTGAAGACAAGCGGTGTATTTCCCAGACGTGAGGCGGCTAAGCGGACATCATGCTGGAGCGCACAGCACGTAGCCTCACATGGATCTGCAAACATTTTTTCCTGAGGGAAGGGCAGGGAACACTCTCATGCCAATAACCTGTAGTATCTGACAAGTACAATCTGTTGGGGTTTTTTTTTTTTTTTTTCCACTTCTTCACCTCTCAGCACTCCCAGCCTGGGGCCCTCCATTCAAGCCAGGCCTCATCTGGGTCCCTAGTACCCCTGCCACCCGCCATGCTCATTTGTGCCTTTACGCTTTCACTCTGTCTAGAATCTTCTCGTCCCTTGGCGATCTACAACCTCCTTATCCAGTTTTCTGAGGAAACAGCCCCAGGTACCCCTGGCCTCCCCCACCATTGTTGCCGGGCCCAGTTTTTTAGGGGCACGTACTACCTGTGTGTACATCTTCACGAACTCCGAATTAGCCCATCAGTACAGAGAGCAAAGGAGCTGGAAAGGAGAGGGTGAGCCTCTCTCTGTTTGGCTGCCTCTTCAGATCCAGCTCCAATGGGTTTTGGGGAGCTTTTCCTTGGGGTTTGGTTTTTTTTTGCACACACTCCCCTCTTTTATGTGTTCACTCCACCAAAACACAAACCCACCACACCTGCAAGGCCAACCTGGGGTTACTTTCAGAGCCTACAGTGATTTCCCTCATCAGATAAAGCTTCTCTGGCCCTGAGCCCCGCAATTTCTCTGCTTTACCTCTAGGATGAAAAGTCAGGCTCCATGAGAGGGGCTGCAGTCTGTATCACTTGGTGTTGGCTCCTTTGCCAGGATGGTGAGAAGCCCCCGAAAATAAAATAAAATGGCTTCTCAGGCTCTTTTAAATTTCCCATTTCCTTCCTCAAAGCTCAACAAAGGACTTGTGTGTGAAGTGTGAGTGTGTGTGAGTGTGTGTTTGACCATGATGGGAGAAGGCACACAGGATCCTTGTGCATTCCGTTTCCTTGGGAGGAAACCGAAGTGGGTGTCCCGCTGACTTGCTGGGGATGTCTTTTACTAATAGTTTCATTTGCTGTAACCAAAAAGTTGCATCTCTGGCTTCTGACTACGTCCTACTCCTGATTTGATGCCCGCCAAAAAAGCATGTCCCGTAGATGTTTGGGAGACTGCATATTCCTAGCAGATAAGGGAGTGGGAGGCCATTCCCTTCTCGGGGTGCTGGTGGTTCATTGTAACGAAGGTGAGGGTTTCATTTCCCCCACAGTACTGCTTTTTTGATGATCCGGCTACGGCCAACTTCTGTCCCTGCTTTGGATGGCCCTGTCTCAGCATTTGGGAGCGTCTGCCAGGGACTGGGCTTCATAAAGATTGAGTTTGCTTTGAGATCCTGTTAAAAATGGAGGAAGCATTGTGGGTACATGCTCATTGCAACCCTGGGAACAAACTGTTGGCTAGGAGTATAGTGGGGCCCATTTACAGACCAAATGTGCTAATTATAAATGGTTCTTATCTTGTCATTAAACAGATCTGGCAGGCCTGGGACTTGGCAGCTCTTGGTTAGCTATTAGTTCCACATGCTACTGTACCGGCTGGGCAGTCATAAAACTGTATCTTTTTGAAAAATGGTCCATAATATAGACCAGCCTCCTCGGCACCCATTAGCCCAAATTGGTATGACTTGATGGTCCAATCTTGGGCTGCTCAGATGCTGGATTTCATTTCTTCCTGGAGCTTTAGGCAGACTGGAGGGAGGGTCACCAGAGCTGTGTGCAGTGAGGTCGGGGCAGAGGCTCTGGCCCCCAGCCCCCCACCTCCCTTGGCACCACTTGCCTTCCCGCTGTGAGACAGGCCCTCTATGTCACATACTCATCCTGTGTCCCACGCTGTCGAGTCCTGCTAAGGTTGAACTGCGAGTTGGGGTTTAGTTGATAAGAGCCTGGGGCATAGCAGGTATACACGCCTGTTAACAAGACTCTAGGAGGCAAAAAGCCTCTGTGGGTGGAGGCCACAGTGCTAGGATGAGAGCTGATAGGGTAGATATTTTTGGATTAAGTTTCCTCAGAAGACCACGCAGACCTTTCTGGCATCAGGAGGGAGTGATTGGGAAAACAGGGTGCGGGGGTGGGGGGACAAGTCCCAATACCCCAGAAGTCCCAACAAAGAGACCACACTGAGTCTCCAGGCAGATGGTGGCAATCTCTCTGCTCCTCCCTGGCAGTGTGGTAGAGAGCATTTATGAAGTACCGGGTGGCATGTGTGTCCTTGCAAGTTTAGGGGCCGGCCCCTAGGCTAGCTTATAAGGTAGATGAGAAGGCTTTACCCAGCGTTTCTAAAGCTTGATTTGGCTTTCATTTGATTTAAATGTCTCAAAAATAGAGAAAGGAACCAATCTTCTGCTTAAAAAAACACAAATTTGGGAATCAAATCCAACCATTGCTCATTTATTCTCTTTTAAAAGCACGTATTGAGCACTCAGTATGTGCCAGGCACAGGGCTTAATATATGGCAGGCAAGTATGATTATATCCCCATTTTACAGACCAGGAAACTGAGGCTCAGGTACATTAATCCAGGTCCCACAGCTCTGAAGTGTGATCCCGGAATTAAAACATGGTATAGCAAAGAACACGGGTTCTGAGGTCAGGCTGCAGGGAACATTCTTTGTCTTATAGATGGATGTATGAAATTAAGGGATGTTTATTTTTGTAAGTGTTCTCTGGAGGGGACCCCCGCCCACCTAGGACAACAGCTGTAGCTCAGCGGGGAGGTTTAGTGTAAGGCTAGGCCATCAGCACACAGAAGGCAAGTGAGGGCTGGGAGAGAAAGCACCAGCCAGAATGACTTGTTCAAGGTCATACAGCCATCAAGGGCAGAGCCAAGCCCAGGCAAGAGCACTTCCCCCCACTACTCCCTGCAGCTGGCTGGAAAAGCAGAGCTCTCAGCTGCAACCTCCACAGCAGGAGGTCCTTCCCCCAAACTGTTCCTCAGCCCCCTTCCTCTTGCTTTCAGACAGGAGTTGTTTCCCAGGTAGCCATAACCGTATGACCATCAGAGGAATTTGTGCGGAGTAGTATCTCAGAGCTAACTGAGGGCACTTCGGGACAAACAGACAACCCTGGGGTTTTCATCACCATTTCCCCTGAAGAGCCTTGCTCCAAAGGCTCCCGCATGAAGCTTTCCTTCTCAGAAACTCAATGCTGTCTGGGAGGATGTTTGCAGAGCAGTGACTGTCCTCTGACCAGGGCTGGTCCTCTCCAAAACAGTAACATTTGTCTCTTGTTGGTCTCTACCTTGTTCCTTTCTCTCCCATGGAGCCTCAGGCCCTCCTGCTCTTGTGTTTTTCCCTCCCCTGACATGATGGCATCTTATGTTAGCTGTCTGCATGTGCACAGTAAAAGCATCTCTCCAGAAAGAATATCACAGCAGCTTGTGTGCCCTTTCCTAGGTCTTTGTTTCGGGGGACAGGAACTTAAGCCAAAGGAATATATCTCTATCAGTGGAATTTCAGGCATTGGCCAGCAAGTGGGAGGGTTAATAAAGGGATATTGAGAGAAGGCACCTTTCTGGCACTTCTGAAATCATACTACTGGCTCTGGATGTCAACTCATTTGGAAACTATATCTATAGCTGGAAAATCCTCAGAACTCGTGTGGTCACGTGGAGCGGGCACAGGCTCTGGAGTCAGACTGTCTGAGGTCACATTCTGGCTCTGGCACTCACGAGCTGTGGGACCGTGCTTAAATTATTTAAATGCTTGGTGCCATAGTTTTCTCATTCTATAAAACAAGGTAGTCCTAGGACCTAATTCACAGGGTTCTTACATGAATGCAACTAGATAACTTGAATGCATATGAACACTTAGCATGGTGCCCGGCACAATGGGAAGCACTTAGTGAATGATACTTAGTCTTGCCATTCCCTTGCGAAAGCTGCTTTGTCCTTAGGTCCCTGAACTATGTAGATCACTCTGGGTGAACTCAGTTCAACTGGGATTATGGAGTATCTGCTGAGTGCCTAGCCCTCTGCTGGGGGCACTGTGAGTAATACAGTAGAAATCTATGAAGGAGGAGCTGTTTCAAGGACCTTCTCTGATGGGATGTTTTGAGCTTCTTCCAAAGAGCCCCCTCTGGCAGCTAGGTGGAGAGGCTCAGGGTCTTACACAGCATAGAAAGGGCTTTAAACTCATGGGCTCTGCTAGCAGGCAGGCATGTGTTCGATTCTTACCTCTGCCTCTGGACTGTAGTGTGACCTTGGCAAGGCTCACTACCTCCCCATGCCTCTGTTTGGGCATGCCTTGGCTCTTGATCTGTAAAATGAGCATCATCATTACCTTCTTTTACATGATGTACCTGTCAACATAGATCCATACCTATTGCTTTGTGCAGTTATCTTTTCAATCAGATGGGAAAAAGGTGTTACAAATGCATTAATATCTTTAAAATTTACCTATAAATATTAATATTATGTGCACTGGTGCTCTTTATTTCTTTGTGTGGATTTGAGTTACTATCTAGCGTCCTTTCATTCAGCCTGAAGGACTCCCTTTGCCATTTTCCCCTCTCTTTTTTTTTTAGATTTTATTTATTTATTTAGAGAGCAGATGGCGGGGTGGGGCAGAGGGAGAAAGAGAATCTTAAGCAGGTGCCACGCTGAGTGCGGAGCCCATTGCTGGGCTCGATCCCACGACCCTGAGATCATGACCTGAGCTGAAACCAAGAGTCAGATGCTTAACTGACTGAGCCACCCAGGTGCCCTCCGCTCTTTTTTTTTTTTTTTAAAAATTTTTTTTTTTTTTTTGAGAGAGCGAGAATGAGAGAGAGTACATGAGACGGGGGAGGGTCAGAGGGAGAAGCAGGCTCCTCGCTGAGCAGGGAGCCCGATGCGGGACTCGATCCCGGGACTCCAGGATCATGACCTGAGCCGAAGGCTGTTGCTTAACCAACTGAGCCACCCAGGCGCCCCCGCTCTTTTTTTAACTGAGGTATAATTGACATATAATATTGTATTAGTTACAGGTGTATGACATGATGATTCGATATTTGCATATATTGCAAAATGATCACCACAGTAAGTCTAGTAACATCTGTTACCATATATACTTATAAAAAAAGTTTTTTCTTGTGACAAAGAATTTTGAGATCTGCTCTCTTGGCAACTTTCAAATATGCAATACAGTATTATGAACTATAGTCACCATGCTGTACATTCCACTCCCGTGACTTACTTATTTTATAACTGGAGGTTTGTATCTTTTGACCCCTTCACCCACTTTGCCCACCCCTAGCATCCCCACCTATGGCAACCACTAGTCTGTTCTCTGTATCTATGAGCTTGGGTTAGTGTTTTTGGTTCTACATATAAGTGAGATCATATGATATTTGTCTTTCTCTGACTTAGTTCACTTGGCATAATGCCCTCAAGGTCCATTCAGGTTGTTGCAGATGGCAAGATTTCATTTTTTTTTTTTTTTTTTTTTTTGTGGCTGAATAATGTTCTCCTTCATTTTTAAGGATCATTTTGCTGGGTATAGAATTCTCAGTTGATAGCTTTTGCCTTTCAACACGTTGACTATATCATCCCACTGCCTTCATGCCTCCCTAGTTTCTGATAAGAAATCAACTGCTAATCTTATTGAGGATCCTTTGTATGTGATGAGTGACTTGTCTCTTGCTGTTTTCAAGATTATCTCCTTGCCTTTGGCTTTTGACAGTTTGCTTATGATGTAACTAGGTGCAGACCTTTTTGAGTTTATCCTGCTTGGAGTTAGTTGAACTTTTTGGATGTGTAGATTAATATTTTTCATCAGATTTGGGGAGGTTTTTGCTATTATTTCTTCAAATATTCTTCCTGCTTCTTTCTCTCTTCTCTCCTTCTGAGACTTCCCTTATGTTTATGTTGTACATTGAGGGTGTCCCACAGGTCTCTCAGGCTCTGGTCATTTTTCTTTTTTCCTTTTTCTTTCTGTTTCTCACATTGGATATCAACATCTTCAAATTTGCTGATTTTTTTCTTCTGCCTGTTCAAATCTGTGGCAAATTTTTCTCTAGTAAATTTTTCACATCAGTTATTGTACTTTTCAACTCCAGAATTTCTATTTGGTTCTTCTAAAAACTAATTTCTACCTCTTTATTGATATTCTCTCTTTATTGAGACCTCGTTCTCACACATTCCTTTAGTTCTTTAGACATGGTATCCTTTAGCTCTTTGGACATATTTAAAATGGCTGACTTGAATCTTTGTCTAAAAAGCCCAACATTTTGGCTTCCTCAGGGACAGTTTCTAGTGGTTGTTTTGTTTTTTCCTGGGTATGGTCTACTTTGCAGGTATCATAATTTTTTGTTAAAAAACTGGTCATTCTGAATATTATGATGTAACTCTGGAAATCAGAATCTTTCTCCTTCCCAGTGTTTGTCGTTGCTGCTGCTTGTTGTAGTTGTTGTTTGTTAAGTGACTCTATTTGAACTTCCACAAGAGCTGGTTGGCCCTATCTCATAGTTACACTTTACAAAGTATAACTCCCCCTACTGTTTGCTTTGGCTGACCCACAACTCTTTTGATGAAGCTTGAGGCCAGTCACTGGGAGGAGCAAATTATAAATATTAAACTTGTCTTATGCTTCTTAGATCTCTGCTGATCTTATGCTTCTTAGATCTCCTCATTTCAAGGAACTCGTAAATCACAGGGCCAACCAGCTTTCATTATTTGCCTTCATGTCAGAAAGAGAAAAAAAAAAATCATGAGAAATGATCCCATTCCATTTCTCCTAAGAGGGTGAAAACGACTTCCCTAAAGAGAATCAGCCACAATCTGGAAAGAGAGTTGAAATCCATGTCACCCAGGATATATGCCCACAACCCTCTCCTTCCATTCCTGATCTTCCCTACTTTTTAAAAAATTTTATTTATTTATTTGACAGAGAGAGACACAGCAAGAGAGGGAACACAAGCAGGGGGAGTGGGAGAGGGGGAAGCAGGCTTCCCGTGGAGCAGGGAGCCCGATGCAGGGCTCGATCCCAGGACCCTGGGATCATGACCTGAGCCGAAGGCAGACGCTTAATGACTGAGCCACCCAGGCGCCTCACTGATCTTCCCTACTTTTGAGGGAAGGGGCACACATCCCTGCAAACTGGGGTTGGCTAAAGTTCTACAGTGTTGCCAGAGACAGGTTCTCACCCCACAGCAAAAGGGGGCAGTTTTCATGGCAATCTGGAGGCAATCAGAGACTGGGGCAGAGGGACTGGAAATGTAGCCTGAGGAGCATAGGCAGAGTATATCCGGCACTGGACACGGAGTTGGGGAGGAAGGGAAAGGGTGAAAGGGAGACAGGCAATGGGGAAAAGAATGGTTGATCAGTTCTGTGTGACTGGGGCAGGCTTACAGCAAGAGGCAGTTTGCTTTTTCTGATTCTATATTTTCACCAGTTTGTATTTTTTATTTATTGATTTTTTTAAAACTTTTTTTAAGATTTTATTTTTAAGAAATCTCTACACCCAATGTGGGGCTTGAACTTACAACCTGGAAATCAAGAGTTGCATGTTGTACCAACTGAGTCAGCCAGGCGCCCCTCACCAAACAGTTTTTAATATTGTTATTTGGGTTCTGGTGACACTCCCCAACTATCAACCTTGTACATTCATTTAACAAGCATTTACCATGTATCAGGTACTGGGGATACCGATATGAATAAAATAGGTCCCTCGGGGTCATAGGGGAAACCACTGTATAGAAAATTACAGGATAGTGAGAGCAGGAAAGAAGGCCAGAGAACTGGGGACCCCAGAGAGGCCCCTCACTCCAGCGTGGAGAGGGGGTAGGAAGTAGGATTCTGTTAGGTTTCTGGAAGGAGGTAATGTTTCAGCTGAATCTCTAACCTTAAAGCACAAGAAGTTAGTTAAGTGTTGATGCGAGGAGCATGTGAGAGTGCAGGCATCCTAGACAGAAGGAATAGCAAATACAGACAGAAGCCAGAGAGAGCTTCTGGTACATTCTGAAATGGGAAATAGCTTTGGAGGATGGATATGGAGTGAATGGAGGGTACCAGAAGGAGATGAGATTAGAAAGCTAACTAAGGCCAGATCACGAAATGCCCTGTGTGTTTTAAGGAGGCATCTGTGTTTTATCTTAAGGTTGTGGAGGGGTCAATGAAGGATTTTGCAAGAGGATGACCTGGGTAGTGTAATAAGGTGGTCGACTGTAGAATCATATACTATTGATGTTCAAAACTGTAGCCCTTCTACCAACAGCAGCAGTCTCACCTGGGAACTCATTAGAAATAGAAATTCTTGGGCCCCATCCCAGACCTGCTTGATCAGACACTCTGAAGGTGGGACCCAGTCATCTGTGTTTGAACAAGCTCTCCCAGTGATTCCAGTGTTTGCTCAAGTTGGAGAACCACTGCCCGAGACAGATCACCTCGGTTGGAATCCTAGCTCTCCCAGTGTATTACCATGGGCAAGTGCAAAATTTTTCTGAGCCCATTTCCTCAGCTGTAAAATGGGGATTATGAAGCTATTGTGAGGATTAAGTACATTGATGTGTGAAAAGTGCCTGGAGTAATACGTGGTCCATCGAATGTGAGCCATTTTCATGAATGTTATTGTCACCCAAATTCTTTCTGGATGGCTGAATGTTTTTATCTGAACTGTGGGCCTTAGTTTAGTGTCATGGTTCTTCTCCTCCCTTCCCTCTCCTCCCCTCATATGTAGAAAAATAACTATTACATGTCTGTTGCAAGCAAAGGGGTGCTTAAGGGGAATTCACCTGGAGCTAACACTAGCACCCTAATGAGAATCCAGGTTTGCTGACTATAGAAGAGACGGAGTTCAGGGTGTGGCCTTGGACAAACCCCCTTCCCGGGTCTTGTCCTCAGTATGCTCATCTGTGGAGTGAGGGGGTTGGAACAGATGATTTTGGAGGACTTGGACATTCAGGAATTCTACTTACCTTTAAATGTCAGATTCATCAAATGTTCATTAAGTGTTATTCTAGTAACTTTTCACAAGCCTGTGAGATAGGTGGTATTATTATCCCCCAATTGAAAATGAGAACACGAAAGCTGAGAGAAGATAAGCTTGCCCCAGATTGCATAGCACCCCATGGCAGGGCTGAGATTTGAGCCAAGTCTGGCTGATTCTAGGGTGTATGTCTCTTCTGCTTGTCACATTGCCCCCCCGTGGCACACTGTGGCTTCCTTCAGAGAGATAAATGGGCTTGCCCAAGGTCACACAATGAAGCAAGGGGCAGAGAAAGGACCAAAACCCAGGTTTTCTGACTCCAGGGCCTGTGTTTGGTCTACAAATCACAGTGGCCTCTAACAATGAAGGCTAACAGCATGCTAAGTGCTGGACAGATTAATGGCCTGCCTCTTGCCTTACAGGCTCCAACAATCTAAAGTCAATAGACAACACACCAGCAGTGTAACGAACGGCCATGTGGCACAGAGGTCAGCAATCCTCTGCAGGAGCCAATTTGAAATGCCTAGAGGGGTCCAAGAGGGTTTGAGGTGGACTTCCTGACTGAGGATGCTTTCAGGAGCTATTTGAAGGTGTTAGGACAAGTGACATGCTGCCTCTTTCCAAGCAAATAATGGGTAAAGTTGGAGATTTCTCCATTCACCCCACTCCATCTCCAGAGCGGAGATGTGTGTGTACATTGAGGGGCAGAAAGAAAATGTTAGAACGTCTATTCCCATTGCCTCTTTATTTTATCACTTTTAAATGTCTATTTTCTGTATATGCTTTATGATGTAAAACAGACACACTAAAATTCAGGAGTGCCTGATTAGAATTTACAAATTTCTCATGCATAATTTATAAATTTCTGGTTTTGTATATATTATATAATGTCCACAATTATTTTGTTAGTATGCAGTACGTTAATATAATTTGTAAATCGGCAATATATATGTACTTAAGTACATATGCATAAATTAAATATATAAGTAAGTATATTGAAATTATATAATATTTGGGGATATACTCAAACATTTTTCTTTTTTTCTCTTTTTTTATTCAATTAGCCAACATATAAATACATCATTAGACTCAAACATTTTTCTAAATAGGGGTTCAGGGAGATAGGCACCACACCTCACCATCATCCACTAGGAAGCAATATTCTGAGACTTGCTTATGTTTTGGTAGAGCAGAAACCCTATCTTCTTTGGCATTTATTAGCCACAAATGTCTGTTGGTCCATTTTCTTGGTCTAAGTGCCTACCCGGCAGGCAGAGAGTATGGTGGAAACAGAGACCCTGGCTCTGTAGGGTTGACGAGCACAAGATCTCATAATAGCGGGTCAGTGACATCGATTTTGGTGCATCCACACAAAGGAATTTTATCTTGTGATTAAAAAAAAATTTAATTTAAATCATGAATGTTAACTAAGTAAAATTTATTTTTTATTTTATTTTTTTTAAGATGTTATTTATTTGAGAGAGAGAGAGTGAGCGAGCGAGAGAGAGCACACAGCCAGGGGATAGGGGGCAGAGGGAGAGGGAAAAGCAGACTCCCCACTGAGCAAGGAGCCCGATGCGAGACTCGATCCCAGGACCCTGGGATCATGACCTGAGCTGAAGACAGACGTTTAACCAACTGAACGATCCAGGCACCCCAACATTTATGATTTAGAATGTAGGACAAAAATGTCATGATGTGGAGAGATAGTCTTATATTGTAATTGTAAAAAAAAAGGTAATTTGCAGTTATATTGGGATGATTGGTATTTTTATTAAAAGCCCCCCCCCAATCATGTATATATGCGTGGAAAAAGACTAGGAGGAAATAGCCCAAATTACTCATCATAGTATGTAATTGCAGACATTTTTATTTTCTTCTTTGTAGCTATTTTTGTTTTCCAAAATTTCTATAAGAAGTTTATTATATTTTTTTTACTTTGAGAGAGAGATTGAGAGCGCACGCAAGTGGGGGTGGAGGGTCGGGGAGGGGCAGAGGAAGAGGGAGAGAGTGAATCTTAAGCAGGCTCCATGCTCAGCACAGAGCCCGAGGAGGGGCTTGATCTCACAACCCTGAGATCATGACCTGAGCTGAAATCAAGAGTCAGACACTTAACCAACTGAGCCACCCAGGCGCCCCTCTATAAGAAGTTTATATTGCTTTTGTAATCAGGAAGAACACTCTTTTTAAAAGAAATAAATAAATAGAGCACCTGCACTCGAGAGCTGTGAGCATCCTCTTAGTGCACAATGCCGACCTACAGAAAGAAAAATGAGGCCTACTTGTTGCTGTTTCCTGTAAGAGGATGCTAAAGACCTTATCACATCAGTGTGAGGTGAGGGCACCAGGGGAGAAGTTTCTCTCGGGTCTCAGAACCAGGAAGAGCTGCAATGGTTTGCTTTTGTCTCATGGACGCTGTGACTCATGTAACCCAATAATCATCAAACGTTTTTGCCTCACAATCCCCTGTGATTTTCTTAAATGTTTTATTTTGAAGTAATTTTAGATTTATGTGAAAGTTGAAAAAAATAGTACAGAGAGTTCCAGTATGCCCTTCGCCCAGTCTTCCCTGATGTTAACTGACTTAACCATGGTACAGTGATCCAAACCAGGAAACTAACATTGGTACAATAATACTGACTAAATGTCTTAGTTCAGGCTGCTATAACTAAGTACCACAGAGTGGGTGGCTTATAAACAACAGAAATTTATTTCTCACACTACTGGAGGCTGGAAGTCTGAGAAATGGGTGCCACCATGGTTGGATGAGGGCCTTTTTCTGGGTTGCGGACTGCCATCACATGGCAGAAAGAGGGAGAAAAAGCTTTCTGGGGTCCCCCCCCTTTTTTAAAAGATTTTATTTATTTGACAGAGAGAGCACAAGCACGGGGAGCAGCAGAGGGAGAGGGAGAAGCAGGCTCCCCGTGGAGCAGGGAGCCCGATGCAGGGCTTGATCCCAGGACCCCAGGATCATGACCTGAGTCAAAGGCAGACACTTAACTGACTGAGCCACCCAGGCACCCCTGGGGTCCCCTTTATAATGGCACTCATTCCATCCATGAGGGCTCCACCCTCGTGACCTAATTATCTCCCAAAGTCCCTACCTCCTAATGCCATCACATTAGGGGTTAGGTTTCAACATATGAATTTGGTGGGGGGGACACATTCAGTCTGTTGCACTAAACAACAGAGTTTATTCACATTTCCCGAGTCCTTCAACTGATTTTTTTTTTTCTGTTCTAGGATCCAATCCAGGATCCCACATCGCATTGAGTTGTCATGTCCCCTTAGTCCTTTTCAATCTGTAACAGTCTTTCTCTGTCTTTCATGACCTTGATGCTTTTTTTTTTAGATTGATTTATTTATTTGAGAGAGCGAGAATGAGAGAGAGTACATGAGAGGGGGGAGGGTCAGAGGGAGAAGCAGGCTCCTCGCTGAGCAGGGAGCCCGGTGCGGGACTCGATCCCGGGACTCCAGGATCATGACCTGAGCCGAAGGCAGTTGCTTAACCAACTGAGCCACCCAGGTGCCCCCTTGATGCTTTTTTAAAGATACTGACCAGCTACTTTGGAGAATGCTCCTCAATGGAGGGTTGTCTGATATTTTTTCATGATTAGATTGACGTTATCCATTTTTGACAAGAATACCACATAAATGATAACTGTGCCATTCTCAGTGTCCTGACCTTTTGATAACTAAATGTCCCCTTGCACATTTTTATCATACAGTTTTACAGTCTTAAGTGTAAACAGTTGCAAAGATGTTATTTCCAATCTATTGTAAATATCAGCATTTAAAATATAACTGTTTCTTTGTTCTTTTAAATGTATTAATGGAATCTAAACACCAAAGTGATTTTACCCACCATCATTTTATTTGAAAACATATAAACGAGATCTTTTTAAGCATTTAACACTGTACTCCCTCAATCTGTATTTCTAATTCACTTCCCCCAGAGAATTTTATCTTAAGGTAGTACATTTTTTTTAAAAAGATTTTATTTATTTATTTGACAGAGAGAGACAGCGAGAGAGGGAACACAAGCAGGGGGAGTGGGAGAGGGAGAAGCAGGCTTCCCACGGAGCAGGGAGCCTGATGCGGGGCTCGATCCCAGGACCCTGGGATCATGACCTGAGCCGAAGGCAGACGCTTAACGACTGAGCCACCCAGGTGCCCCTGGGTAGTACATTTTTATACACAAAAGTCTAATGCTCCCCCTCTCAGACTTTTTGGTAACAAAAATATGCTTATAAATTGAAATTAACTTTTACTTCCTGTGTCCACAAAACACTAATTATTTGAAAATATTACAATTGCTGTACACAAATGATAAGAACAGAATATATATGTTAGAAGTTTTTGAAAATAGGGGAGCCTGGGTGGCTCAGTCAGTTAAGCATCCGACTCTTAGATTCGGCTCAGGTCATGATCTCAGGGTCCTGGGATCAAACCCTGCTTGGGCTCTGCACTCAGCACAGAGTCTACTTGGATATTCTCTCCCTCTGCCCCTTCCCCTGCTCGTGCTCTCCCTCTCTCTCAAATAAATAAATCTTAAAAAATAGAAATAATTATTAGCTACAAAAAATAAGTTTATATTTAAATGCATCTTTTTTTTTATGATTTGTCATAGATCTATTTATTTTTTTTTATTCTTATGTTAATCCCCATACATTACATCATTAGTTTTAGATGAAGTGTTCCATGATTCATTGTTTGTGCATAACACCCAGTGCTCCATGCAGAACGTGCCCTCCTCAGTACCCACCACCAGGCTAACCCATCCTCCCACCCCCCTCCCCTCTAGAACCCTGTTTGTTTTTCAGAGTCCACCGTCTCTCATGGTTCGTCTACCCCTCCGATTTCCCCCGCTTCATTCTTCCCCTCCCGCTACCTTCTTCTTCTCCTCTTAAATGCATCTTTAATGAAATGGGTGATATTTTTTTTAAGGTATCTGTGGATAGGGCGCCTGGGTGGCTCAGTTGGTTAAGCGACTGCCTTCGGCTCAGGTCATGATCCTGGAGTCCTGCATCGGGCTCCCTGCTCGGCAGGGAGTCTGCTTCTCCCTCTGACCCTCCTCCCTCTCATGCTCTCTCTCTCTCATTCTCTCTGTCTCAAATAAATAAATAAAATCTTAAAAAAAAAAAAGGTATCCGTGGATAAATATTACTTATTGCTAGAAACACAGTATTCAGCATCAATTCCATTTCTAATTTTCTTTCTTTATATACATAAAGACTGAGAAATCTTATTCATAGAAATAGGAAAATGAGAGTTGACATAATTCCATGAGTTCCTTCTGAGTTACATACCAAAAATCAGAGTGATTGCCCCCAAAAAACTTTTTCCCATTTTTTTATTGCAATGTAATTCACATGCCATAAAATGTACTCTTTTAAAGTATAAAATTCAGTGATTTTAGTATACTCAAAAAGTGGCACAATCATTACCACTATCCAGTTCCAGAATATTCTCATCATACCAGAAAGACATTTCTTACACATTAGCCATCACTTCCCATTCCTTCTCTCCCGCAGCCCTTGGCAACCACTAACCTTTCTGTCTGTATGGATTTTGCTCTTCTGGGCATTTCATGTAAATGGAATCATATAATATGTAGCCTTTTTTTGGTCTGGCTTCTTTCACTTTGCTTAATGTTTTTAAGGTTTATTCTTTTTATGGCTGAATAAGATTCCATGGTATAGATGTACTGCATTTTCTTTATCCATTTATCAGTTGATGGACATTTCAGTTGTTTCCACCTTTTGGCTATCGTGAATAGTGTTCTTTTTTTTTTTTTTTAAGATTTTATTTATTTGACAGAGAGAGACACAGTGAGATAGGGAACACAAGCAGGGGGAGTGGGAGAGGGAGAAGCAGGCTTCCCGCCGAGCAGGGAGCCTGATGCGGGGCTCGATCCCAGGACCCTGGGATTGTGACCTGAGCCAAAGTCAGACGCTTAATTGACTGAGCCACCCAGGCACCTCTCTCTTTATAGTTCCGATTTGCATTTTCTTGGTGGCTAATGATGCTGAGCATCTTTACATGTCCTTATTGGCCATGTCTTTTCAGATCTTTTGCCCACTTTTAATTGGGTCATTTGTCTTTTTGTTATTAAGTTTGTAAGAGTTCTTTATATATTTGAGATACAAGTAAGTCCCTTATTAGGTGTGTGACTTGCAAATATTTTCTCCCATTCTTCATGCTGTCTTTTCATGTTCTAGATGGTATAGTTTGTGGTACAATGGCTTTACATTTTCACACAGTCTGATTTATCTTCTCTTTTTTCTTTTGTCACTTGTGCTTTTGGTGTCCTATTTAAGAATCCATTACCCTAATCCGAGGTCACGAGGACTTATAGCTATGTTATCTTCTAAGAGTTTTAGTTTTAATAGTTTTAGCTCCTGGTCTCTTGCCATTTCCATGTGAATTTTAGGATCAGCATGTCAATTTCTGCATGAAAAGCCCACTGGGATTTTGTTAGGGATTGCATTGCATCTGTTTGATTCAAAATGATTGATTTGGGGGAGTATTGCGATCATAACAATATTATGTCTTCTAATCCATCAATGAAGAATGTCTTTTCATTTATTTAGGTCTTCTTTTATTTTGCTCAATAATGTTCTATAGTTTTCAGTGTGCAAGTCTTGCACCTCTTTTGTTAAATTTATTCCTAATTATTTTATTACTTTATTGTAAATGGAATTGTTTTCTTAATTTGATTTTCAAGGTGTCCATGGTTTATGTATTGTAATACAATTGATCTTTTAAAATTTTATTTTAAATTCTAGTATAGTTATCATACAGTGTTATGTTAGCCTCAGGTATCACCCATGTATCACCCAGTGCTCATCACAACAAGTGTACTCCTTAATCTCCATAATCTGTGTAATCCAGCCCCCTACCCACCTCCCCCCGGTAATCATCAGTTTGTTCACTATAGTTAAGAGTCTGTTTCTTGGTTTGTCTCTCTCTTTTTTTCCTTTGTGCTCTCTCTCTCTCTCTCTTTTTTTTTTTTGTAAATCTTGTATCCTGCAATCTTGCTGAGCATGATTACTAGCTTGAATAGGTTATTTTGGTAGATTCTTTAGAATTTTCTACGTATAGGGGCACCTGGGTGGCTCAGTCGTTAAGCGTCTGCCTTTGGCTCAGGTCATGATCCCAGGGTCCTGGGATCGAGTCCCCCCATCGGGCTCCCTGCTCCGCGGGAAGCCTGCTTCTCCCTCTCCCACTCCCCCTGCTTGTGTTCCCTCTCTCGCTGTGTCTCTCTCTGTCAAATAAATAAAATCTTTAAAAAAAAAAAAAAGAATTTTCTACGTATAAGATTATATCATCTATGAATAGGGATATTTTTACTTCTTTCTTTCCAATATGGATGCCTTTTATTTCTTTCTCTTGCCTAATTGGCCTGGTTAGAACCTCTGGTACAATGTTGAATAGAAGTGGTGAGAGTAGAAATCTTTGTATTATTCCTGATCTTAGGGAAAGAGCTTTCAGTCTTTTTTTTAAAAGAAAGATTTTATTTTATTTTTAAGGTTTTATTTATTTGCGAGAGAGAGAGAGAGCACACATGAGCAGGGGCAGAGGCAGAGGGAGAAGCAGACACCCCGCTGAGCAGGGAGCCCGATGCGGGACCCGATCCCAGGACTCTGGGATTATGAGCTGAGCCAAAGGCAGACACTTAACCAACTGAGCCACCCAGGCACCCCTAAAAGATTTTATTTATTTATTTGAGAGAGAGAGAGAGTGGGCAATAGAGAGCACGAAGGGGGAGGGAGGGCGGAGGGAGAGAGACAAGCAGACTCCTTGCTGACCAGGAAGCCCGACATGTGGCTTGATCCCAGGATCATGACCTGAGCCAAAGACAGATGCTTAACTGACTGAGCTGCCCAGGCACCCCAAAGCTTTCAGTCTTTATACCATTACATTTTATGTTAACTGTGAGTTTTTCATAGATGCCCTTTGACAGACTGAGGAAGTTACTTTCTATTCCTAGTTTGTTGAGTGTTTTTATCATGAAAAGATACTGGATTTTGTCAAATACTTGTCCTGCAACTATTGAGATGAACATGTGGTTTTTGTCCTTTGTTCTATTACTATAGCATATTATAGGGATTGATTTTCATATTGAAATGAATTCCTGGGAAAAATCCCATTTGGTCACTGTATATAATCCTTTTTATATGTTGTTGATTTCAATTTTGGGGTACAGTTGACCTTTGAGCAACATGGGCTTGAAATGCATAGGTCCACTTATATGTAGATCTTTTTCAATAAACAGTAAATGTATTTTCTCTCATGATTTTCTTTCCTTTTTTTTTTTTTTTTTAGAAAGAGAGAGGGCGGGGGAGGGGCAGAGGGAGAGGGAGAGAATGAATCCAAAGCAGGCTCCATGCCCGGTGCAGAGCCCAACGTGGGGCTCCATCCCACGACCCTGAGATCATGACCCGAGCCAAAACCAAGAGTCGGATGCTCAACTGACTGAGCCACCCAGGCACCCCTCTCTCATGATTTTCTTAATAACATTTTCTTTTCTCTAGCTTATGTTATTGTAAGAATATAGTATATAATATGTATAACATACAAAATATGTATTAATTGACTGTTTATGTTATTGGTGAGGCTTTCAGTCAGCAGTAGTTAAATCAACCCCTGCATTCTTCAAGGGTCAACTATATTTTTGTTGAAGATTTTTTATTATTGTGGTAAAATACACATAACATAAAATTCACCATTTCAACCATTTCAATGTGTCCAACTCAGTAGCATTTAGTACATTCACACTGTTGTGCAATCATCACTGCTATGTAATTCCAGAACATTTTCATCACCCCGGAAGGAAACCCCATACACATTAAGCAGTCACTCCTTATTCTTCCCTCTTCCTAGCCCTTGGCAACCACTGATCTACTTTTTGTCTCCATGGATTCACCTATTCTGAATTTTTTGAGGATTTTTACATCTATATTCATAAAGAATATTTGTCCATACTTTTGCCCAGGTGTGAGGCGAAAATGAAATTCTTTCTATTTAGAGAATGACTATTATAAATTCTTTATCAGTAAGCAGCCCATAAAGAGGGGGCCTAGCCTTTCTGCCAAACACAATCATTCACAGGCCCCTTTGTACCCAATTCATTTGGCAAGGGAGGGAGGTGTGCAGAGAAAAGGAGGTGAGCAATCTTTCAGCTTTGTCTCCCTTCTGTCTGGTGAGAAAGTAGGACTCTGAGAGAAGTGCTGCCCAGCATGGCTCCAGGCAAAATATAAACAATTTGTTTTCTTTGCCCTCAAATCTCCCTCTTCTGCTGCTGTGTCCAGCCCCTGGTGGCCTCAGGTAGCCAGGTCCTAGGATTAGATCTCTGAGGTCTCTGCCCGCCCCCACCCCTCAGCTGGGACCTTAGGCCCTGAGACTACTCTCATAATTGGTTCCCTATTGAGTGCCCCTTGCCCACAAGCCTTACTAACTGACCAGATGGCACCCACTTGCTTGAGTCACGTGTTCTTGTTTGCTAAGGCCTCCCTAAGTTACCCTGTCCAAATTCTCTGATCATGAGGAATGTCAAGCCCTAAAGCTGTTAAAAGAAAAAAAGATGACTTGCGAGAGAGGCCAAGAAGGAGGTATTTCTGGAGAGCAGGGTGTTCCTTAGGTACTTTTCAAGTAATGTACAAAGGCAAGTTCGTTGTTTGGTGAAGCTTGTTCAGGGAATGGGGAGTGAAAGGTTATACTCCTACCCTCACAGTGCCCTTCAGAGCCCAAGTCCACCCTACCGCTTTGTTGAGAGCCAGAAGTCTCTGGAGAGACTTTGTGACGGGGAACATTTTTTTTTTCTCCATGGAGGCTTCCTGGCTCACACTTCTCCAGACCCCAGAGACACTCCCAGGCTCAAGATGACGTCATTGGAGCGTTTTCAGATAGAGAATTTAAGACTTTCTCTGACTTCATGTGCTTTGTGTTTACAGCTGAACTCAAACTTTACAAGACTTAGGTTCATTTACCTTTAGTCAAAAATTCTCTTTCTTGGCTCCATTTCTAAATACACATGGGCCTCTTAAGTCTTCTTGGCCATCAGGTACCTGTTGATCAAAAGTGCCACATACTTAGGTGGGACTAATGTGGCTGACATGTCCTTTGAAGTTCAAATAGGGTTGGAAATGAGTGCAGTATTGCTCACATGATGTCAGCTCACATGTTTGAAATATAGTGTGTGACATTTGACAGACTCAAGCACATGGAAAGACAGTCATTCTTCTTATAGAACCAGAGACTCAAGAATAGGGGAGTGACTTCCCATCAGGGTCTGCTTTTTTTTATGAAGAATGCTATTTCTGGGGCACCTGGGTGGCTCAGTCTGTTGAGCATCTGACTCCTGATTTCGGCCCAAGTCATGATCTCAGGGTCCTGGGATTGAACCCTGTGTGGGGTTCCATGCTCAGTGGGGAGTCTGCTTGAGGATTCTCTCCCTCTCCCTCAGCCCTCTCCTCCCGCTCATGCTCTCTCTCTCAAATAAATAAATAAATCTTTTAAAAAAGAATGCTACTTCCAACCCTCGGCAAGCAGTGGGTTATTTGAATAGTTTTGGAATTTTAGTAGGCAGGCCTACTCTCCACCCTTGCCTTTACTGTGGGGGGCAGTCCCCACTGAAGCCTTAAGCTTTTTTCTTACACCTGCATGGCTGATAAAAGCAATTTGCCATATGTACACAATGTACTTCTCCCTGAAGAGTATTCCAAGATGGTTCAGGGTTGGCCATTTTCATGGCCAAACCAGAGAAGGCAAATCCCCTGTAAGTAAGCTCCCATTTCTCCTATCTTCACTCACAGCAGGCCTTAGAGCACTGTTTTCCATCGAGTTGGGTTGAGACCACAGAATCCTCAATTCAGCACCCCCAGCAATCTAGACCAGTTGCCTGGAGTTGATATACAAAATAATAATAACTAACATCTTTTTTTTTTTTTTTTTTTAAAGATTTTATTTATTTATTTGAGACAGAGAGAATGAGAGACAGAGAGCATGAGGGGAGGAGGGTCAGAGGGAGAAGCAGACTCCCTGCCGAGCAGGGAGCCCGATGCGGGACTCGATCCCGGGACTCCAGGATCATGACCTGAGCCGAAGGCAGTCGCTTAACCAACTGAGCCACCCAGGCGCCCAATAATAACTAACATCTTACTGAGGACTTAAGGGTCATGCACTGGCTCAGTGCATGCATTATTTTAATTCACACATTACTCTTTTTATGATACTATTATTTTATAGACAAGAAAACCAAGGCCAAGGGAAGTTATCTTTCCCAAGGTCAAACTGGCAGAACTTGGGCTGCAGTTCTGTTCTGACTTCAGAGACTGACCCCTCCACCATTATATTATGCCAGTTCATTCATTCACTCAAGAAGTGTTTAATCAGCACCAATGAGATGTTGTCACTGTTCTAGGCACTGGGGGTACAGCAGTCAGAAGAGCTCTACCCAGTAGAACAGGACACTGTGTGGGCCTCCTGGAGGAAGAAGGCCTCTGTGGATCAATGACCCAACAGTGGGCGATATATCCGTTTACTAGCAGGATGAGGGCTCTCAAAATGTGAGAGCTCCAAATTTCGAGCACAGGGAGTGTATGAAAAACACAAGCCACAAGGCAAAGGAGCAGTGGTGGAGTTTGAGCTTAGCTCTGGTCCCATCAGGGCTCCGTGTGCTTAGTATAAGCGATGGCTCATGCTTGAGGTGGAGAACAGGCCCATTCATCTCTGTAACTCTATAAAGGTCAACCACCCAGGGCCCCTCTAACCATAGGCCAACCTTAAGCTTCTCAAACACCCCATGTCTGCTTCTCTCTTTTGCTATTAGCAGCTGGATGTGTGAAGCTCACAGCTCCCTGCAAGGAACCCTGGGGCAGGTCACAGGTGGGGCTGAGCTCACCTTTCCTATGGATACATTTCTCCCTTGTGAAGGGCAAGGAGATAGATCAAAGGACACCTGGGCCCATTTGCTTGATAGGGAGACCCGGGGGAGCTGGAAAGGAAGAGGGAGGAGGGGACTGGGGCAGCCTAGAGCCGTGCCATGATTTATTGGCTTGTTTTGCTCCTGCACTTCTGTTTACCCAGCTGGGCCTGCTGCTGCCCAGGGTACCGGCATGTGCAGAACCACTCTGGCCAGCCTTTGGGGTAGCATCAGAGAGAGCTGTGGACTTGGCCAGCTCCTAGCAAAATTGAGGCAATTGAGTTTGTGTTTTCTATTTGCAAGTTCCCGGCCCCACTAGGCTTTTTCTCACCTCCATGGGGCACCCCTCCACACTCCCCCCCGCCAGTCTCAGCCACAAAGCCCCTCAGCCCTTCTTTTCCTTGGTAGAAAGTGGTGTCACTTGGGCTTCTAAGGCACACTTACACGAACAGGTAAGCATCTGCCAACAGCCTCAAGCCTAATTCTTCTAGCATTTTCAAATGCTGGGCACCTCTGTAATCAATCCATTCAAGAGCAGATTGCCTCCGGAGAGGAAATGAAACAAATAGCTTATGGAAGAGTAGCAGATCCAAGAACATGAATCAAGTCCCGAGTCTAGGCCAGGCTTCTTTCGGCTAATTGATGAACAAAGTTAAAACAAATCCCAGCATCTCAATAATGCTCGCTGCCTGGTTTAAACAGCAATAGAGAAGTCCTGACAGCCCCCAGAGTAGAATGATTTCAGAACTCTTTGTGTGTGTGTACATGCGTGTGTGTGTGTGTACGCGCGTGCGCACATGCATGCAAGAGGGGGATGGCCAGGATTTCAGGATCCAAAGGGCCCTTCCAGGCACATGTGGTCAATGGTCTGTCAGTGCATAGAGTCAGCTCTACTTTTCTTACAAACCAACCCAATCTGAAACCAAACAGGAGGAACTGGTGGCAGAGGGCCTCTGGGCCTTGCGTAGGCACTGGGAGTGGTGCTTCTGAGTAGAGGCTTTGCAGTCAGACAAGCCTGATTGGGGGTTTCAAATCTAAGCTCTGCTGCATATTAACTGTTTGGCCTTAGGCAAGTAGCTTAGCTTTTCTGCGTCTCAGTAGAAGACTCTGTTATACGGGAGAAACACCCACCTCACTGCATTGTTGTGAAGATTAAGCACAAGAGAGTGTGCCAACCACTTAGCAACTGGTCTGCGTGCTAGTAATACCTGGGGGCTGTGGTGGTCTGAGACGAGGATTCTGGAGAGCAGAGGATGGGGCACCGGAGAGCTTCAGCACTTCGGGTGTTCATGCCTAATGTTTCCACAATTCAAAGGCAAGTTTAGAAGGTGGAAGCAATGTAAGCAAAAGGTGGTATGTCCATACAGTGGAGTATTACTCAGCCTTAAAAAGGGAGGAAATTCTGACACCTGCTACACACGATAGATGACACCTGAAGATGTTAGGCTAAATGAAATCAGCCTGTCACACACACACAAAAATACCATACGATTCCATTTACGTGGGGGACCTGGAGTAGTCACATTCATGGCGACAGAATGGTGGTTGCCAGGGGCTTGAGGTGGGGCAAAAGCAGAGTTGTTTAATATGTACAGTTTCAGCCAGGGAAGACGAATTCTGGAGAAAGATGGCACACAACGGTGTGAATGGGCTTAATGCCCCTGAACTGGACACTTAAAAATGGTTAACGTCAATTTTATGGCCTTTCTGGTGGTGACGACCTCCCCATAAGAATATGCCCCTCACGAAGGACCTTCTCCACCCATCCCTGGAAGAGGAGAAGAGGAAGCACAACAAGAAGCGCCTGGTGAAGAGACTCAACTCCTGCTTCATGGATGTGAAATGCCCGGGATCCTACGAAGTCACTACCATCTCTAGCCACACACAAACCGTAGTTGTTTGCCGGCTGCCCCTCTGCCCTTTGCGGCCCACAGGAGGAAAAGCAAGGCTTACAGAGGGATGCTCCTTCAGACAGAAGCGGCACTAAAAGCACCCAAAATGAAGATGAGTGGGAAACTATCCCAATAAACACATTTTGGATTTAAAAAAAAAAATGTCGGGGTGCCTGGACAGCTCAGTCGGTTAGGCATCCGACTCTTGATTTCAGCTCAGGTCATGATCTCGGGGTCCTGAGATTGAGCCCTGCATCGAGCTGCGCATCGGATTCCGCGCTCTGCAGAGTCTGCTTGTCCCTCTTCTTTCCCTTACTCTCAGCTCTCTCTTTTCCTTTCTCTCTCTCTCTCTCACCATCCCTCTCAAATAAATAAATAAATAAAATCTTTTTTAAAAAATGTCAATTTTATGTTCTGTGTGTGTTGCTGCAATTAAAAAGAAAAAGGTGGAGAATTACTGGAATTTGGGGTATACATGTGAGGAATGAGAGAGAAAAGCAAAAGCTCTGGCAAAGGGATGAACGCCCCAGGGAAAGCCTTGCTGGGATTCTGCTATATTCTACTCTACTATGAGAGGACAGCCAATTTCCATAAAGGGACAGAGAGACAGACAGACAGACAGACAGAGACAGAGAATACAGAAGCAAGAAAGGAGGGGGGCCTGGGGCTGTGAGTGTCAAATAAAAGCTACAAAGGAATGGAGGTTTCTGAGCTCTGAAAATGCAGCAAGCAAGGAAAGAAGGCTCCATCTCGAGACAGTGGTTACCCCTGGGGTGGGTGAGTCCCCAGCCCCATTTGGGCCTTGGCTGTGCCCAGATGGGGAAACCTCAGGAGGGAAGGAGGAGGTGGTTTGGGCTGGCCCGACGTAAAAATGGCAGATTCATAAATATGATGGGCTCAGCTCCCCACCACTTCCCAGGCAGAGTGGCTGGGACCAGCCTGTATTCTCTCCCCAGTCTCACTCCCTCTAGGCTCCACAGGGCCCCTGGAGGCTGCCTTCTCCTTTGGTTCAGCTGCCCGATTTCCCTGGAGAGGAGGTTGCAGAGGGGGGCTGCCAGTCCTCACATCCCCAGGCGCCTACTCTCCCCCCCACTCCCCCGGCCACGCTGCCCCTGCACATGTGGCCCCTGGCCGTGTGGACACACCTGAGTCCAGGAACGACCCAAGCTGCAGGGAACCCAGCCCAGGCACGGAGGTAATTAGGCACGTCTTCTCTGCTCCTGAAGTAATGTTTGTCTTTCAAATTCTGCCAACCAAAATGGCTTGGGCTGTGATTTACCATCACAACGTTATGTCATACTTCCTTACTGCTTTTATGACCAAGAAAGACTCCAGGCACAGTAGCCATATTATGTCCTAGCAAACTCCTGCCTAAATTAAGTCACTATTTCTGGTCCCTGTCGCTGGTCAAAAATGACATCCAAGGGTAATTGCTGTTTTAGGGGCACATTTTAAGGCAAATGCAAAAAATAATGAATGTACCTATTTTTCGGACTGAAATTTGCATCCGTCTTTTTACCCTCTCCTGGCAAACATGTTTTATGTTTATTTAAACGGTCCTTAATAAAAATGTACAGCTGCAAAGCATCTTACTACTCAATGCTTTCTGGTTCAGAAAATTGCCCATAATCACAGTTGACTTTCCTATTTGTAACAGAATATTATTTTTCATCGATGTGTGGCTGCCGCCCAATGTGCAAATGTTACAAACGCAGTGGGAGGCTTATCTGAGGTCGCAAGCACTTCATTCATTCATTCCCTCAGTCAGTCAACAAACTTGTTTTGTGGACTTCTTAGGTGGGGTTTTAGACCTTTTGGAGCAGTGGGAAGAGCATGTGCGGAGGCGTGAGAGAGCATGGCAGGTCACTGACATGACAAGAGGAACCATTATGATTGGCTGTAAAGTGTTAATGTAAATAACTTGTTACTGATAGGAGTGACTGTACCAACATTGCTGACTGCTTTACTGTAGTAATAAGTTGGAATGGATTCAAGGTTATCCTTCTGTGCCTGCTTGCGTTTCAGTATGTTTTAATGAGAGTTAGAGAAAAGGGCCCGATTAATAGCTGGCGTGCCAAGAATTGTGTAGTCCCCGAGTACACCCATGGGAGTATGTGACACATGTGAATATCATCTGTCAGTTGTATTGCAGTTGAGAATTGGAGCGGCCCACAAGATGTGTGCTCTCTGGGAGAGGAGAGAGATGAACTTGGGGAGGCGAGATGGGTAGGTGCAGCTTTTCAGAGCTGTAGTACACACATTTTCATTTGGATTGCCCCCAAATTTTGCATAGCAGATTGTCATTGATGTCACGGAGCTACTGCTCACTTGTGAGGTTCCAGTATTTTCCCTGATACAGAGATGGGATCTTAATTAAAGTGGTGACCGTCAACCCATTCTCGCAAATTTAGCTTGTCTTGGAGAACCCATAATTATACTTCTTGCAATCAACTACTTCTAGCACCGGCTGCATTGCATGTTGAGCTCCTTAGAAATGAGAAAGTGATCCCAGAGGCAGTTTCCAGGTTAGGTTTAATGCAGTGATTGTATTGGGGACCTCAGATGTCTTGGAAAACAGATGGAAATTCTCAGTAATGAGTCAAACTAGAAAAAGGAACTTACTAGTAATGAACTTGATATGCTCTCTCTCTTAGGCACATGGAGAGCCGTTGGGGTACAGAGAAAGACGCCTATGTTGCCTTACCTTTCTGGACTTGACCAGAAAATATTAGGAATGATATATCATGTGATGTGCAAATAGAATAACTGATTGGCTTGGTGTTCTGTTTGGAAGGGTACTCAAAATGTTTCCCTTTCCCTGAAAACACTCTCCCACTGGTGCTTGATTTTCTATTATTAGAAATTGTGGTGGAATCCTTTGTTTTAAAATTATGCTTTAGGGGCGTCTGGGTGGCCCAGTCCATGAAGCATCTGCCTGCGGCTCAGGTCATGATCCCAGGGTCCTGGGATCGAGCCCTGCGTCGGGCTCCCCACTCAGCAAGGAGTCTGCTTCTCCCTCTCCCCTACCCTCTCTCGTGCTCTCTCTCTCACTCTCTCTCTCAAATAAATACATAAAATCTTTAAAAAAATTATGCTTTATTTCTATGCTTTGGGAAAGGAGGGTAGTTCTTTTAAAAATAAGAAGCACATTCAGGAATGAACTGGAAACCTGCTAGGATTGTTGTTAAGAAAACCAGTTGTGCGTAGATGCGACCTCAGTAATTTATCAGTGAGCATCTAGCCGCCAAATATCTGATGGGAGGGAGGAGGCCCTCTCCTTCGAGAGGGGGAAAATGACTCCCTTCTGATTGAAAAAGCACCATCCCAGACCTTCTTGCTGCTGACATGCAGATGTACATCTGGCTGTAATCTCTCACTCCCTGCTAGCTTTTGCCAAGCTGTGTGGAACAGAAATCCAGTTTCTCCCCCATGTAAAGAGACAGAGAGAAATTGAATAGTTAGATAGTTAAAATTCTGAGCACTGGCTAGGAGAAGGAACATGCCCAAAGCAATAAAAAGACTCTCACTTAAAAGCCGTGGTTGCAGAAAGATTCGAGCCGTTTAAACAACTGGCAGAGTTGATCAGGGTGAAGGGAGTAGGAGTCTCCGAGCTCTGGACAAGACTTGATACTCCACAGACAAACCAAGAAATATTTAAATTGTGTTCAGTCTACTCCAGGTTGACGAGCAGGGTAGAATCCATGCTTGATAAAATTTGAGGGGGTTTGTTTGCACATAGGTGTCCGTGTTTCTATAAACTTGGCTCTAAATTTTATTCCATGTGGAGTTGTTTCAAATGCAGTTGTATTTATAAAGAGTGAAAGCATCATTGAATGGGAAAATGTTCTGTTCTCTCTGAGCTGTCCAACTTAACGGGAGCCTATCATTAGCTCAGAGCCGTGGCAACTTACCCAAATTGCAAGACTAGCACAGGGAAGGAAGATAACTCCCTTTGAAGTTTTGTCTTCAAAACTCCAAAACCCACAGTTCATAAGTGACAGCAAATCCCACAGTGCCTCAAGCTTTGGATTAAACACTGCAGCCTTCTTTAGAAATGAAAGTGTCCCTGGGAAGGTTAACATATAAAGTTACTGGTACCTTAATATAATGGTTCCCTAAACTGAGTATTTATCAGAAGCATCTCATGCCACACCTTTCACTTAGAGCTTTCAAAATATAGGAATGTTCAGAGAAGAATATAGCAAGCATTGTGTTCTTGCCATGCAGAGTGGAAATACACTACCATATTTATTTTGTTTTCCGTTTTTTTAAAGGTTTATTTATTTATTTGAGAGAGAGAGAGAATCTTTAAGCAGACTCCACGCTGAATGTGGAGCCTGATGTGGGGCTCGATCCCACTGACCTTGAGATCTCGCCCTGAGTGGAAACCAAGAGTCGGGTGTTTAACCGACTGAGCCACCCAGGCGCCCCTGTCTTCCAATTTTTTTTTAATAAAAAGAGTAAAATACTTAAGGAAAAGTTGAAGTTCCCTTTATCTCCCACTTCCTGTCAACCCATTCTCAGCATTATTTCCTGAGATCAGTCCATGTAGGTTATCTCACTGCTGAACAGCAACCTAATAGTACAGCCATGACACACTTAATTTACTCATTCCCATGACACCATACCACTGGTAACTTTTGAGTTTTAATTTTTGCCAATCTGACAAGTATTCTCTTGAATACTAGTGAGGTTGAGCATCTTTTCATACATTTGTAGATCGTTCTAGTTCCTTCTGTTTGTTGCCTGTTGGTATTCTTTGCCCATTTTTCTTTTGGGTTGGTTGCCTTTTCAAAATGTCTTTATTATGTATCTTTTGGATACGGTTTCTTTTTCAATTTTGTGTGTGGCAAATGTCTTCTCCCACTGTATGGCTTGTTTTTAACTTTATAGTGTCATTTGTTTTCCATAGACTTTTTTTTTTTTTTAAAGATTTTATTTATTTATTTGAGACAGAGAATGAGAGACAGAGAGCACGAGAGGGAGGAGGGTCAGAGGGAGAAGCAGACTCCCTGCCGAGCAGGGAGCCCAATGTGGGACTCGATCCCGGGACTCCAGGATCATGACCTGAGCCGAAGGCAGTCGCTTAACCGACTGAGCCACCCAGGCACCCTTCCATAGACATTTTAATATTTAAAGCAGTCACATTTATCAGTCTTTTCTATTAAAATTTGTGAGTTTGTATGCATGTGTGATTAATAAATTCTTCCTTACTCCAAGATCATAAAGGTATTCTATATTTGCATCAAAATGTTATAAAATTTTGCTGATCTCGGGGTCATGAGTTCGAGCCCCACATGGGGTGTAGAGGTTACTTAAATGAATAAACTTAAAAAAAATAACATTTAGATCTTTAATTCATTTTGAATTAATTCTTAGGTAGGATTTGAAGATATTACCTAATTTTATCTTTTCTCACATGGATAATTTTAATATTTATTGAATAGTCTATATCATCTTCCATGATTTATATATTTTTTAAAGAGTTTATTTATTCTTTTTTTGAGAGAGAGCACACACGAGCGGGGTTGGGGAGGGGCAGAGAGAGAGGACTAAGCAAACTCCCCGCTGAGCAGGGAGCCCGATGCCAGGCTCGATCCCAGGACCCTGGGATCATGACCTGAGCTGAAGGCACATGCTTAACAGACTTAGCCACCCAGGCGCCCCTCTTCCATGTTTTATAATCAATGTCTGTCATATGCCTACTTCCCACAGATTTATAGGAGTTATTTTTAGGCTCTTTTTCTATTCCACTGATCTATTTATCCATCTGCCAATACCACACTGTTTTAATTGCTATACCCTGATAAGTCTTGATAATCTGTCCTCCATTGCTCTTCTTCAAAATTGTTTTGTCTATTCTTGGTGTCTTACTCTTCAGCATAAACTTTAGGATCAGCTTGTTCAGATCCATTAAAAATCCTGTTGCAATTTTTATTGAACCTGAATTAAATTTATAGATCAGTTTGAAGAGAATTGACATCTTGATGTTGAATCTTCTCATACATGATCACTGTATATCTCTGCTTTTTGAGATTACCTTTTTGGAAAGTTTTTATTTCAATGTAATTATGGATTCATGGGAAAATGGAAATGTAGTACAGAGACATCCCCTGTACTGTTCACCCATTTTCTCACAGTGGTTACATTTTGGTTTTTTTACACAGCTTTATTGAGGAACAATTGATATACCGAGAGGTGGACACAGTTAATGTGTACAATTTGATGAGTTTGAAGATATGCATATACCTGTGAAACCACCACCACAATCAGGTGATAAGCATATCCATTACCTCTCAAAGTTTCCTCCTGCCCCTTTTTGTGGTTGTTGTTTTATGGCAAGAAACTTCACATGAGATCTACCCCTTAACAAATTTTTAAGTGTAAAATGCTAAATTATTGACTATAGGCACAATGTTGTACTGCAAACTTCTAGAACTTATTTGTCTTGCCTAACTGAAACTTTATATCAGCAATTACATCTTATATAACTAGACTACAGTGTCAAAACCAGGAATTTGACACTGGCACAATGTTTGTGTATAGTTCTAAGCCTTTTTATTATGTGTAGATTTGTATAGACACCATTGCAATCAAGATACAGAACTAGTCTATCACCACAAAGATATCCCTCATGCTACCCCTTATAGTTACACCCAGCCTGTCTCTAACCCGCAGAAACCACCAATCTGTTCATCTCTACAATTTTGTCATTTTAAGAATGTTTTATAAATGGAATCATACAGGGGTGCCTGGGTGGCTCAGTTGGTTAAGCATTTGCTTTCAGCTCAGGTCATGATCCCAGGGTCCTTGTCCCTCTCCCTCTGCTGGTCCCCCTGCTTGTGCTCTCTCTCTCTGTCAAATAAATAAATAAAATCTTTTTTAAAAAAATAAAAAATAAATGGAATCATACAGTATGTGACTTTTTGAGAGTGTCTTTTTTTTATTCATCATAATTCCCTGGATATTCATCCAAGTTGTTACGTGTATCAATAGTTTTCTCATTTTTATGGCTGAACATGAGTCCATGGTATGAACGTAGCACAGTTTTTTGAACCATTCACCTGTTGAGTGACATTTTGGACATCTCCATTTTTGATGTTTTCTGTTTGTTCTATCTTTTGTTTTCTGTTTTTATTTTTTTAATCTTCCTGTGGGTTACTTGAGCATTTTTTAGAATTTCATTTTGATTTATCTATAGGTTTCCAAGAGTATCTCTTTGTATAGCAATACTATACAGTATCTCTTTGTATAGAGATACTATACTATACAAAGATACTATACTAACTGATGTCATTTTACCTAGTAGAGCAAAATGTGAAAACTTTGCCTTCCTTTATGTCCCTTTACCTCCTCCCCAGTTTATAAGATAATTGTCTTAAATATTTCCTCTACAGGTGCACCTGGGTGGCTCAGTTGGTTGAGTCTGACTTCAGCTCAGGTCATGATCTCAGGGTCCTGGGATTGAGCTCCGAGTCAGGCTCTGTGCTCAGTGGGGAGTCTGCTTCTCCCTCTCCCTCTGCCCCTGCCCCTGCTCATGCTCGCTCTCTATTTATTTATAAATAAATAAAATCTTTTAAAAATATTTCCTCTACGTATATTGATAAACATATTAGACAATGTTTTTTTTTATTCAACCAGCAAACAATTTAGAAAACTCAAAAGAAGAAGGAAAACCTATTGTATTTACCCTTATTTTTTGCTCTTTCTTTGCTCCTCTTTACTTCCTGATGTTCTAAGAGCCCTTTTTTTTAATCCTTTCTTTATTTTTGGAGAACTTCCTTTAGCCATTCTTTAAGTGTTGGTGTACTAGTGACAAATTCTTTTAATTTTCCTTCATCTGAGAATGTATTGATTTCCCCTTCATTTCTAAAGGATACTTTTGCTGGACAGAGAAGTCTGTGTTGGTGGTTCTTTTCTTTCAGCACTTGAAAAACATTATGCCACTTCCTTGTGACCTCCACAGGTTCTGATGAGAAACCCACTGTCATTGGAATTGTTTTTCCTTGATAGGTAAAGGTAGCATTTCTCTCCAGCTCTTTCAAGACTTTTTCTTTGTTTTTAGTTTTCAGAAGTTTGACTATGTAGCTCAGCCTGGATTTCTTTGGGTTTATCCTCTTTGGGATCCACTACACTTCTTGAATCTGTAGGTTTATGTCTTTTGCCAAATTGAGAAACTTTCAGCCAGTATTTCTTTGACTACTTTTTCAGCCCTGTTTTCTTTCTCTTCTCCTTCTGGGATTCTGATGCCATGAGTACTATATCTTTTGATACGATCCCATATGTTCCTAAGGCTCTGTTCATATTTTTTTTGGTCTACTTTCCCTCTGTTGTTCATTCTGAGTAATTTCCATTTTTTTATCTTCAAGCTTACTACAGCTTTTTTCTGTCTCATCCATTCTGCTGTTGAGCCCATCCATTGAGTTTCTGGTTTTTGTTTTTTTTTTTAGCCCATCATTGAGTTTTTTATTTTGGTTATTTTGCTTTCTCAGTTCTGAAATTTCCATTTGGTTCTTCTTTATATCTTCTATTTCTTTGCTAAGAGTGTTTTACCCTTTGTTTTTATATTTGTAATTACTGGCTCAAACATTTTTATGATGGCTGCTTTAAAATCTTTGTTGGGTAATTCTAACACCTGTGTCATCTCAGTTTTGGCATCTGCTGATTATTTTTTCTCATTCATGTTGAAATCTTCCTGGTTCTTGACAATGATTTTGATATTTTGATATTTTGGGTATATATTGTTATCGGGCATATATTGTTGAAATCTTCAGTTTTATCAGGCCTTCTCTGACAATGCTCCAGTGGAGGAAGAAGAGCTATAGCTTCATTACTGCCAGCTGGAGGTGGAAGTGTAGGCTCCCCACATAGTTGCCACTTTCACCATGTGAGGAGGGACCTTGTTACAGTCCTGGCTGCCATTCAACTGCCCTCTGACAACACCCCAGGTGGGTGGTTGAGGTACCTCTTTACAGTCTAGGGAGGGTGAAGTCCAGGCTCTCCACTCTGCCTTTGCTGGCATAAGTCAGAGTGGGATCACATTTTTTTCCCCCTGTGTGTATTTAGCTGGAGTAGAGGACAGTTATTGTTAAAAGTGTTCCGTCCTAAAAAAAAAAAGTTTTATGCCCTACTGCATTGCTCCTTTCCTGGTACTTTGGCTAGAGAGAGGAGGCTTTTGTTAGGACTTTTTGGCCTGTCCTTGTTGGTGTTTTGGGGTTGCCAGTTTCTCCAGCACCCAGTCTGGGATAGATGAGGCCAGAAGAAAACAGAAGGAACTTACTGACATGTCTCCTCAGTTCCCAAGGTCCTTGGGCAGTCTGAGTCTTCTCTCCACCTATCAGAGTCTTCTGATGTTTGTTTTCTATGTAACATGAAGTTTTTACCTATACTTAGTGGGACAAATAGGGAGAAGCACTTCTACATCATCTTGTCCTGCAACTGGAAGTACAAGGTCATCTTTTATGACTTCCAAAATGTTTCATAAAGGTCTTACACAAAGTTTGTGTATATGTATTTCTAGATCCTTGCTAAGAATATATATTTTGATTAGTATCATTCCTTTTTAAAAGATTACATATCCTGATTGGTTGTTTCTGGTATATTGAAATGATACTGATTTTTCATATTACTATATCCAGCACCCTTGTTGAATACTCTCAGTTTTAATGACTTGTAAATCCTCTTGTATTTTATATGTCAGCAACTATATCATCTGCAAGTATGATCATTTTCTCTTTCTTTCCAATCCTTATATATCTTATTTCTTTTTCATATACTATTGTGTTTGCTGGGTCTTCGATTACAGTGTCAAATGCAAGCAGTAATGACAGGCATCCTCATCTTCTTTTCTCTGAGTTTTCAAGTAAATGCTTGTACTCTTTTATCATAAAGTATGATTATCTTTTTTAAAGATTTATTTATTTTTGAGAGGGAGTGAGCGAGTGGGGGCAGGGCGGCAAAGGGAGAGGCAGAGAGAGAGAATCCCGAGTAGACTCCCTGCTGAGCACAGAGCCCAACACAAGGCTGGATCTCACGACCCTGAGATCATGACCTGAGCTGAAATCAAGAGTCAGATGCTCAACAGTCTGAGCCACCCAGGTGCCACATTAAGTATGATTATTGTAGATCTTTGGCTACTATGTAAAGAAAGGACTGTAGAAGGGCAACAGGGGAAACTGAAAGACCAGTTAGGAGGTTAATGCAGTAGCCCGGGTGAGAGGCTGGAGTGACCTGGATTAAGATGGTAGCAAATGAATGTAGCAAATATAGAGAGAAAGGGACATATTTGAACTATATTTTGGAGACAGACTTGAAAACATTTGAAAGGGGGCTGAGGGTAAAGAAAAGTGGAGAAATCAGATTGATGCCTTGTATGGGGCCCAAATAACTGCATGGATGGTGATGCCATTTTCTGAAGTATAGAACACCGAGGTAGGAATATATTTTGGGGACAAAATTAAGGGTTTTCTTTGGGTTACATTAAATTTGAGATTCAATGACAGACATACAAGTGGATATTCTACAAAGACCATTGGATAAGAGTCTAGAGCTCAAGAGGAGATATCAAAATTGTAGATATAAACAGCATATAGATACCGTTTAAAGCCATGGGATTGTATGAGATAATCTAGGGTGTAGTAAAGCTAGAAAAGAGGGCTAAGGACTTGAACATTTAGAGGTTAAGCAGAGAAAGGGAAGGTAGCAAAAGAGACAGAAGAAACAGCCAGCAAGATAGGAGTAAAGCTAGGAATTTATCCTAGTTAGATGATTGAACAAACATGTAGAGATATACATGTACAAGTATACTCATCACACTATTTTTTATAATAACAGAAATTGGAAATAAATGTCTGTAGGGCGATGATTAAATAAATTGTGGTGCATATACACCCTAGAATATACTAGGCAGACATTAAAAGGATGACATAAATCAATACTTATTGACGTATAGGGAGGTATACGACACATTATTCCACACAAGAGCAGGTTACAAAATAGCATATATAGTATGTATCCATTAATGTAAAATTGTATGTGTGAATGTATTTGTATGTGTGTGTAAATAGGGCCATGTGGGTAGTTTTGTTTTTCTACTTTGTTTATTGATCATCCCGTGTGTCTAAAACAGTGTTTTAGCACATAGCAGGCACTAATACATGTTTTTTTGAAAGAATGAGTGAACAAATGAATATTGAAAAATGCTCCCCAAAATGTTCTGAGTGGTTATCTCTAGGTCTTGTGATTAAGGGTATTTTATTTTCCTTTCTTTTACATTTTGTTTGGATTCTCTTACAATAAGCATACATTCTTTTTATCAGGAAGAAAATTCTTTTAATTTTTGAAACCACCTCCACCCTCGTTAGTTACCTATGACCTCGAAGTACCCCTGTTTGGCTGAATTCAGAGCAAAGCAGTGGCTTTGCCATTGTAAAGCCATATTTGGGCAGGAAGATCAGAATGATAGCAGAGAGATATGTTGGCTCTTGGAGAGCTGGAGGCAGGAAAAGTGAACTAGGAGGTGAAGACTGACAGGAGCCACAGGGAAGAAAGACTTGCGCCTTTCAGGAAAGAAAAGAGCAAAGCTGGGTTTTGCAGAGCAGAACAGCATAGCACACGAAGCTGGGAACCCCTTGCAAAACCTGGCCTGGGGGGAAAGGAGCCTGTGGAACCAGAGAGCACAGTGAGTTTTGCAATCTAAATTCTTGACTCACAATTGTGGATGGATATAGGAGTTGATAAAAAAGCCACACTGTGGTTCCAAGATTGTGCTGCTTGGTATAGAAATGCCTCATTCCCTTTGGTGGTGGCAGTGGAAAATGATGAAAGCCTTGTGTTTGAAGAAGTCCTTGGTTCTCTATTTTTTCTGAGGCTACAGGAGAAGCAAGTTGGATTATGTTCCTTGAATAACTGATTGGACCTGCTTTGGAATTCCATGTGTGTGTGTTTGCCCAACCATGCTCTGTCCTCCCCTCCATTCCCCCACATTAGCCTCTTGCTTCCCATCACCAGAATATACCTAGATTTCTCCAACGTGGAAGTTTAATCTCCTGCTAGCATTTCTCCTGTACTGTATTATGCTAAGTGAGTGCTCATTTCCTTCCTGGCCTTGAGTTACAAAATGCTCTCTTCTGTTGCCCAAGTCTTGGAAAGTGCAGGCTCCAGGAAAAGGGTGGTGGTAGAGATAGTGTTGCCAGATAAAATACAGCATGCCCAGTTAAGTCTGAATTTCAGATAATCAATGAATTTCCAGGATAAGTATATCCCAGATAGTGCATGGGACAGACTTATGCCAAAAAATTACTCATCCTTTATCTGTAATTAATTTTTTTTTTTTTGCAAAATCTGGCAACCCTAGGTAGAGAAAAAACTCATCTTGTGATACATGCATTTTCCCAGTGCTTTTCATCCAAAATTTACCAGATGTTTCTTAGATGGATTTTCAATTTACAAAAGGGGAAATAACTAACTTATTACGTCAAAATTAGACTGCAAATTAATACTGGAGCTGAAATTTTAAGTTTTCAACTTCTCCAACACATGATTTAATTCAGTGATCTCTACATCAGTAATTTATTGTCTAGAAGGAAGCAGGAATAGAGTTATCAGAAAGGCGCGTATTCCCGTGAAAAGCAAAATTTGAAAAGAATTTAGAGGCAATGACTCTTAAGATTTTAATTTCCTACTTCCATTTCCTATGACTATGTTTAGTCTCTAAGGTAGTGTTTCTCAAAGCGTGGTCCTTGGGCCACCTCCATCAGAATCTCCTGGGAAGCAGTCTGTAGAGACAGGCAGCAAGTAAAGCTAATTGATCCTGTCAAGGATTGAGCCTATGGTGTTTCCCTCACTGGCACCACAATCACTTCCTCCTTCATCTCCAGAGCTTTTATTTCATTTCACTAATAGCTTTTATCTGGAAGATGTCAATGACAGAGGGTTTGTGAGTTACTTTTAAGGTTTTTATTTTTTTCCATTGGACATTACAAAAGTGAAATTGTGAAAAGGCAAAATTGAAGATGGATTTGACACCTCCCCGACACACCCTTGGATTAAGGAATCCAAAATAACTGTTAATTGTATGACATGAGATGATCGTCCTGGCCTATATTAAATCACCAAATTTAATTTGATCTTGGAAGCTGAAGAAATCTCTATCACCTTCATCTTGCCTTGGTACCTAGCCATTCCATAAAATTGACTCCCTACGTCTCCTGGGCCTTCCTCCAAGAGAACTAATCATATCTTAATAATTTGGTCCAGAATCATGGTGTAATTGCTCCAGGTCAGTATTGTACACTATTATACTCTATGAAGAGCAGAAATTATTATCACAAATTAAAAAGAATGAGGTCAAGAGGTACAACTTGACTCTCAAAGCATCCCTAGGACATATGTATAACCAGAATGACTTTTTAAATTAAGGAATTACAATTATTCTCTGGTAGAGCAAAGCAAAGCAAATGTGTTCCGTCAATCTGTCATTTCACATTTATAGCAAACAGTCTCACATTTGGTCAATTCCTTAATCACATGCTTATAAAAATAACAGAAATAGTTTGGTAACTCACCCCATGCTACTAAAATGCAAGTAACCCAAGATGGCTTGGCTGTGTTGTTCTCATCTCTTTTTTATCACCAGGGACTCGACTCTTCTTAGCCTTATGTGCTGCCAGTTGATACTTGCCTAAATATTTCCTTCATACTCAGAACATTATAGTTCCTTTTTCAAGCTTCAAATATTTCCACCTAATTCTAGAAATACGTGAGGTACGCCTGAAACGCTGACAGCTGTAGCTCAGACCCAAAATAGTCAGGCCCACTCTATAAGACACACTGAGCAAACAGAACCAGGAGTTTGAAGGTGACAGCTGAACAGGCATCAATAGGAAACTGCCAGGTGCTCAGTTGATCCAGCTAGGGATGGGAACAGACAGATTCTATTTCTAGAAATAGTACAGAGGATGCCAACAAGTCATGGGATATACGTGATAGTACAGATCTTCCCTTCCATTTTGTGGGTAGCTTGAGAGGATGTCTCAGTAACCTTAAACTTGCTGTGAAAATGAACATGTGTAATGAATAATCTTTGACATTGACTCATTCAACTCCTATTATTTTCAAGTGACTTTGCTAGGCACTTCGAAGGAATATAAAAAAGTTTAGGACACTGGCTCTACTCACATGGAGTTTTCACACCAGTTGGGGAATCAAGACAAATATGGGAAAGTCCTGTCTTATGAGGGGTTAGGTTCCTGGTGCAAAACATAATAATTTATAGACAAAATACCCCTCAAAGTCCTTTGAAAGGGGCTACACTGAAGACAGAAATACCATTTTTTTAGTAAGTCCAACACAGGTTTGTTTTTATTATTTCCTCCAACATTATACCAGATCACTCTTTAGTTGAGAACCAAGCCAATTGGCTTGCATTTAAGGGCCATGTTGAATTTGTAGAGCACATACATTTAAGCATGAGAATCACTAGTGAGAGGCTCACAGGAACCAGCACCATGTGAGGGAACAGCAGATTCACATCTCCCAGTTTAAGTTAACTCCAGGGCAAAGCAAAATGGAATGATGGATAGAATTACCCACACGATTTCAATTGCGTTCTCCCTCTCCCTTTCTCCTTCTCTCCCTCTCTCCTTCTCTCCTTCTCCCCACCCTCTCTCTCAAAGTTTCTAAATATAGATGGATTCATATAAGACTGGTTTGCTTATATTGTACCTCTCTATACCCATGTACCCAGATAGGAGAGGGCATGAGAAGGTAAGCTTCACCACTTACTGATTGTATGACCTTGGCCAAGTGAACCCCACCAAGCATCCAGTCCCTCATCCATAAAATGAAGATAATAATTGCATCTTCCTGACAGGATAATTCTGCCAATCAAATGCAATGCTCACAAAATGTTTCACCTAGTACCTAGTAACATAAAAGCCTTAATGATGCTTAATGTGTGTGTGTGTGTAATTGCTTTTATTTTTTCAGCTCTATTGAGGTATAATTGACAAGTAAAATCATAAGATATTTATTTATTTATTTTAGAAAGAGAGAGAGAGAGCAGGGGTGGGGGGAGGGACGGAGGGAGAGGGAGAGAATCTCAAGCAGACTCGACACTGAGTGTGGAGCTCGATGCAGGGCTCCATCTCACGACCCTGAGATCATGACCTGAGCTGAAACCAAGAGTCAGATGCTTAACTGACTGAGCCACCCAGGGGCCCGAAATTGTAAGATATTTAAAGTATACATCACAGCGATTTGATATATATATATATATATATATATATATATATATATATATATATATACACACATACATATACAGTATGAAAGGATTCCCATCTAGTTAATCAACACATCTATCACCTCAAATATTCATCTTTTTTGGTAGAACATTTAAGTTCTACTCTCATAGCCAATTTCAATTATATGGTACAGTGTTATCAACTATAGTCACTATGTTTTACATTACCTCCTCAACCCTTATTCATCTTACAGCTGAAACTTGATATAACTTTTTACCAACCTCTCCCTATTTCTCCCACTGCCCCCAGCTCTTGATAACCACTTTTCTACTCTCTGTTTCTAAGAGTTTGACTTTCTTTTTAAGATTCCACATATAAGTGATACCAAATTTGTCTTTATTTGGCTTATTTCACGTAATGTAATGCCCTCAAGGTCCATCCATGTTGTCACAAATGATAGGATTTTTCTCCTTTCTCATGGATGAATAATATCCCATTGTGTGTATCACATTATATTCTTTATATACATATATCACATATATGTATATATATAAGAAATATATATATACAAGAAATATATATATATACACAATATATGTATATAAAGAAAATGTGATTATATATATTTTTCTTTATTCATTCATCCACCAGTGGATACTTAGGCTGTCTTCATATCTTGGCTATTGTGAATAATGCTGCAATGAACATGGGAGTACAGATATCTCCTCGATATCCTGTTTTTATTTCCTTTAACTATATGCCTAGAAGTGGGATTGCTGGGTCATATGGTAGTTCTGTTTTTTGAGGAAGCTGCATACTATTTTCCAGAGTGGCTATATCAATTTACATTCCTATCAACAGTGCACAAGGGTTCTCTTTGCTTTATATCCTTGCCAACACTTGTTATCTCTTATCTTTTTGATAATAGCTATTCTAACAGGTGTGAGGTGATATCTGATTATGGTTTTGATTTGCATTTCCCTGATGATTAGTGATGTTGAGCACCTTTTCATGTACCTATTGGGCCATTTGTATGTCTTCTTTGGGAAAATGTCTATTCAATTGCTCTGCCTGTTTTTTAAATCAGATTGGTTGGGCGCCTGGGTGGCTCAGTTGGTTAAGCAACTGCCTTCGGCTCAGGTCATAATCCTGGAGTCCCAGGATCGAGTCCTGCATTGGGCTCCCTGCTCAGCAGGGAGTCTGCTTCTCCCTCTGACCTCCCCTCTCTCATTCTCTCTCTCTGTCAAATAAATAAATAAAATCTTAAAAAAAAATAAATCAGATTGGTTTTTTTGCTATAGAGTTGTATGAGTTCTTTTTATATATTGGTTATTAACCCTTATCAGGTATGATTTACAAAATTTTTCCCTCATTCAGTAGGTTGCATTTTTATTTTGTTGATGGTTTCCTTTGCTGTGCAAAAGCTTTTTGGTTTGGTGTAGTCCCACTTACTCATTTTTGCTCTTGTTGCCTTTGCTTTTGGTGTCAAATCCAAAAACTCATTACCAAGACCATTGTCAAGGAACTTTGTCTGTTTTCTTCTCGGAGTTTTAGGGTTTCAGGTCTTATGTTCAAGTCTTTAATTTATTTTGAGTTGATTCTTGTGTATAGTGTAAGGGTCCAGTTTCATTCTTTGCATGTGGCTGTCCAGTTTTCCCAACACCATTTATTGAAGAGACTATCTTTTCCCCACTGTGTATTTTTGGCTCCTTTGTCATAAATTAATTGACCATATATGTATGAGTTTATTACCGGGCTCTCTTTTCTGTTCCATTGATCTATATGTCCTTTTTAATGCCAATACCATACTGGGTATGCATTTGTGTTAATAAAACCATAAAATTACCAAAAAAACCAAGATGCTGTCTATTCATTTTCTTCACTGCACAGGCTGGCATTGGGTTTGGTGACTCTGATGGCCAGCTGGGCTGCTCTTTTCACAATGGCTTTGGGATTCTTAGAGGAGACACTGTGAGATAAGTAAGATTTTTTGCACATCAGCAGCACTTCAAACTCCTTGATGTTGTGTACTAGGAATTCTGGAAGCCACTGGGCAGCATATGCTTTGTTTTCTTGTTGCTCCAGTAACCAAATGTTGGGTGTCAAGCTCTGGCCCTTGAATCTTCTGCACACCCTATTGTCAGTGCCTCTGAGTTTCCACCAGTTGTGCTTTATTTTGACATATTGATCTGACTGGTGCCAGATGAATTTCTTGGTCCTCTTTTTAATGATCTTGGGCTTCACCAGAGGTCTGAGGGCAGCCATGATGCTGTGTAGGAGATGGCTGCCATCTCTGCAGGCAGCACTGAGGAAGAGCCCATACTGTCTTTTTTTTTTTTTTTTTAATTTATTTGACAGAGAGAGAGACAGCGAGAGAGGGAACACAAGCAGGGGGAGAGGGAGAGGGAGAAGCAAGCTTCCCGCGGAGCAGGGAGCCTGAGGTGGGGCTCGATCCCAGGACCCTGGGATCATGACCTGAGCCGAAGGCAGACGCTTAACGACTGAGCCACCCAGGCGCCCCGAGCCCATACTGTCTTAATAACTATAGTTATGTAACATAGTTTGGAATCAGGAAGTGTGATGCCTCCAACTTTATTCTTTTTTCTCAAACTTGCTTTGGCTGTTCAGGGTCTTTTGTGGCTCCATACAAATTTTAAGATTGTTTTATTGTATTTTTGTGAAAAATGCCAGTAGAATTGTGATAGGTATTGCATTGAATCTGTAGATTGCTTTGTGTAGTATGGGTATTTTAACAGTATTAATTTTTCTTATTTGTGAGCACAGAATATCTTTTTATTTATTAGCGTCTTCTTTAGTTTCTTTCATCAGTGTCATAGTTTTCATTGTACAGATCTTTCACCTCCTTGGTTAAATTTATTCCTATGTATTTTATTTTTTTTGATGCAATTGCAAGCAGGATTCTTTTCTCAATTTCTCTTTCTGATAGTTCATTATTAGTATAGAGAAATGCAACTGATTTTTGAATATTGATTTTGTATCTTGCAACTTTACCGAATTTGTTTATTAGTTCTAACAGTTTCCTTGGTAGAGTCTTTGGGTTTTCCATGTATAATATCATGTCATCTGCAAATAGAGACAGTCTGACTTCCTCTTTTCCAATTTGGATGTCTTTTATTTCTTTTCCTTGCCTAATTGGTGTGGTTAGGACTTCCAGTACAATGATGAATGAAAGTGGTGAGAGTGGGCATCTTTGTCTTGTTCCTGATCTTAGAGGAAAAATTTTCAACGTTTTACATTGACTATGATGTTAGCTGTGGGCTTGTCATATGTGGCCTTTATTATGTTGAGGTACATTCCCTCTATACCTGTTTTTTTTTGTTTTTTGAGTTTTTTTAAAGATTTTATTTACTTGTTTGTCGGAAAGAGAGAGAGAGAGCGAGCACAAGTAGGGGTAACAGCAGGCAGAGGGAAAAGCAGGCTCCCTGCTGAGCAAGGAGCCTGATGTGGGGCTCAATCCCAGGACTCTGGGATCATGAACTGAACCAAAGGCAGACGCTTAACCAATTGAGCGACCCAGGCATCCCTATACCTGTTTTATTGAGACTTTTTTTTTTTAAATCATGAATGGATGTTAAATTTTGTCAAATGTTTTTTCGGCATCTATTGAGATTATCGTGTGCTTTTTATCCTTCATTTTGTTAATGTGGTGTATTGCATTGATTTATTTGTGGATGTTGAGCCATCCTTGTATCCCTGGAATAAACCCCACTTGATCATGGTGTATTATTATCCTTTTAATGTATTGTTGAATTCAGTTTGCTAATACTTTGTTGAGGATTTTTACGTTTATGTTCCTCAGGAATATTGGCCTGTAATTTTTTTTTCCCTCTAGCGTCTTTGCCTGGTTTGGTATCAGGATAATGCTGACCTCATAAAATGAATCTAGAAGTGTTCCTTCCTCTTTTGTTTTTTGGAAGAGTTTGAGAAGGATTGGTATTAATTCTTTAAACTTTTGGTAGAATTCACCCCTGACACCATCTGGTCCTGGAGTTTTCTTTGTTAGGAGGTTTTTGATTATTGATTCCTTAACTAGTAATTGGTCTCTTCAGATGTTCTCTTTCCTTATGATTCAGTCTTTGCAGGTTGTATATTTCTAGGAATTTATTTATTTCTTCTAGGTTGTCCAGTTTGTCATCAAATAGTTACCCATTGTAGTCTTTTATGATCCTTTGCATTTCTGTGGTATCATTTCTAATGTTTCCTCTTTCATTTATAATTTTATTTATTTGAGTCCTCTCTCCTTTTTCTTGGTAAGCCTAGCTAAAGGTTTGTCTGTTTTATTTATCTTTTTAAAAAACAGCTCTTAATTTCATAGATCTTTTCTATTGTCTTTTTAGTCTTTATTTCATTTATTTCTGCTCTGATCTTCATTATTTCCTTCCTCCTGCTAACTTTGCACTTAGTTTGTTCTTCTTTTTCTAGTTCCTTGAGGTGTAAAGTTAGGTTGTTTATTTGAGCTTTTCTTTTTTCTTAATGTAGGAATAAATCACCATAAATTCCCTCTTAGAATTACTTTTGCTGCATCCCATAATATACTACTGTTAATTGTTATAGCAAGTGGTTTATATGTGGTATATGAGATGAGAGAGACATGCCTTCTGTGTTGAGGAATTTCAGGGGAGGGAGACATAACTGGATGTGTGTTGGCAGGGACGGGTCAAGGGTAAAGTGATTTTTGAACTTGACAAGGAATGGGTGACACTGGAGAATTGGAAGGGAGGGAAGGAGTGAAGATGGAACACAGAGAAAGCCAAGGTGTGGACAAGGGGGGATGCTCAAGAGACCAGATGTGAATGCAGATAGGTAAGGAATCCTGTGTAGCAGAACATTAGGAGTTACTGTTGGAGAGGGAAGAAGGGGAGGTGGGGCCATATGACTGAAGGCCTTGAATGCCAGGCTGTGATTCTGGAGGAATTTTTTGAGATATTTTATGCAAGGGTGATAGGATAATAAAACTTACCTAAATATACTTTCCAAATGTAGTTCATCTGCCAAAGTCCAGCTTACAGCCACTTCCTATTGGAAGCCTTACTGGACCACTTCCCCTCTTGGATTTCACTCTTCCTTTTCCAAATTCTGTTGACACTGATTGCTCTTCCTCTGCAGTAATTTTGACCTTAACCTTCTACTGTCTCATCTTGGGAGCTAGCTATGTTTTGTGTATGTGTGTTGTGTAGGGGGAGGCTATCTTTTCTCTGAAGATGTAACCTTGCCTTTCACTTCCTCTTTCCCACACAGAGCTTAGCACAATGTGGGCTCTGAAGGAATAATTTTTTAAAAAGATTTTATTTATTTATTTGACAGAGAGAGACACAGTGAGAGAGGGAACACAAGCAGGGGGAGTGGGAGAGGGAGAAGCAGGCTTCCCACCGAGCAGGGAGCCTGATGTGGGGCTCGATCCCAGGACCCTGGGACCATGACCTGAGCCGAAGGCAGACGCTTAATGACTGAGCCACCCAGGCGCCCCTGAAGGAATAATTTGAATTAACTCAGTGATTGATGATGGACTTGCCTAACTGGAGTAGGAAAAACAAAGTGTCCTACAGGCAGGATGTGTACTGGCTCTGTGAGGAAAGTAGTAAAATTAAAGAAAGGTGGACAGGTCTCACTGTCCTAGGCTCATTCCCGAAGCCCCAGATTCAGGTTTTTAAAACATTTTTCTAAATATCTTTGCCTAAGTTAGTTGGGACCTTCCAAGCCAAACAAAGGCTGGCTGGACTAACTGTTGTAATGGCTTCAGAGAATGGAGGGCTGGCCAGGAAGAGATGCCCCAAGTGCTGCCCAGTGGGGGAGACCAGCTTCCTCACAGCCCAGGGAAGGAAGAAAAAGAACCTCTGTCTTTAATCACAGCTATTCAAGAAGCCAGCTCTGCTGAGAGCAGCAGACTCTGGGAGAAAAAAAATACAGTCTTTGCAAAGGAAACTTTTTTCCAACCTGAGGTCAAGCCCAGGAGTCAAACTGTAAAGGGACTGGGAGGGAGAGCCTGGGTATGAAATGAAACAAGAGAGCCTGTTACAGGCCTGATTCCAAGGAACCACATCTCCATGCCTGTCACAGTCCATCTTCCCAAACACCCATCAAATGAAAGAACCCACCTGAACAGATCTTCATTTGTTCAGTGTGGAAGCTCGATGCTTTTCTAATAGAAATCTGCATGTTATCCTGGTTTGCAAAAGCCTCTAAACACATCAGCGGAGGAAGTTATTTGAAATGGATTCTGGTTAGGACTTGTCTCCTTCCTCATGTTCACAGTGATATCATCATTGACAATTTAGAGCCCTGATACCTGCTGCTCTCCCTGAGCCCCCACGCTGCTTTCTGGATTCCCAGCTGAAACTGTTTCTGGGGCTCCAAAATGACCCTTTCCTGGGCCTCCACCAATCAGAGCCCCAACCCTCAGCCCACCCATCTTGTCCAGATGTTGAGGAGAGAGCATTCTGATTTAACTAATGCACACTAAGGTGTAAGTGAGGTCATATACAAACTAGCCCAGGTGTGTTTGCATTTCCAGAAGGGCCATCATAAGGAACAGAATTCTAAACAGTCAAATTTCCAGTGTTATTTTGGGGCGTTGTGTGATGAGACAAGTCTTATTGGGCCAACTCAAATATACCACATGGGTAACCGCCTCAGCCACGTCTGATGCCATTCCCTTCTCTTGGAATGTCCTGGCCTCTTCTGTCTCAGCCCTGTTTTTCCTTCAGGGCTCAGCTCAAATCTTACCCATGAAAGCCTGCCCAGGGTGCACCTGGCTTGAATTTCTGCCCCACTCGGAAGTCATTGTTCCTCACTTCTTCCATCTGGGTTAGTTTGGTTTCCTCGAGCAGATGCCGAGCTCTGTGAGAACAGAAATCATGGTTTAAACTTCTTGTCTATCTTCCACAGCCCTTGGCATGCTGCTGGGCTCCTAAGAAGTGGACAAGCAATTTTTATAATAACAGTCATTGCTTTCCCACATGTTAATCCAATTTGAGTCACAGTTACCCCCATAAGGTCGGGTGTCATTATTCCTGTTTTACAGAGGGACTTATTGTGGGGAGGACACTGCTGAAAAGGAAAAAGTTAATTTAAAATCTTATCTCTTTTCTACTTCTGGAAATTCTCTATTTATCAGTCGATACGATATTTTTTAGTTTGACCTCTCTGACCAGCCCTGTGCTATTGGAAATGTGAAAGAGGCATGGGCCTGGCACCCTGCCTTCAAGTCAGTCAGGGAGTCATGCCTCTAAACCTGGTTGACCACCACGAATGCCTTGGGAGCTTTTTTTTTTTTTTATTCTTATGTTAATCCCCATACATTACATCATTAGTTTTAGATGTAGTGTTCCATGATTCATTGTTTGTGCATAACACCCAGTGCTCCATGCAGAACGTGCCCTCCTCAATACCCCTCACCAGGCTAACCCATCCTCCCACCCCCCTCCCCTCTAGAACCCTCAGTTTGTTTTTCAGAGTCCATCGTCTCTCATGGTTCGTCTACCCCTCTGATTTCCCCCCCTTCATTCTTCCCCTCCTGCTATCTTCTTCTTCTTCTTTTTTTTCTTAACATATATTGCATTATTTGTTTCAGAGGTACAGATCTGAGATTCAACAGTCTTGCACAATTCACAGCGCTTACCAGAGCACATACCCTCCCCAGTGTCTATCACCCAGTCACCCCATCCCTCCCACCCCACCCCCCCACTCCAGCAACCCTCAGTTTGTTTCCTGAGATTAAGAATTCCTCATATCAGTGAGGTCATATGATACATGTCTTTCTCTGTTTGACTTATTTCGCTCAACATAATACCCTCCAGTTCCATCCACGTCGTTGCAAATGGCAAGATCTCATTCCTTTTGATGGCTGCATAATATTCCATTGTACATATATACCACATCTTCTTTATCCATTCATCTGTTGATGGACATCTCGGCTCTTTCCACACTTTGGCTATTGTGGACATTGCTGCTATAAACATCGGGGTGCACGTACCCTTTCGGATCCCTACTTTTGTATCTTTGGGGTAAATACCCAGTAGTGCAATTGCTGGATCATATGGTAGCTCTATTTTCAACTTTTTGAGGAACCTCCATACTGTTTTCCAGAGTGGCTGCACCAGCTTGCATTCCCACCAACAGTGTAGGAGGGTTCCCCTTTCTCCACATCCCCGCCAACACGCCTTGGGAGCTTTTTAACAGACAGACTCAAAGGCCAACCCCAGAGATTCTGATTTAATGGGTCTGGGAGAGGGCCCAGGTCTTTTCTCAAAGCCATTTGAAGACTTCTGATAATCAGCCATGTTTGAAAGCTACTGCTGCAGTGAACCATATGTTTTTAGTGCTTGACAAGCCCATGGAGATGATTGAGGCAGGTGTTCCCTGAAGAGTGGGGGACACACCCCTGATGGGACCGAGGCACACAAACTTTTTTATTGTCACAGATTTATTTTAATGTATATTAGAAAAAAATATAGCCATTCCATAAAACCATGATTTCACAGATATGATTATTTCCTTTTATTCAAAATGTACTTAATTCTGACACATGCTACAGCATGGATGAACCCTTGAAGACGTTATGCTAAATGAAATAAGCCAGACCCACAAAAAAACAATTACTATATGATTCCACCTATATGAGATGCCTAGAGTAGTCTCAGAGAGACAAAAAGTAGAAAGTAAAAGTAGTGGTTGGTAGGGGCTGGGGAAAGGGGAAATGGGGAATTACTGTTTAATGTGTATGGACTTTGAGTTTTGCAAGATCTGGGTGAGGGTTCTGGAGGTGAATGGTGATGATTGCACAGCAGTGTGAACATACTTAATGTCATTGAACTGTACACTTAAAGGTGATTAAGATGGTAAATTTTAGGTTATATATGTTTTACCACAATGAAAAATGTATTTCAATGAAAAAGCAAGGTTTCTTCTTGAAAAAGAAAAAAAAAATTTTTTTTAAAGATTTTATTTATTTATTTGACAGAGAGAGACACAGTGAGAGAGGGAACACAAGCAGGGGGAGTGGGAGAGGGAGAAGCAGGCCTCCCGCAGAGCAGGGAGCCCGATGCAGGGCTCGATCCCAGGACCCTGGGATCATGACCTGAGCCGAAGGCAAACGCTTAACGACTGAGCCACCCAGGCGCCCCGAAAAAGAAAAATTTTAATTATGTACGAGTAGAGACAGATTGCGGATACAGCAAACATGAACGTGCTGTGCAAATGACCAGTATTTGAGAAACATTATTGTAGTTTACCCATCTAATTTTACTTAGGAGGACACCAACACCCAAAGAAGGGGAGTGACTGCCCAATGTCCAATGTCGCATATTGAGTCCAAGGCAAGGCCAGGACTAGCACCCAGGTTTCCTGACTCTGTCAATATTTTTTCCATTTATGTCATCTGATTAGTTGCTAAAATATCACAGTGAAGACAACAGACACAGAAGGTGCTCCATGTATGCCAAATCAGTCAGGAGGCGCTTGATGAAGGAACTGGGCCTTGTCATAGGCTCTCAAAGATAGAAGGATGTTTAAAGTAGAGGAGATGGAAGCGGGACACAAAAACAAACATAGTCCTGGAAACAAGAATGGATGTGGTTTGCGGTTCATACTGACACGATGAAGCTGGAACCCTGGCTAGAGCTGTGGGTTTATGTTCTCAAATAATCGAAAGCTCTTGAATGATAGGTCAATTTAGACTCGATACAATAAGCAATAGGCAACCCCTGTAGAATTTTGAGCAGAGGTGTGACATGCCGAAGCCCATTTGTAGGAAGACTCACCTGCTAGTGGCCAACAGGATGGGTAGAATGAAATCAGACCAATGAGTGGACTCTTCTAGGAATCCTGCCATGGTGTGAGAAGAACCAGAGCTGAGATGGTGGCAGGGGGAACAAAGAGGCAGAGGAGAATCAAAGGCTTATTTAAAGGCAAGTCATAGAGCAGAACAACCAGAGCTTAGTCATCTGTGAAAGGCCAGATGAAGGGAAGAGAGAAATCTAGGATGACTCCAAGGTTTCTAGGCCTGGATGATGGGGTCATGGTAGTGCCCTCCATGGAAATGAACAAAGTAGGGAGAGGAGAGGCTTTGGAGCAAAGGGAAAATATTTGGTTTGGGACACAGGGAGTTGGAGGTGATGGTGGGACATCTGAGTAGAGATGGTCTCCAAGTAGCTTGACACATAAGATACGAGATTGGAGTGACGTTAGAGGTTAGAGGTCATTAAACTCTTTTTTAAATTTTGGATACTTTACACAAGGATGATCTTCCAGTGACATATTCACTTTTATTTAGCATTAATTTAAAAGACATATTGTTTTCATAAAGAAAGTGTGGTGTAAGACTTTGAACGCAAGGGAGCAAGCATTTAAATGCCTTCAAAGCCAGAAAACATCAAGGAGAGGGTGGGAATGGCCCAAGTGAGTAATTATATTTTCTCTTCTGGAAAGAAAAGAGAGAAAAACCATGGTGTAATTTCCAGTTGTCCTTTCTTGGAGCTCGAGTGCATAGAAGGATTTAGTGTCCTTGTCACCCAATGCAACCTTTCAAAGAACGGCTGGATGAGTATTTGGTAATGAACCTTTGGGAACACCTTGTATGGAATCCAGCTCCTCTGCAATTAACACAACATGGCAGCTGCCTGAATGATTCATATCAGAGCGTCACGCAACACCACATCGTTTGACAAAGTGGGAACAGGCGGATTGACAATACTCGCTGCGTTGTCTGTTACACACTTGCTCAGTGTATGAAACACTATACCCCCTTAAGCATGACTGACAAAGCTCTTGGATTTGCTACCCCCCACCCCAAATCTCATCTCTGATTTCTGAGTCAAATGAATGGAAGATGTCCGAGTTGGGGAAAACAGCAGGTTTAGCAGATGTTCTCGTGCACTCTCACAGAGAGCAGGAGGGAAAATGGTTTGCTCTGGCTGCATTTACAGAGAGGACTGTGGGAGCCTTTTCTTCTAAGCTTGTTTCCTAGGGTCTGGGCTGGTCATCAGGGAAACAAGTGAAGTTTCTCTCTAGCCCCTTCACCTCTCTTCATGTCTTCTGTTTCTCTCCTCACAACGACTTTCAGGAGTCCACAGGCTTATGTCCAAGTGCCCAGAGCTACCACACAGCCCCCCAGTGAGGCCTCTCTAAAACTAATAATAACTCCTATGGATTGAGAATTGACAGTGTGCCAGGCAGACACTGTGCTAGGTGCTTTTATATATGCATTATCTCATTTAGTCCTCAAACAGACTTGTGAAGTAAGTAACTATTATTCCCCTCCGTGTACAGATCAGAAAAGTGAAACTTAATGAGGTTCAATCAATTCCACTAAAGGCACAAACCCAAGTCCAGCGCTCATTCCACTACATCGCTCTTGGTCAAAGAGTAGGAGGAAGGAAAGGGGCATAACCTAGTCAGCCAAAGCAGCCACATCAACCATAGCAACCAGTAGACTCTCATCTAGTAGACTGTCAACTCACATCGTGTATTGAGCAGTGAACTTCCCAGAAGACTTTAAGTCTGCCCCCTAAGACAGACTCCACGGATGGTCTAAAAGAAAATAGAAAGACATTTTCTACCCTTGACATGAATAAAGGCAGGGTTTTGATTCAACAAGAAGTTTATGGTCACTCTTCAGATGATTTCAGATGAGAAAACTATAACACACATTTTCCTTGGGCTTTGCAAATGATTTCGAATTTGCACTTTGTTTCTATCTAGCTCCTCCCATGACTGATCTGTGACAGAACCTTAATGCCAATATCCCTCTCATAATCTCTTTCTGCTGATATGTCACTCTTTTTTTTTCTTGTTTTTTAAATTAACATATAATGTATTATTTGTTTCAGGGGTACAGGTCTGTGATTCATCAGTCTTACACAACACCCAGCGCTCACCACAACACATACCCTCCCCAATGTCCATCACCCAGCCACTCCATCCATCCACCCTCCTCCCCTCCAGCAACCCTCAGTTTATTTCCTAAGATTAAGAGTCTCTTATGGTTTGTCTTCCTCTCTGGTTTCATCTTGTTTAATTTTTTCCTGTCTTCCCCTGTGATCCTCTGCCTTGTTTCTTAAATTCCGTATATCAGTGAGATCATATGATAATTGTCTTTCTCTGATTGACTTATTTCGCTTAGTATAATACCCTCTAGTTCCATCCACATCATTGCAAATGGCAAGATTTCATTTTTTGATGGCTGCATAATATTCCATTGTATATATATACACCACATCTTCTTTATCCATTCATCTGTTGATGGACATTTGGGCTCTTTCCATAGTTTGGCTATTGAGGACATTGCTGCTATAAACATTGGGGTGCAGGTATCCCTTTGGATCACTATATTTGTGTCTTCAGGGTAAATACCCAGTAGTGCAATTGCTGGGTCATAGGGTAGCTCTCCTTTCAACTTTTTGAGAACCTCCATCCTGTTTTCCAGAGTGGCTGCACCAGCTTGCATTCCCACCAACAGTGTAGGAGGGTTCCCCTTTCTCCACATTCTTGCCAACAGCTGTCATTTCCTGACTTGTTAATTTTAGCCATTCTGACTGGTGTGAGGTGGTATCTCATTGTGGTTTTGATTTCTATTTCCCTGATGCCGAGTGACGTTGAGCACTTTTTCATGTGTCTGTTGGCCATTTGGATGTGATATGTCACTCTTAAGAGTGTCATAAAATCAGAGGGGCACTGGGAAAGCTTTATGATTTGCACTTATCACCCTGTTAGATCGTAAGTCCTCTGAAAGAGTAGGCTATCATTTCTTCTTGAATTACTGCCCCATTCCTTACTGGGATTAATTCATCCCATTGGTTTCCGAGATGAAGGCTAAACACCATGATTCTTGGTCATGCTGAAGAAGAAAAGGGGCAAGGGCCAAGCTGCAGTTGGGGCTCTGGAACGGGACAACCAAGAGAAGCCTAGGCTCCTTTCCAAATTCATGAAGGGTCAGCACTGGTCCTGAGCACATGGCTGTCAGTATAGTTGACCAATGAAGAGTTCAAACCAAGACATTTGTCTTCTGCCTATGATTTGCAGGAGGCTGAAGGAGGGTTTAAGAAAATGATAGTAATAATGAAAGTGCTGGTCTACCTTGGGAAGCTGACCACTGCTGACCCACCTTGAGTAGGACTGGGTTTCAAGGCAGTTTGTCCAGCAGCAGACAGTGCTCATACTGAATAGTTCACACTCTGTCTCCTAGTCCTCCCTGTGCCCAACAAGATGGCTGGCAGAGATGAAGGGAGATGTTTAGCCAGACAAAGGCATTTTTCTTTATTTATTTTTCAATAAAAAGTTAAACCAGCAATTTTGCCCACCTTGGTATACCCTGAGTTTGGCATTGTACCCTGCAAGAGATACTCTTGACCACCAACTTTCCTATCTTCAAACCATAGAAAGACAGGGCCGGAAAGGAACTCCTAACTCATCTAGTTCTACCTTAGTTGCACAGATGCGGGACAGAGAGGCTCAGAGAAGGAGATGGATTTGCTCAAGGTCATGCAATGAGTTAGTTGTGGGCTAGAACCCAGATGTCCTGACTCCTGGCTGAGCATTCTTCCACTCCACCGCATTATAACCTCATCAACAGCAGACCTCCGATTAAGGACCTCTTGGCCTACATCCATTTCAGATTCCAAAGTATTCTCCTAGCTGGCTTTTGGGACTCACTTGGTAATCCAAGGCCGTTTCGATAGTGCCTAAGTGTCATCCTGGATTGTTCTTCCCAGATCAGCTGCGATCCAGGCCAGGATGGAACACTGCCACAAAATCAGTCTTCCCTGGCCTCTGCACTATGAGTAAAGGAAAATGAATGTCTCCATCTTCTGTCTGGGGCTTTCCGATTGCTGAACAGATGTCTGTCTCAAAATGACTCCTCAGCTACCAGGCAGGGAAAAATATCGGCTACAAGCCCTGATAAGGGACACAAGTTTTTTTGAGTGTGAAAGAGCTGCTGTCGTCTACCTCCCTCTCCCCACAGGACCAAATGTACAACATGGTGAATTTCCCTTGTCGAAGAGGATGTGCACAGACTCCCCTGACTTGAAATGGCCTAGTGAGCCCTGTGTTTTGGAAAATTGGCTTTTAAGCCCAAGCTTGAGTCCCTCTCAGAGGACCTTACCTGTTCCTCTGCCAGGTACTACACTCCGGTTTTTCCCATTCACATGAAGTAATCAATATTTTTCCAGTCCTGACCAAAAAAGGGAAAGATTCCACTTCATCCAGCCTGCCATGTTCCATATATTTCCATGCTTCGCCTCCCCTTATCCACCAGCCTGTGGCCCCGCATGGGCACTATTTTTGGAACTAAACTAAGAGAAAGGATGGTGGCACGGCGGTGAGGAATTTGAGAAGGGATTCCTGTGTCTAGTGCTAGGCCCGGTACAAATAACGCTCTGGGGTTACTACTCAAGGCTGCAGGTGTTTAGTTTCTGCTGGGGCTGCTTTCAATAGCCCAAATATAGCGGGGGACACAAGTCGGAGCATGTTTCTCAGGAAAGGCGCATGACACATGGCCACTCACTCAGCAGGGCCGAAGTTACTCCTCTGTAGAGAACGGCAGCTGCTCTGCGGAGGCCCTCTGGAGGGGCTAGGCAGCCTTCCAAGATACAAAAAGCCATTTAATCTCCACCACACCTTCCACCATCAATAGAAAAGCTCTGGTGAAACTGTCTTTCTCCTACACAGTCCACGTCAGGAAGGGCCCTGCGTCCACTCTATGGGATTTGAGGAATATGCCTAGGACCAGCTTTAGGCAAAGCAATAGGTGACCACCTCACATTCTGATGCAAGGGGTGTCTGACAGGGCCTTAATTATCTCTCCTCCCCAGCCATTATGCTGTCAGAAATCTTAGACCAGACATGCCAGTTAGAGTCTGCCTCTCCACCATTTCCTTCTAAGGGAAACTGTATGGTCCACAGTCCCTTGCTGAAGAAAATGGCCCTAGACTATTCTTTGAAAATGGAGTGGTGACTTCTTAGGTCATGGGTGGACACCTGACCCAAGGACAGTTAATCTATCCACTGGTGGATGACCTTTGTATGAAGTGGCCTAGCAAGAACAAATGTACTCAGTAGGGCAATAGCAGGTAAGCTAGGACATAAAACTTGTCTCCCTAGAAATTAAGTGGGGAGAATACTGAGGTTTTCAGTTTGTTGGCAGCAAGAGTATAAGTGAGAAGACACTAGATCAAAGCAGAGACCAATTACAGTGTCTTTTTTCATGGCAGGGCATTAGATGATAATCTGGCTATTGAGGAGATAATGAGATTTTAATCCTTAGAACTCTTAGTTCCTGAATGATGCCAAATCCTGTTCCCATGAGAAGTTTTGGAGGGACATTCATTTGCCTTCATGTAGTTGGGGACCAGGCTGAAGTATGCAAAAAGGGATCATTCTTCTGTTGAGGGTGATGGGGGAAAATTCTTAGCACCAGGTGGGCTCCTTTTCCTTGGAACTCAGTTTACACTATTGATAAGCCTTAGTAAATGGACCCAATCTCTTACATGTTGTATAGAAGTCCCATCCTTAGTCCTTTTCTCCCACTCCACCCCTCTGCCCAATTCTAGTCCAAGTCCAATTCTAGTCCATCATTTGATGTGGCCAGCTTCTCATCAGGGTGGCAAAAGATCACTCTCTCTCTTTCTGACTGGGTATTTCAACCCAGGTCAGTCCAGAAAGGCAATGCACAAGGGCCCTCTGCCACCTTGCCTGTAATGGGCATGCCAAATTAGCTTTCCCTTCAGATCTAGGCCAACATGATTGCAGATACCCAACTCAATTTTCAGGCCTTAAACATGGTACCCACACAGACTGATGTGGGCACCAGGAGGGCACAAAGCCAGTGTTGACTTGTGGCGGCTCCAGAAGCAGGAGGCCTTTCTTGGGAGAATAAGCATCCTTCCAAGCCTCTTGCCACAATAGCTGCCATGGATGGTTTTCAATACTTCACAAGTCACATAGACACTCTATGTTTGGGCCCAGCGTTATGGACAGGACTCCGGAAGAACCCGATCCTTTGGCTTCACCAAAAGCCAGCCCTATCATCTGTTTTTAATCTGGGCTGAATTAGTCTGTGATGGGAAGCAGAGAAAGATAAATGATACAAGGCCACTGTTTGCAAACCTCTGGCAATCTGTGGTGGAAAAGATTTGTGACACTCAGATCTTTGTGCCATCGTGTGGTGAGAACAGACTAGAAATTCTTCTAGAAAAGGAACCTAGATTCTAGACTCCTCTGAGTGGGTCCATTTGAACCAGCTTGTGAAACTAACCTCCCCACTTTTGCTGTTTATGATGGCAGGGAGAGTGGGTAGGCCCGCAATGATGGGGAAAGGGTGCTGTGGCTGACATCTCTAGGATCTCTGCAGATGGTGTGAGAAATGACCACAGAAGTTCTGGGATGATTCCAGGGCCTGCTGAACTAAGCCAAATCCCGCTTCACTGCTGAACCCACACCCCCAAAACCAATTTTGCAGCTTCAATCAGAGGAAGAATGAAAACTTGAAGTTAACGTACCCCTTGACTTTTCTTAGTGTACTAGGACTTCATGGAAAATTCTAGAAATGGGGGGAAAGAAGAAAGTGTAGAAACTGAACAAGTAAATCACCCACAAAATAATACTGCACATATTTCCTGGGCTTTTCTCTACCACTTGTGAACTGAACAAGGATGAAAATGACATCTTGTCATCACAGTTGAAGAGTTCATATGCCCTTTTATTTATCTTCCCTTACTGTCTGAGTTTGGCTTTACAGGGATGTATGTGACACTTCTTTTGGGCCATCTGAGTAGCTTGCATCCTGAAGTCAAGAGCGAATAGGGAGGCACTTGAGTCACCTGTGGCAAGGCCAGGCTTCAGTAACTCTGATCAAGACAAGAGGAACCATTTGGCCAAATGGTTCTTCCTTCCTCCTCGAGCACCTCAGAATCCATCTGAGCTTGCTTCCCTCCCTCATTGGCTCAGCAGCCTCGGCTCCGTGCCCCATCCAGCTGTTCTATGAAGAACTTCATTAGTCAGTGGCCCTCCTCTCCAACGTCCCTGCTACCAGATAAGTGAAATCGGGTTTAATGATAGAAGCACAGAACATCTGAGTCAGAAAGGACCTTAAAAATCACTTTGCCTGGAAGAATGCCAACAAATACAGAAGAAATCACAGGATTAGCAGATCACCATTTTGCAACCGTCATCTTACTAAGGGATTCAGGCAATGGTCATCGATATGTGCTGAAATGCTAGGGTATGTTCGTTTGGTTTCTTGTTTATATTGGTGTCCGCCTGATTTCTCCATTGTAAAATATCTTTTCCCCTTTGAAATTACAAACCTAACATCCACAGTTGAGCAAACTTGTATAATGTGCCTCCTGATACAATGCAATGATAAGGACACAGCATCATTTATGTAATATTTTTGAAATAAAAATCTGAGGAAAAAAGCACCTTTTTGCACACATTGGGAAATTAATACCCCAAAAGGAGAAGAAACTGAGTCAAAAACTAAGATTGGAGTCCTTTTTTCCATGACCTTTTGGTGAGCCACCTAGTTCTAGCCATGATGATGTTGTTGCTGCTATTGTTATGTAAATTTTCTTCTAGACAAACGCTGTTATGAATTCCTGCTGTGTCCTAGGTACTGTGCTTGGCACACTGGAGTCGTTGGTGAATAAAACATCTCTGCATTCATGGGGCTTCCATTCACTGTCATATTATTTCCTTTTTTTCCTTCTTCATTCCCATTCTCATTATGGTCATTTCATTGTATTTGCTTTCTTTAATTTTTATTTGTTTTCAACTTCACAAGGCCATTTCTGCTAGTCCTCTGTCCCCAGTGGGTTAAATGCAATGGGTTTATTAAGGAGGGCACTTGATGTAATGCACACTGGGTGTTGTGTGCAACTGATGAATCACTGAACTCTTCCTCTGAAACTAGTAATACACTGTATGTTCATTAATAGAATTTAAATATAAATAAATAAATGCAATGGGTTAAATGCTCGCCTTCATTTAAATTTGTGGTCTTGTGCAGAGAGACTCCTAAATGGATATATCTCTAGAGCCTGGCACAGAGTAGGAGCTTTATAAATATTGAATTAATAAATGTGTGCATGTGTGTGCACACATGTTGAGACTGTGTGTATATTACCACTCTATGTCTGTCCTTTAGCTCAGTCTATCCCCCTTGGAGCAGCATCTCCCTTCTCTCCTGTTATCCTTTAAGGCAGCCTCCTTTCCTCACTGTCTTCCCCAAGAGGATCTCTTCCTCTTAACAACCAAAGCAGTTACCACTCATTTGATTCTCATCACGCTGGTAGGTTCCTTCAAGGTAGAATAATTTCCAGTTTCCCAGGGAGCCTGTGGAAACAACAATGAGCAGCTAATACAGTTTCAGGCCCTGAGAAGAGGAAGTGACCCCTTGACATGCAGAATTTTTTCTGGCCTGGTCACAGGAGACTGATTGCAATTCTTCCCCCCAACCTGCTCGTATGACTCTGGGCAAGTCTTAGGCCCTTGAAACTCAGTACGTTCACCTGCACAATGAAGGGGTTGACCTCTGGCCACTGGAATCCTTTGCACTTTTCTATCTGTTAGGCTTGATTCCTCCTGACTTCAAGAAGGGAAGAAGTAGCTATGACCAAAGGTCCAGTGACTTCTCAAATAGCCTTCTGCATCACCACGTCTGTGCCCTGTTCTAATTAAAGTGCAGTGCCAGACACTTGGCTATTGGCCTTAATTAAGGCAGCCAAATGAAAAGTCTAGAATTACAGCCAATGCCCCACATATAGAACAGATTTTCCAAGCCTTGAACTGCATCATTTTCTCAAGAGGCCACAAACAAGTGATGTAGGGGAAGGGGAAGGCATTTTCCCTTTTTAGAATACTGGCTCATACAGAAGCCCTTCCAGAGACCAGGAAATGGCTAACCTCTGAGATGGGACTTGTTTCTCCTTTTCTCTCCCCCTGCTCGACAGCTCCAGGGCATACTGGAATGTGATGTGACAAGCCAGGTGACAGAGTAGCTAAGATGGTGCACTCTGGCATCAGGCAGACCTGTCTTCATTTCAGCTCAATCATTTGCTGGCTGTGTGACCTTAGCCAAGTTACTTAACCTCTGACCCCTAGTTTCCTTTATCTATAAAAGGGAATGATAGTGGTGCTACCTCATTGGGTCGTCGTGTGGATTAAATGACGTGATGCACTTAGAATAGTGCCTGGCACTTAGTAGGTGCTCTATCAGGGTTAGGAAAAAAAATTTCCAAATCAAAATATTGGGATGCAAAAGTACCCATGTATGTGCTTCTCGGGATTCGGGGTGATAGATGTTTGAAATTGGGGCTGTCCTAGAAAATTCAGTCTCTGTGACTAGGAGGTATCTTGCATTCTTCTCTTTGTCAGCTAGTGCTAAAAACTCTGCCCAGTGGCTTGTCCCAAGTGCGATTTACCTCTCGCTGCGGGGAAGAACAGACATGCAGACTCTAGGGCCTGGTGGAAAGCTCAGAGAGCAGCTAATGCAATCAACCTGCTCCCCGCCCATCACCCATAGCCGCCCCAAGAACCCAGAAGCTTAGGAAAAGGAAGTACGTTGCACCAGGTCACACACAATAAACTAGTAGTGGAGAGTTGGTTGCCACCTCTTAATCTTTTCCCTGAATCTTTTCTAAATAAGAGTTTAGAAAGAAAATGTGTGCATAATGATGTACTATATGCTGGCTAATTGAACATAATAATAAAAAAAAAGAAAATGTGTGCAGCACAAAATAAATGAAGGAAAAAAAAGAAGAAAAAACCCACAACACCAGGAGACGTAAGCCAGTCCCTATATATCAGGGTTTCTCATCTTCAGCACTGCGGACAATTTGGGGTCAGATAATTTTTCATTGTGGGGCTGTCCTGTGCATTATAGGGTGTTTAGCAGTGTCCCTGGCCTCTACCCACTAGATGTCGGTAGCATTCCCCCAACCCCAGCTGTGGCAACCAAAACCGTCTCCAGACATTGCCAAATGTCCCCTGCTGCGGGAGGGTAGCAAAATCACCTTAGACTGAGAACCACTGCCGGAAAGAAACAGCACTGTAACTGTTTCCTCCTCGGCCTTCTTCTCAATCTTAACTATTCTGTCTTCAGTGGGGATACCATCTAGCCCGGGGTTGGTGGTCCCCAAGTGCATGTCTGTAGCTTTGACCTCTCCTGTCTCGTATATCCACGGCCTACTGCACAGCTCTCTTATACATGCAGTGGGCATCTCAGACAATCTGTCCAACACCAAACTCCTGATTCCCGATCTTACCCTCTTCCCATCTCATTCTTGCCCACATTCATTCATTCATTCCTACGTTATACGGCATTGCACACCTATTGTATGAGTTTCTTGTGGCTGCTGTAACAAATTAGCACAAACTCCGTAAGACTTAGAACAACAGAAATGTATTCTCTCGCAGTTCTAGAGGCCAGAAGTCCTCAATCAAGGTGTCAGCAGGACAATACTCTCCCCAAAGTAACTCTCTGGGAGAGAATCCTTCCTTGCCTCTTCCGGCTTCTGGTGGCTCCAGGCCTTCCTTGGCTTGTGGGCCGCGTCCCTCCAGCGTCTGCCTCTGTCTTCACTCGGCCTCCTCTTCTCTGTGTCTCTCCTCTGAGTGTCTCCTGTAAGGACACTTGTCACTGGATTTCAGGCCCACCCATATAATCCAGGATGATCCCGTCTCAAGATCTTTAACTTCATTACATCTGCAAAGACCCTTTTCCCAAAGAAGATCACATCCACACGTTCCTGGGGTTAGGGTATAGACATCTACTTTTTAGGGTGCCACTGTTCTCATTCAACTTACAGGCCCACGATGCACCAGGGGTGTCCCCAGAGCAAAGTCCCTGATCTCATGGGAATTATACTAGATTGTAGGCAGTTGCATAATAAAGGCATGGGAAGGTCTGGGGGGACGTGCTAGAAGTAGAGGGAACAGCAAGCCAAAGGCCTTTAGAAAGGCCCCTTCTTGGCATGTTTGAGAAAGAGGCAAGGGGGAGTGACCAGAAGTGTGGCTGCAAATGTTTGGAGAGGCTAACAGAAACCAGAGCATCCAGGAAATTGCGGGCCTCTCCATGGTGTGATGGGAAACCATTGGACTGAGGTCTAGAGATCAGGGGGGTGACCTGGCCTGATTGGCGTTTCGAGAAGGTCAGCCTGACTGCTGTGTGGCGAGTGAAGTGTGGCAGCAGGGTGCGCACATAAGGACAGGTGGGGACTCCAGCCAGTGGAAAGGAAGAGATGGTGTCGCCATCCAGTCGCTCGGGCCAAACGCCTGGGAGGCGTTCTGGATTTCCTTCTCTCCCTCTTCCCCACGTCTGATCCATTGGCAGATCCCATTGGCTTCATGTTCAAAACATATCCAGGGGCTGACCACTTCTCAGCACCGGTGGCCCTACCATCCTTGCCCAAGCCATAGCTATCTCTTGCCTGGCCCACCGCCATGGCATCCTAACTGGTCTCCCCGCATCGAACCTTGCCTCCCTAGTCTAGCTCCAACACAGGAGCCAAATCTATCTTTTAAAAGCATGCATCAGAACATTTCCCCTGACCCCGGCTTAAAACCCTCAATCGTTTTCCAGTGCACTCAAAATCCAAATACTCCATCATGGTCCCATTATCTGGCTTCCCCCTATCCCTCCAACCTCATTTTCTACCATTCTTACCCTCACTTGCCACATTCCAACTACTCTGGTCTTCTTTCTGTTTCTTGAACCTTTCAGCTTGTCCTTACCTCAGGGCCTTTGCACTAGCTCTTCCCCTAGAGAGTAATATAGGTGTTCTCAGCTGCTATCACCTCCTCTAAGAGGCCTCCCTGATTACTTTCATGAAAGTAGGGCCCCCAACAGTCACCTTATTTTCTTGTTTCCCTCAGGGCACTTATTACTCTCTGAAATTAAATTAGGTATTTAATGAGTTATGTATTTATATGGTTACTTGTTTACAATCTGTCTCTCTCTTCTAGAAGGTGAGTTTCTTGAGGCAGCGTTCACATCTGACTTGTTCACTGTCGTATCCCCAGCACCTAGCACAGTGCCTGGCACAGGACGGTCCCTCTGTTAATATTTGTTCAGTAAATGCACATCGCACAGTACGCAGCTGGATGCTTAGGGACCATCTAGCGTCTGGGCTTCAGAATCACCCGGAAGGCCTTTTAAAGATCCATATTGCCAAGGCCCCTTCCAGACCCACTCAATCAAAATCTCTCAGGACGGGGTTCGGAAATCTTCATTTTGAACAAGTTTACTTGTGTGACAAACGCTTAATATTGCCCTTACTGTTCTAAGTACTTTGGCAGTATTAACTCATTTGACCCTCGCAATAGTAATTTTAATATTTTAATATTCCCATTTTATTGATGGGGAAGCTGAGGCACCCAGAGAGGTTAGTAATGTGCCCAAGGTCACCCAGGTAGGAAGCAGTAGAGTCAGAATTCAAACCCCAGCCGCCCGTACTTGGAACTGCTATTCTATGGTGCCCCTGCACAGTAGATTCTGTGAACAGTTCCATGCAGGACCCACGGATACATTTTCTCTGATGAGGACAAGCTGAGGCCCAGACCAGAGAATGGGCCCTCTTTAAAGCCACGGTCAGGGATGAGCCAGGTTTTGTGTCTCCCCATCTAAAGAGCGTTCCATTCTGTCCAGTCATTCTGTGTTCTGTGAGGAGCAGGGCCCAGGAGCATGTTGCTCACATAAAAATCCAGTCACAAGATGTTATCTAGAAATGTTTTTGCTATCAGTGCTTGTTGTCAGGGAATGCCGGAACGCACCCTGGCACTGGGTTCTCTAACCATCTCTCTGGGAATACAAGCTTAAAGTCAGAGATCCCCTTCGGTCAGGACGTGGTCAGCAAAGCCAAAGGCGCCGAAGCCTGGAGCAGTGGGGCGTGGACTCGGTCTAGATGGTGTGCAGGGGCAGCCCCTATAATGTCTGTGGTGGGGGGCAGTATGGGCCCTAGGCACCAGGCCCAGGCCGTCCCCACTCTCCCCCCCCGCCACCCCGGCCCGGAGTCCCCGCTGAGGGAGCAGAGGATGGCCCGGCCAGATGACATGCATCAATTACTCTGCAGGGAGGCCCAGGGCCAAACGGGCTTTTCAATTTCCAGATGCTTTTCAATTAAAAGAAAGACCACTCTGTAACCTGCCTTTGAATGGACAAAGTTTCCATAGTAGAATAACTCGACGAGTTCACCCTTTTTCCATTACTTTTCACTGAGCAACTGAAACGTTTGTAACCAATAAATTATGGCCCGAGTCCCATGGCAGCAAGGGGCATGGAAGGGTTAAGTGACTTATGGAAGGTCACTCTGCTAAAGAAAGGCTCCTTTGTTTCTGACTCCCCTTTCACTCCTGCGAGCTGGTCTACCTTTGGGGGAGACCGAGAGGCTAGGCTGCCTCGCTCCCAACAACAGAGGGTTGAGCAATGATGTGGTGACCTTGTCCATCTGGGAATTCAGGCTCTCCATCCCTGCCCCGAAAGGAATCTTCTGAGCTCAGATTTTCTGTATTGGGAGGCCACGCTGTTAGTTCTGACTGCGCCTTATCCTCTGGGGGCCAAAGTGGCAGGAGCAGGGGTGAGGTGGGGGGCAGAAAAGGCCACAGTGAGAGGAAGTAGTTGGAGGGGCCTTGGGGAGACAAGAAAGCCTCACTAGTTTTTGTCTTGGACTTGCCTTTTCTCAAATTCCAGCATTGTCAGGGAGGGAGGGGCCAAGCGGTACTGGTTGCGGTGGGCTCTGTCGAGATAGGACAGCTTACTCGTTCTTCATGATGATAAATGGGCTCAGCCGTGAGCAGAGATCAGAGACAATGGCTGGGTACGGGCCCAGAACAAAGCCTGCTGGTCATAGATGGCAGAGCTGGGTGCGATCTCAAGTGAGTCAGCTTCCCCGCCTCGGACGGATGGATGACACTCTCCACATACCATGGGGTTGGACAGTGGAGATTTGGGTGCTTACATGATGTGTCCAAAGACCTTGGCTAAGAACTGAAGAGACCAAAGAGTAGGTATTTCCTTAGTCCTCGTTCCTCTTACTAAACCTCCCCAAACTCCCATTCTGTGGGTCTTTTTTTATGGAAGTGGAGCTCTTCCCACGTTCTCTTTTCCCCCCCGTCCTGCTGAAAGAGTGGGTCTAATCTGTATGATCTAATCTGTATCACCAGCTATAGAGACAGGAAGAGGAAGGAATGAGAAATCGGTGAGGGGAAAAAACCCCGTTTCGAGTTTTCCTTGGATGCACCAAAATAGTTTCTTCCACCACGTGCAAGGGCCAAAGCCCTTAGTGTGGTCCACCTTGGGCCACATGGACCTAAAATTAACAGAGCCAGTAGGGAAAGAGGAGAACCCAGTCACCCCCTGTTTGAGAGGCTGGTGATGTTTTTTTTTTAACAAGTCTCAATTACTTATTTCAGGGCACCACAGAAATTTGGGGGTTATGGTGCATGCAACTGAGGTTAGGGGAAGAATATTCTAGGAACCAAGTTTATTTTGTCTTGGGTCGTTTCTCACTTTGGCCTTCTTTTGTTGAGTGTGTGAGCTTTCCTTGTTTGGATCTACTGAAGACACAGAAACTCTCCCCTGAAGACACAGAAACTCTCCCCTGCCCTTCCACCTCTGCCCTACCCGTTTCTCTCCTGCGTGGCCTCTGGGACGGAGGCTCGCTTGGCTTTACAAAGATTGAGGGTGTCTCCCCGAGTCCTTTTTAAGCTTCCCAAGAGTCTTCAAGGCGTGAGGCTGTGAAAATGAGTTTTAGGATTTAGTGCTTAGAATATTTTTCCACATGTCATCCTGAAGCTAGAATTTCCAGGGAAGATCCATGATATCAGATCACTTTGGACAGCCTCAGTGTCTTCCCATATCCATTAAACTTGTGAAATATCGCAAAAAGGCCATATCCTAAATGACTCCCAAGTGGGCTGTTGGGCCAAGATTTTGTGTCCAAGGCAAGCTTCTTGCGTTTCACCCCATAGGGGATTGTTGTAATCATATCCAACAGATGCGTAGCTTCAAAAAAGCCAAGGATGGTAGCCTTTAGAAATATCCATCTGTTGAACATTTTCCCTTTCATCTCCAGAATAGATAGAAACTGTGTGAACAATGCAGCCTGGCTCTGCACTAGATTACAGTCACATTTTTTCTCATTAACGGAAGAGTAAAGACAAGTAAGGAACACTTGGGGATTGGCCAGCAGTACCTAGGTCACATTGTTAGGAGCTCTTCGGGCCTTCAATCTGAGATTAAGTTATATCAGAACAAGGCGAGCCAAATTCCTCCCTCTACAGATGGAGATCAAAAGGCTGCATCAGCCTCGCCGACCACAAATCTCTCTGGTGTTTGACGCTCACTGTCGATAAACACCCTCTCTGCTAGCAAGGTGGCAATCTGGAACAACCTCCTTCGCCAGAGGGCTTGGGGACCACAGTGGGCCCTGCTTCCTCTGCCATTTCTCACTTGGGATCATTTGGCCAACTAAATCTCTCTGTAGAATTTAATTTTTAGGACCATGATGAGGCTTTCACGTGATAGAGTTTCTAGGTGGAAAGGAAATGAATGACCACAGAATAATGGGACATTTCCTTTCTCACATCCTGTCAGAAATCTACTCAGCTATTTCTTTTCCTCCTTCCTTCCTTCCTTCCTTCCTTCCCTCCCTCCTTCCTTCCTTCCCTTCCTCTTTCCTTCTTTCCTTCCCTCCCTCCCCACTCTTTCTCTGTCTCTCTCTCTAAACAAACAAACAAATAAACCTGCAGAGGTTCACCCCGTATAATTTCAGCAAGTTCACAAACCCTGGATATTTCTCTCTCTCTCTCTCTCTCTCATCTTTGCTTCTGTTGGCACTAACTGGATTCCCCCAAAGGGCCGTTTCAGCTTAAACAGCTACAGAGGAGGAAAAATCCATCTTCTCGTAACTTACATAAGGAGTTTGAGCCTCCCACAGCCCCCAGTAAGCCTTGAGTTTGCCCCTAGCAGCACGGCTGAATGAGCCTCTGAAATCCCAGGAGGTGTGCTTGTTCCCGGGCGGGGCAGTCCATGGAGAAGACTCAGCAGCTGCAGTCTCTGAGACCTGGAGCCTGACCCCTCTCCTCACCTGCCAACCAGTCACCTGCTACAGGGCCCCCCCCCCCCCCCGGGGGAGGCACTACTTGTTGTTCACTAGTATGTTGTCAATTGGGATTTTTTCAAAGAAGCCCCCTTTGGGGGTAACCCTCGTGACTTCTGAAAGAGTCGCTTGCTTTGTTTCATCAGAATCACGACTTTCTTAAGGCTAGTATTTATCAAAGATATTTTCTTCCGAGTGGGGAGGTAGCTCCAAGCAGCTGGTGAGGTTAGCAATACCATCATTGTTGGCTATTGAGCAAGGGAACAGAGTGTTGCCTGATTTTAGTACAGCTTCTGCAAGACACTCTCGAGACCCCATTTTTAAAAAAGATTTTATTTATTTATTTGAGAGGGAGGGAGAGGGAGAAGTAGACTCCCTGCTGAGCAGGGAGCCCGATGCAGGGCTCGATCCCAGGTCTCTGAGACCATGACCTGAGCTGAAGGCAGACACTTAACCGACTGAGCCACCCAGGTGCCCCTTTAGACCCCATTTAACAGCAAAATGGAAGGGAAGGGAGAACAAGAGAGAGGGAGCGAGTAAGTACACGAGAGAACTCATGCTTCATATGTCTCTGAGCCCACAGCTAGCTAGGATATTGGGACCACCCAGAGGCACCAGGTCAGCCTCTGCTTTTCCCACAGGGGAGGTTATTATAAGCCCTCAGGACTTGTGGGGAGGTGTGCTTCAAGGTCATCTAGTGACCCTGAACCCCCCTCTACAGTCCCCACGCCAGTGGCTCTCCGGCCTCTCCGTGCACTCCTCCAGTGGTGGGGACCTCACCTCCAGGGCTGGGTCGGCATTCTTGAGTGGCTCGGACTGAAAAAGATTTTCCCTTCATTTGTTCAGTCTCTCACTTCTGTTTACTGAGCACGTGCTTTGGGACAGGCACCATACTGTGTCCTGGGAATACAGCAGTGGATAAAACAAGTATGGTCCCCGCTCATAGTCTAGTGGGGAGATAGGTAATAAAAGAACACAACTCTCCCCACCCAGCTCAACCCTCTATTCCCTTACCCACCAGTTTGCGGTGGCCAAAATGCCACCCAATGACCCAGGAGGATTTTGCTTGTATGGGGCCAGAGCCGAACTCCTTTATTCTGAAGAGTAGACTTTTACGAATGCAACCACTTTTCTTTTTGGTTTCCTGGCCCCATCACATGCTGACTTACCTTGGGCCAACTCACCAGAAACCCCTAAGCACCCCCCTTTTTTTCACATATTATACCATTAAGCTAGTTTTTGCCTACCTTGTATTTGTGCAATTGATTTATTTTGTACCAAGTTCCAGGGCTTTACATTGATTTCTGTTCACATTTCTTTTCCTAAAATACCCTGTCATTCCAGTCTATTGAGCTAGTTTGTGATTCAGCAGGATAGGAAGTCCTGTGTAAAATTTAGTCAGGGGCCTGTATATTAAACTAATAACACTGGATTATCACAGGGAGAAATTGGGCCTTCGCCAAAAGTCAGAGGACTGACAAAAACCAATGTGTCACGGGAGTTTCACCCCGTGGGGTTACTTTTTTTTTTTTTTTTTTGAAACAAGGAAGCATAGCATGGATCACAGTCTTCTCAGAAAACTCCCCAACTGTTCACCATGTGGTTGATACTTGATGGGGTCTGTGAACTGAAAATCCGGCAGTATCTTTGTTAGGTGACGGGGGGGGGGGGGGGGGGAGCAAAGGGGACATGATTGGAAAAGGTGCCCATGGCCACTAGCTCTTGGTAAGAGCTAGGGCATCTCCTTGTCTTGTGTACATGGTGGGGCTGGCGACTACACTGTGGCTTGGTGTTCTACGGGACAGAAGGAAAGAGTGGCCGATGACCTTCTGTCCCGTGGAGGTCAGACAGAGCGGGTTCCTGGGGTGGTGTGCTCAGGGGGCTAGGTGTGTGGTCAGAGACCGGGATTCAGGGGCTAGCAAACTCAGCCAGCTAGGCAGGCCGGCAAGCCTCACTTAGGCAAACACCCCTAACCTCCTCCACCCCTCCCAACCAGCTCCACATTCTTGAGGTTTTCGTTCACCAGACCTGAGTGAAAGACTGGCTGCTTGACTGCTAATTATTCCTGGAAGTGGCATGCTATGAAGTCTGCAAACATTTTCTGCAAACATTGGCCCATAAGAGGCGAGCTGTTGAGTTCTGGAAGCCAGGAGGATGGAGGTGGGAGGGAGCATTCCTCAAGCATGAGGCAGTAGGGTCCCTTTGCCTGCTGGATCTCTGCTGTAAGGTCAGTGGGAAACAGATGCGTCAAGGACAGTCCCCAAGTAGAATGGGACCCCCCCCCCCCCGGGGACATGGGCTTTTCAGACTTGCTTTTCAGATGAACATGTGAGGCCGGTTGGGGGCTCTCGTGTAGCTGGACTGTTGATGGCTTTCTGTTGTCAAAAAAAAGTTTCATCTGCCACCCAGCCAAACTTTGCTTGCACACATGTTTTCCAGAGACAGAGACAAAAATGTGTTTCGGGGGGTGTTGGGGGGGGAAGACTGGAGTGACAGTTACATTAGCCGTATGCAGGGCCATCCTCATCACCTCGGCATTTCCTGAAGATTGTTGCAGCCTCCTGTGAACCCCAGCCAAGGTTCTATCGAGATCCAGGGCAAGCCCCATGACCAAAAGCAGGCTGGCCTGGCTCAGAGGGAGGGAAGGGAGACTTCAAGGAGAGTAGTCAGGTTGCGAAGGCCCTCTGCCATCAGAGCCTACTCCACCAGCCTCTTCAGCCTCCTCTACCACTGCTCTGTGTCTCTAGCTCTAGCATTACCAGACTGGACCCCTAGCACCCCGCTGGGGCCAAGCGGTTTCCAGCCTCTCTGCCACAGTTCATGCTCTTCCCTCTGTGCACAATGTTCTCTCCCCACTGCTTCTCCATCCTAACTCCTACTCACCCTTCCAGACTCACTTCGGTGTCACTTCCTTTGGGAAGCCTTCCCTGATTCCCTCTGTCTGGGTTTGGCCTTCTCCTCTGTGTTCCCACAAAATGCTCACCCTTATCGTCTGAACATAGGAATAATGACCTTGGACTTAGGATGCCTAAGTCACTGTTCTAAATCCTTCGCACGTATTAACACTTAATCCTCACAGCCCGACGGTGCTATCGATATCTTGACTTTACTGATGAGGGAACTAGGAAACCAAGAGGCTAAGGAACTTTTCCAGTGTCCCACAGGTAGGGAGTGCGGAGGTGGGGATTTGAACCCAAGCTGTCTTTCTCTGGAAACTGAGCTCTTTGAGGGCAAGTGAGTAAAATCAGCCCTGAATTCTCGGAGTAGACACTCCAGAGATTTGGATGAACTTAACCGAACCACATGTGACCACTAAGCCCATGGGGAAGAACCTGAAAAAGTGGAAAGGGGTCAGAAGAAGAGGCGGCCCCTCGTAACACACATCTCCCTGCTGATCCTGTGGACAGATGTCCAAACCTAGCGGACCCCTCTGTAGGTGAGCTCCCTCCTCCCAGCCCATAGCACGAAAGCTAGAACCAGGCCGTGGGTCCCACCTTGGGAGGCAGTCTCTGGGAGGCCATTTCCCAAGGCCAGACTCATTTCTACTGGGCCTGCCTTCCTCATTGACACCAGGGTAACCATGACTGCTCATTTGGTTTTGGTTAAGGACAACAATGTACTTGCTCACTGGGGGAGTGGGTGGGGTGGGAGAGGGCTTTGTTTGGAAGATTCACGCTTAGCCCATCCTGCCCCAATCCCACGGAGAGATTTGGAGCAGCCAGGAGGAAATCTTTCTGAGTTCTAGAACTTTCTGTCTTCAGCCTCGAAGCCTTCCTGTGAAGACTTCACCTATGCGCAATTTCTATAGACAAGTGTGAGCCGGGCATTATGACTGGATTTAGACCTACCACTAAGTCCTTCCCAGGACTCTCAAAGGACCTTTTGAGGAAATAAATAGATTATCCCTGTAAAAAAAAAAATTTGAAAAACAGAGCATGATGCTCGGGACCCAGAGCTTTGGACCATGAATCTGAGCATTCAACTCTGCGGAGAGTGGCTATGGGTGTGGGTGTTGGAGTAGGACTGCCTAGACTGGCATCTTGGGCCCATCACTTGATGGCTATCTGGCCTTAGGTTCTGCATCTGTAAAATGGGTATAACAACAATAGCTACTTGCCTCATAGTGTTAGTGTGAGCATTAAATCACTTAACTGAAAACAGCTCCTGGCATATAATGTATGTTCAAAGATGGCAAATTGTTATCAGACTTGGTTCTTATGCCAATTAGCTCATGGCCTTGGACAAGCCTTGGATTTTTTCGGTTTCCTTATCTGTAAAAGAAGGGGTTGGACCTTCTCCCCATGGCTCCTTCCAGCTCTCACTTTCTATAACAACATAGTTTGGCCACCTTAGTTTATATTTCCCATTTCTTTAGTATGAGGTACAATTGACCTTCAGTTAGGCGTTCAAACCTCATGGTACAGTTCTGTGGAATGTCATATACGTGTGGCCCCATGTACGCATCTATACCCACCACTCAGATCCAGATCTAGAAGGATTCCAGCAAATCGCAGGTTTCCTCATGGCCCCTTCCGGTCAACACCTGCTCCAGAAGGTAACTACCCTGCTGACCTTCATCACAAGAGATTGGTTCTGCCTCCTTCTGTATTTTCGATACAAGACACCATAGAATCACATAGTATGCTTCACGTTTGGCTTCATTTTGCTCAGCTTTCTATCTCTGAGCTGCATCTGGCTTGTTAGGTGTACCAGTAGGCTTTGTCAAAATTGCTGAGTAGTGTTCCATCCTACAGCTGTGTTACATTTTATCCTTTATCCTGTTGATGGACATCCTAGTTGTTTCTAGTTTGAAGCTATTATGAATGGGAATACTGTGTCCCTTCCAGCACACGCCTTCACGCCTTTCGTGAATGTTCTCATGTATTACTGTTTGGTGTAGATGCAGGGGTTAAATTGCTGGGTCATAGGGCATGCATCTGTTTAACGGTAGTAGGTACTACCAAACTGTTACAAAAGTGGTTTTACTAATTTCCACTTCCATTAGCAATGTGTGAGAGCTCCATTTACTCTAAAGCTTTGCCAACGCTAAGTACTGTCAGTCATTTTACTTGCCCCGTTTTGGTGTGCCTGTTTTTGACTATAGCTCTATTTAAGTTCTTATAGGCACGGTAGGTACCACATGAGTATCATTGCAGCTTCTTCAACTAGCCAGATGCGACTCTTCAAGAAGAAAACCATCCCTAGCATAGCCTCTGAAGTAGGCACTACATTCAGGGTAAAAAATATCCGAGGGACATATGTCCAAATTGGCCTTCTGACAGGGGCTGCTTCGGAATAAAGGCTGCACTGTGCTCACATCATTGAGAAAAATGTTACTTGGGAGCAAAAGACAAAAGCAGCTCCAACCTTAATTCCTAACTTCTGACTGTGCAGGCCCAGGAATTTAGAATTGAATAAAACTGACGACCCATCCAGGACAGCTAGAAGAATCCAAAGCTGTGAGTACCAGGTGATTAGGGGCCTCCACACAGGATTTTTTTTTTTTTTATAGCAGCTTTAGAGAGATATAATTCACCTACCATACTATATTCACAGAGTTGTGCCACCATCACCAGCGTTCTAGAACATTCACCAGCATTCTAGAACAATTGTTGTCACTCCAAAAAGAAACCCTGTAGCCATTAGCGGGCAATCTGGTTCTTTCCCCTTCCAGCTCCTCCCAACCCCCAATCTACTTCCTGTTTCTGTGGATTTGCATGTTCTGGACATCTTCTATAAATGGAATCATACAGTATGTGGTCCTTTGTAGCTATACGCTTTCACTTAGTGTAGTGTTTTCAAGGTTCATTGTGTTGTAACACATGTCAGTGCTTTATTTCTTTTACGGCTGAACAATATTCCATTGTGTGGGTATGTTCATTTGTCGAGGTGGACATTTGGGTGGTTTTCATTCCTGGGCTCTTGTGATGAATGCTGCTGTGAACATTCACGTTCAAATTTTCATGTGGATATATGTTTTTAATTCTCTTGAGTATATTCCTCAGGGGTGAAACTGCTGGCTCATAGGGTAACTAACTCTATGTTTAACTTTTTTGGTAACTGCCAAACTGTTTTTTCCTTTTTTAAAGATTTATTTATTTATTTTGAGAGCGACAGAGAGAGTGAGAAAGCGCAGGGGGGAGGGGCGGAGGGAGGGGGGAGAGAAAGAGTCTCAAGCAGACCCGACGTGGGGCTCCATCTCATGACCCTGAGATCACAACCTGAGCTGAAACCAAGAGTTGGCCACTTAACCGACAGCGCCGCCCAGGCGCCCCTGCCAAACGGTTTTTTCAAAGTGGCTGCACAATGTTATAATCCCACCAGCAATGTGTGGTGGGGTTCCGATTTCTCCACATCCTCACTGACACTTGTTCGTTCCCTTCTTCTCTTTTATTCTAGCCATCCTAGTGGGTGTGAAGTGGTACCTCATTGTGGTTTGATTTGCCTTTCCCCAGTGACTAGTGAAGCTGAGCATCGTTTCATGTGCTTATTGGCCATTTGTGTATCTTCTTTGGAGTCCTGTCTATTCAGATCCTTTGATCCTTTTTTAGTCATTTGTGTTTTTATGATGGCGTTGTAAGTGTTCTGAATATTTCCTAGATACAAGTCTCTTATCAGATACATAATTCGCAAAAAGTTTTCTCCCATTCTGTGGGTGGTCTCTTCACTTTCTTGATTGTGTACTTTGAAGCACAAAAGCTCTTAATTTTGATGTGGTCCCATTTATCTATTTTTTTCTTTGGTTTCTTGTGCTTTTGGTGTCATATCTAAGAAACCATTGCCTAATCCAAGGTCAGAAAGATTTATACCCATGTTTATTTCTAAGAATTTTATAGTTTTAGCTCTTCTGTGTAGACCTTTGATCTGTTTTGATTTAACTTTTATATATGGTACAAGGTAAAGGTCCGGCTTCATTCTTTTGCATGTGGATATCCACTTGTCCCAGCACCGTTTATTTAAAGGACTATTCTTTCCCCATTGGATTGTCTTGGCATCCTTGTTGAAAGTAAATTGACCATAAATGTGAGGGTTTGTTTCTGGTCCACGGCATTTTTAACTGACAGAAATGAATGGTCAGATATGAAAGGCCCACAATAGTCCCAATGTCTCAGGCCAGCACACCCAGAGGCCTCCTGTCCCTCCACTCTGCTGAGAAAGGGCACAGCCTAGGGAAACAGTAGTCGCCGAAGTTAGGTCTAATGACTCTAACCTGGAAGCAAATCATGTTGGAAAGTTACACGTGTTTCCAGAACCAACCTTCCTTTCTCTGGAAAGTCACACTTCAATATTCCTCTTTCTGAGCATGCTGCCCTGGGTTTCAGAGAAGTCTTTCCCTCGGTCTGAGGCCCCTTTCCCCTTAGCTGGGCACTTCATCCAACGTTAACCCTCTTACAACTGATCACTTAGAGTTTGAGCCGTAGTTGAAGCCCAAACTTTCAGAAAGAAGAAGAGCTTGCCTTCATTTCTCTTTTTTCTCAAAGGAAAATGCTCTGGCCTGTGACTTATTTGCCTCACATACAGCCTTACACTCTGGGCAGCACCCCAGCGAGTGGCAATGGATTTGTCTTGGACATGTCTGTCCCATTTTTGCTGTCAGGACTCCAACTGATGGTAAGCACCTGACAGTTGAAGCAAACTGTCAAGGACAGAAGGGGGGGACCAGACCTGCCCCTAGCTTTGGCCTTCCCTAGCACCTGATGACCATGGCTCATGCTGTGAAGAGATTCTTTGCCTCCTGACTAGACGACTTTCTTGACCTGGGGAAGGCAGTGTGCCCGAGTGGCTCCAGGTGACTTGGGTTTGAATCCCTGATTCTGCATTTGCTTGCTGTGGCGGACATGGAGATGTACTGCTCAGAACCCCTGTTGAGAAAGAACCCGCTACCCAGCTGTGAGTACTGTGGTTAGTTGACAGCCTCCAGCTGTTAGCTTCTTCAAGGTCTGCGTCAGCTTTGGCGCCAAGGCCATCCCATTCTGGGAGTGGCCCCCAGCCAATGACTGATCAAGGAGGTGATCCAAGGCCCATTTCCACCACACAGAAGATTCCTCTAGAAGGCAGTCTTTGCTCTGGAGCTCTCCTTTGGGCTGGTAGACTTTGACAGGTCTGCACCGTGATCTGATGGACCCCCTGCCCCGTCCTGCTCCCTCCTCTTTTCTTTCACTGGTATTCTTTCCCCCTAAACCATTTGCACTTCTAACGGTTGCAACATCTGCTCTCCAGAGAACCCGACCTGTTTCTCTCGGGGTCAGTTTCCTTCCCTGTGAAAGAGGAATAATGACATGGTCTCACCCAGGGCTCTTAGGATGATTAGAACTAAGTAAAAGACCTAGCACAAAGTAGGCATTCAATAAAAGCATGCTGTTACTGTTAAGGAATCTATCATCCCCACTGCTACATCCTAACTTTTGAAAGAAATAGAGGAGGTGTCCATAGTAGCCCAAACCTGGAAATAACCTCAATGATCATCAACAGGGGAAGAGATAAAGAAATTGTGGTGTTTCTATACAATGGAATTCCAATTAGCAATAAAATGGAAGGAACTATTGTTCCAGGCAACAACCTGAGTAAATCTTACGCACGTTAGATTGAGCTAAAGAGACCAGACACAAAAAATACATACTATATGATTCCATTTCTCTGAAGTTCAAGAATAGATGAAACTTCTCGGTGATGGTAGAGGTCAATGACTCGGTGGTTACCCTTGGGGGATATTGACTGGGAGCATGAAGGAGCCTTCTGGGGAACTAGAAATGTTTTCTGTCTTGATCTAGATTCTGGTTACATGGGTATACACACACACACACACACACACACACACAATCATGAAGCTATATATTTAAGGTTAGGGGAATTTATGTACTTAATTAGATGTGCCATTCATCAATTTCTTTAAAAAGGGAAAAATAGGCATTTTTATTAGTAGTATATATACATGTTACGTTTTTGTAACTTAGAAAATGCAGAGAAGTAGAAAGAAAAATATCACCTATGGCCCCACCCCCCAAAGATAACCACTGGAGACATTTTGGATATTGCACTGCGCTCTCCAGCTCTCTATGATGCCACTTTAGTTCATGGAGAAAGTTCTGTCACTTCCACTCTCTAGGGAGTGGAAGTGACAGTGCTGGGAGGATCATTTCTAGGCTCACTTTCTAGCCCCTCTTTCACTCCTCGCCCAGACAGAACCCAAAGCTAACTAGTGCCAACCTTTCAATGTCCTAACTGCACATCCTCCGCACACTGCAGCCGGAATCCCCTGGGCCTCTGGATCCTTTCTAGAACAGCACATACCCAGGGCTGGGATTCAACTGGGTCTTTTGCCTTAACAGGAGTTTGAAACACTAACTCAGGCCCCAAAGGGCTTTCTGATGGGAATGGAGCTGACTTTCCCCAAGGCTGAAATGATCCAGGTTGAGAGCAGCCAAGCCTTTCACCTATTTTTGTGTGAATTGTAGGAGAAGGCATTTTCCAGCTTGCTTAGATGACCACAAACTGTCGAGGTGACCTTGCAGGGAACATCTCAAGAAAGATTTTAATCAAAACCAGGCAGCTGGAACACAAGGGCTTTCTTCTTAGACAACCGGTTCTCAAAGTGCGGTCCCCAGACCAGCAGTATCAGCATCACCATCACCAGGGAACTGGCTATAAATGCAAATTTGGGGCCCCCACCATAGATCTGGTGATACAGAGACTCTGGGGGTGGGACCTGGTCATCTGTGTTTCAACAGCCCTCCAGGTGATTCTAGTGCAGTCTCGAGCTGAATAGCCTTTGTTCTAGAGGTTTCTAAATTCCACTGCCAGAGAAAGCAAGAATTTACTCGCGTGTGCTCTTTCGTGCCCAAACTGGTGCATTCTGTCTTTAGCATGACTTAGGGGGGCACGTGCCAGGTCCATATAACTTCAGAGTTTCTTGTTCTTTATATCCTGAACTCAAGCAAATGCATTCCTTTTTTTCTCTGTTAGCTGAACAGAGATGAAATATAGCCCAATGTTCCCCGAACAAAAAGATTTATTAATTTGTACTAATGACTGTTTAGAGAAAACCATAAAAACCAATGTCCTTGTTGAGAGCTCCTTCTCGAGGGCGAAATGTGGATGTTATCTGTAAAATCAACAAATTTGTCACCAAAGTGAAATGTTATCTTTTCCCAAGGATTTTCCCAGGCAGCTCAAGGCCTCAAGGACTAGACAGCCTCCTCCCTCTCCATGATCAGATGAAGAGGGTTAGAGTTTGCAGCCATAACCCTGATGCTTTTAAGACAGCTCAGATGTAAGTTTGTTTTCAGGTTAGTAGCTTTGCTCAGACCCAACTGAAGAAAGGGAACTCTGAACCTGTTGAAAGCCTCAAAGAATCCCCGCAGACCTTTGCCTCCCTAAGGTATGACCAGCGCAATGTTCTCTTGGCTCGGACAGCAGAGGCACAGGCAGCAAAAGCAAAAATGGACAAGTAGAATCGCATCAAACCAAAAATCTTCTGCAAGGCAAAGAAAACTATCAATGGAGTGAAAAGGCAATCTATGAAATGGGAGACTATATTTGCTAACTAACCATTTATCTGATAGGGTTTAATATCCAGAATATACAAGAAACTCCTATAACTCGGTAGCCACTCCCCCCACCCCCCGCAAATAATCCAATTTAGAAATGGGCAAAGGATCTGAATAGACATTTCCCCAAGGAAGACATACAAAAGGCCAAATGGTCTGTGGAAAGACGCTCAGCACTACTAAACATCAGGGAAATGCACATCAAAACCACGATGAAATATCACATCACATCACTTTTGATGATAGAATGGCTATCATCAAAAATGAAAGGATAGCAAATGTTAGCAAGGATGGGAAGAAATTGGAACCTTGTCAATTGTTGGAATGTAAAATGGTTTGGCCACTATGGGAAACAGTATGGAAGTTCTTCACAAAATTAAAAATGGAACTACTGTATGATCCAGCAATCACACTTCTGGGTATTTGTCCAAAAGAATTGAAATCAGGATCTCGAAGAGATACCTGCACTCCCATGTTCATTGCAGCATTATTCACAATAGCCAAAATGGGAAACAACCTAAATGTCCATTGTTGGATGAATGGATATAGAAAATGTGGTATATACATATAATGGGATATCGTTCAGCCATAAAAAGAAGGAAATCCTATCATTTTGAACCTTGAGGGCATTATGCTAAGTGAAATAAGCCAGACACTGAACGACAAATACTGTGTGATTCGACTTCTATGAGATACCGAAAATGGTCAAATTCAAAGAAGCAGCGAATAGAACAATGATTGCCAGGGGCTGGGATGGAGAAGGAAACGGGGAGTTGCTAATCAGCAGTCATGAATTTCAGATCTAGAAGTTGAATAAGTTCTAGAGGTCTGCTGTACAACATTGTACCTATGGTTAACAACACTGTATTGTACACCTAAAATTTTGTTAAGATGACGGATCTCATGTTAAATGCTCTTACTTCAATAAAAAAATATTAACTAAATATGTTAACTATAAAATAAACTAGAGATCTGAAAACAACCCCAAAGGTATGACCAGTGGTATACTGTTAAATGCTTAATAACCTGCTCTCTGAAAATAAAATACACCTATATATCTTTTTTTATTATGTTCAGTGAGTCAACATGTAGCACATCATTAGTTTTTGATGTAGTGTTCAATGATTCATTAGTTGCATATAACACCCACTGCTCATCACCTGTGCCCTCCTTTATATATGTTGATTATAAGTGTGTAGAACACAATTTACAAATAATAATAAAATATGTAATATTCCTTGTTATAAATCTCACCAAATAACTCTTATAGAATGCTTTAGTTGATTTTTCCCTAACTCTTGCATCTATAGCCAACCTAAGGTGGCAATTTACAAACAAGTATGTTTCTGACATGAGTATTGGTAGATTTATTGATTTACATTAATGAGTCAAGACACATTGTATGTTGAAATTGCATTGGCTCACACCAGTGACTTGAGTGACTTCTTCACTAAATCTGGTAATAGTTTCTGAATACTGGAAGAATATTTCCTCAGTTTTTTGTGTTATTTAAAATGTAACAGCCACAGGGGCACCTGTGACTCCGTCGGTTAAGCATCTGCCTTCGGCTCAGGTCGTGATCTCGGGGTCCTGGGATCGAGCCCCACATCGGGCTCCCTGCTCAGCGGGGAGTCTGCTTCTCCCTCTCCCTCTGCTCCTCCCCGCTGCTTGTGCTCTTGCTCATTCTCTCTCTCTCAAATAAATAAAAACAAACAAACAAACAAATAAAATGTAACAGCTACAGAGAGAATGCAATTTTAAGTTTAATTCTGCACTATTAACATTTCTCCATCAGTTTCTTAGGTCTAGACCAAGGGTCATCAAAATTTTTCGGTAATGAGCCAGATGGTAAATATTTTAGGTTTTGTGACCTCATAGGGTCTCTGTTGCCTATTCTTTTTCATTTTTTTTTTACAACCCTTTAAAAATGTAAAAACCATTCTTAGCTTGTGAGCCATGGAAAAACATGCTGTGGGTGGAAGTTCGCAGACCCCTGGTCAAGACAATCAACAAAATAATAGATTAAGCACTGATTTGTAGCATTTGCTAATTTCCATGATGTAAATACTCTTACCATGGCTGATTTCAAACTACTAACTTGACGTCACTGAAGGTGGAGTTGCAAAGAGATGAACAGTTGCAAAACATTATATATTATTTCCCATTTGATCTGTATGCAAAGGACATAAATAACCTCAAGAGCATGGATAATAGTAAAGCGTAGTAAAATAATTAGGAAGCGAGGAGTTTTGAGGATTTATTAGCTTTCTTTTTCATCTAGTTTATTTAATTGTAAGTTGATATAATTTAATTTTTAATAAGGGCAGTATTTAACAGCCAGCCAAAGTTTCTGAAAATGTAACAATTGGCTCTCACAAGCTGATACAAGCGACTACCGTGACCACCCCAAATTTCAACCTGTTTGTTTTGCTTCTGTTGGATAAAAAGAGAATCTTCACTCAATTTGGTCTATTATTCCCTGTAACCAAAGGATTTACTGCAGGGTTTCTTTGAAGCAGGCAGTTTCCTTGACTGTCCTAAAATAGGAAATGATTTTAGATGTTATTTTTACATATTTTCAAAAAGAGGTCTGTCTCTATTCTCAACAGTTTCCTGACCACCTTTTGCTTCCAAGTAATAAGAACCATTTAAAGGAGAAAGGAACTACTATGGTGTGGTTTTCAGAAAAGCACATGCTTTGCTCTTTCAGAAGTCATTATCCACTAGTTCTGCTCACAGACTGGGGAAGAGTTAAAATAGCTTTTCCGAGGTCCCTCCCAAGGCTGTGATTTTCCTCTCATCTGCTCAGGTAAAGCCACTCATTGTGCTCATTCATTTATTCAGCTACGCGAGCATCGACCATGCGGCAGCCATGGCGCTGAGCTCTGGAGTCACAGCAGAACGCAAGAGAAGCATGGGCCTCGCTGAGTCAATAATGACACAGATCAGTATTTACTTAGACTTTTCAAAAGTGCATTAAAGGAGATCATATAGCATAGGTTGCCTGACCTCTTTGGGGAGGTTCAGGATGTGACATTTAACCCTGATACCTGAAGAAGGAGTAGAAAGGCAGGCAAAAGAGGAGGGAGAACAAAGTACGAGAGCCCCCCCCGCCCCCCTCCCCGGTGATGAGGACAGCCTATATGCTATATCACGCTTATTACATAAAGCCCAGTAGATACAGAACATAAACAGATATACAGTATGTCTTTGGTATCAAAGAGGGAGCCATTAGGAAAAAGTGTCTAAAAATGCTCCCAGGAGAAGGGGAGGCAATATGGAAAAACAATTGAGAAAAATGGGTCTTTATAAAGAACTGGGCATTTCTGAGCTGTTATGGTAGCAGGGCTAGAACTAAGGATGCTGGCCTCTTCCCATGCCGACCGATGACCTACCTGCAGGCTCCTGAGCCTGACACTGTGACAGGAAGTTAGTGGTTTTCAACAACTCTGGCAATTTTCCCCTATTATCTTTCAAATACTACCTCTTCTCCATTCGCTCTATTCTCTCCTACTGGAAACTTGTTAGAACTTCTCATTTTATCCTCCAAGTGGTTTCGTGTCTCTTTCATATTTTCCACATCTTTATTCCTCTCCTTTGCGTTCCCGATGCTTTCCTCGGACCTATCCTCTTGTTCACTAATCTGCTCATCAGCTGTATCTGCTTTGCTGTTTACCTCATCTGTTGTGTTCTTTTTTTCCATTTCAATGCCCATAGTTTGGTTCTTTTTCAAGTCCACCCATATTTTTTCAACTGTTCTATTCTTGCCTTATAATTCCTATTCCTTTTTTTAAAATCTTGGGGCACCTGGGTGGTGCAGTCAGTTAAGCATCCGATTTCCGCTCAGGTCATGATTTCGGGGTCTTGGGATTGAGCTCCGAGTCGGGCTCCCCACTCAGCAGGGAGTCTGCTTGTCTCTGTGCCCCTCCCCCTGCTCGTGCTCGCTCTCTCTCTCTCCAATAAATAAGTAAAATCTTTTAAGAAAATCTTTTTGAACATTCTAAGCATACTCATTTTGAAGCCCCTTTCAGATTTCTCTGTTAGCTTAGCTCTTAAGATGTGAATTCTCCTGTTTGTTGTTCTAGTCCCATGGTGGTTTATTTCCTCATAGGCTTAGCAAGTTTGGGTTATAAATTCATCTTCAGAGTCCTAATTACCAACACAGATGCGTGCTGTAATACCTGGGTTTGAATTTTTGGCTCCATCACTTAGTAGCTGTGTGATCTTAGGCAAGTTACTTAATCTCTCTGTTCCTTAGTTTCAGTATCTATAAGATAGGGCTGTTCTCAGAATGAGCTAATATTAGCAAAACACTTAGTACAGTGTCCAGCACATAATTAAGCAATTACTGTTATGTGGCAAGAATTCTTTTACCTGGGTGGCCTGCCTGCCTATGTACCCTGAGTTATGTGACTCTCTTCCTGCTCCCTACTCAAAGCGACTAGTATACTTCTGAACTTTTTTTTTTTCCTACTCCTATCCTTATTTATGGGTTAGCCCTTCCAGCTGCTGGCTTTCTGTAGGAGTTCAGATCCCACTCCCATCCCCACCCCGCCATTAACACCCTGCACCCAGGATGCGCATCCACCTTTGAGTCCTCTGTCGCCTGTGTAAATGCCAATTCCTGCTCACTGCTGTGGCTTTCAGCTGCCTCTTCATTTCTGGCACCAGAATTTGTTTAGTTTTGCTTTTGATCTCTACTACATATTGAAATTTTTTTTCTCCATCCTTCAAAATTGTTTACTTCTTCACTAATCCATTCAGCAAAAATATGAATTGTAGGATCTGGCACCTTGCTAGATCCTACAGGAGAATGAAAAACTCCAATTTCTTCCACCAGGTAGCAGACACCCAAATAGATGAAGCTATGCAAGTCGGTGACTATGCTGAGCCTGGTTTTTTAAAATCTTTTTTTTTAAGCTGTTATTTTAATGCCAGTTAGTTAACACACAGTGTTATGTGAGTTTCAGGTGTACAATATAGTGATTCATCACTTCCCTACATCCCGTGGTGCTCATCACCACAGGGGCCCTCCTTACTCCCCATGCCCCGTTTCATCCATCTCCCCACCCCCCTCCCCTATGTATTGAAAATTTTTTTTTTTTTAAACAACACGTTTGGATTGGAGGAGGAGCTTTCTGCAGCCAACAGCTCAGGCAACCAAGATGACCAGAAATCCCTGAAGGTCCTTTCTGAAGAAGCTGACCTCTCACGTGGACATGAGATCCTTGAGAGAACCCGGGACGAGAAGAGATGTGTTTTGTTTGCTTTTGTATCCCGTGTCCAGCACAGGTCCTGCTACATTTGACATACGTTTGCTGAATTAAGGAATGAAAGACTAATTGGCCACAGCAAGCGCTGCAAGCAGGCAGCTCACTGCTTGGTTTCTCTAAGAATTACCACCACCACCACCACAGTGCAGCCCCTCCACCCTCCTTGTCCCTGTGAATGAGCTCTGTCAAAGTGATATGGTTTCTAACAAATGAAAGTAGGTATAAGTCATTTAATCAGTGACTGTCTCAAGGGCAAGCACCAGATGTGGGTTTCTTTTACTCTCAAAGCAAAATACTAAACTAGAAACACTGCAGAGACAACAGAGTATTTCTGATTTTCAGACTGGTTTCTTTTTTTTTTTAAAGCACCAGGGTAAAATGTTAAGCAGGTAGCTGATGCAATCTGGCAAAGTGAGTGTATAGCTCTATTTATATAAAGACACACACATATATCAGGCCATCAGCAGTATTTGTATAAACAGTGACTCTCCTATGAAGGTAAAGGCCACCCCCCTTCAGTTCCAGTGACTGAGATACATTTTTCCAATCCTGGGGGCAAATACAGAGCAGCAAGTTCCTTCTTCCCCTTGGAAATTTGGCAGGCACAGCAACTCTGCCTCTGTTGCCACATTCCCTTGGGGTTTTATGACTCTGTGCATATGGCCTGTGTGAAGGCTTCGCTTAGGTCACCTTATGCCTTTGGCGGCCAGCATGGCGTATGACGATTCAGGAAGACCCTGGTGTTTCCCAGATGGGTCCAGATCTGGCCATGTAATTACTGCCCTCCAGCTGGGAAATGTGACGCCAGGGTGATGAAGTGGTCTGTTCTTTATTTAAATCCAAAGATTGAACAAATACACACACACAGACACGCACACCCCACTCCCCAACTGCAGGGCGGTGTTCTTTAGGATTTCATGTAGGGTTTTCCTGAACACATACTTCCTAAGCTAATCTCCTATCCTGTCCCCTGTTTACTTGCCATCTTATCGTTCTCTCTTCCTTTGCTCTCCTACTTACTTAGTTCCTTATCATTGCTTTCAACCCGCTGGGAGTTCCCATTAACCCAGATGGTCTGTTTGGGGCCCTTTGAGACAGAGATGAGGACCCTAAATCCTTTCCCAGTGTGAGCCGCTTCCCTTTATGCTCTCCCATGGCCACAGAGAAGCCTATCTCGGGGCCTTGATTGTGAGGGAAGACAGATTCATGGAAGTTGATCTACCCCTGGTAATATAGCATTACCACCAGGGTGGACATTCTCATTAGAAAGGAGAGTGCTGGAATAAATTTGGTCCTAATCACAGTAGCTCTGATAACTCGTCCTTCCTTCCATCAGCCTACTTACTGTTCACTGTTACTTTTGAGGCAGCAGAGAAAGAATATGGGCTCTGCATTTAGACAGATTTGGGCTCAACTCCCAGCTTCCCCAGTTTATAGTTGGGTGATCCTAGGCAAGGCACTTACCCTCTCTGAGCCTCTTCTTCTCAATCTATAAGTTGGAATCTGATGGAATATATATTCAAAGCGCCGGACACATGCTAGGCACTCTGTACATGGGGACGGTGACTATGATATACTTGGATCATGGTCACAGTCCTTGGTCCTGCTTGTCTCACCCAAGACAGAGATTCTCAGTCATATTTTCTCAGAGTTCAAAGGAGGACTTTAAACACCCGCAAAGCATCTTCTCACAGAGCAATACTGAGCCCTGGGAGAAACAACAGACAGATCTCTGCCTGCCCTCAAGGGGCCCCAGCCATCTAAACTAGCAGATAAGAGGAAAATGTAAACACTGGGGTTTAGGTTTCGACATATGCAGGGCAGGGGAGCACAAACATTTCGTCCATAGCAACTGGCATGCTATGGGAATGCAGAGCAGGACGGCTGCTGTAGATAGGAAGTCTTCCTGGAAGAGGCAGGGCCTGAGCCAAGACTCCAAGAGCGAGATTTGAGCAGACTTTTAGAAGAAGTGGGGGCCCTGCAGATGTGTGCTGGACCAACTCGGGAGGCAGGCACAATCGTCATTTCCATTTTACAAATAAGCCAATGGAAGGTCAGATCAGCCTAGTGACTTCTCCAAGGCCACTCGGCAAGAAATGAGCCACGCTGGGATTTAAGTAGAGATGTGTCTCTGATGCCGAAGTCTGTGTTCAAAGCTAGCTGCGACAGAAAAGACAGGCTTTTGCTGGAGAGTAGGAAATAGGGAGGTATTGACGGTTTTTTGGGGAGGAGAGACACGATGAAGGCAGTGTTTTGTCTCTATTCACGGCACAGCAGATGTTTAGGGGAAGATTCTAGCACTAGAGGGGTCAGTGAGGAAGTGGTTGCAGTAACTTAGGGGTGAGGCACTGGAGGCCTGACCTGGGGGGCAGGGGCACAGTGGGATTGGAGAAGGCACGGAAAACATGACTCAGGTCAGAGGGCAAAGTGACAGACTTGCAGGAAAGAGGCTTAAAGAATCTGGTCAGAGGACCAGAATGCTGGGCAGCGCCACTGCAAGAGACTGAGAAGATGAATTACTTTGAAGATTGCTGTTTCTATAAACCAGGGCCTGATTTCCTTTACAACGATTGCTATTAAATCTTTTTATCGAAAAAAATAATGCAGGGGCGCCTGGGTGGCTCAGTCGGTGAAGCGTCTGCTTTCTGTTCAGGTCATGATCCCAGGGTCCTGGAATTGAGCCCCGCGTGGGGCTCCCTGCTCAGCAGGGAGCCTGCTTCTTCCTCTCCTTCCTGGCTCATGCTGTCACCATCTCTGTCTCTCTCTCAAATAAATAAAATCTTAAAAAAAAAAAAAAAAGGAAAAAGAAAAAAAGAATGCATACCCATAGGATTCGGAATATGGGATATACTACAACACAACTGACCCAAACTCTTCAAAAAGTCAATGTCACACGCGCACAAAATCAAGAGCACGCACTGATGTTGATTAGACAACACCAAAGTGACATGAGTAAAGTGCAATGTGCAAACTGTGAATTTGGATTCTTCTTCTGGATTACAAAATAATAATAAAAAAAAGATCTCTAAAACACATTTTGAGGCTGTTGGGACAATTTGAATATGGATTGGAAATTAGATGATATTAGGTTATTTCTTTTCTTAGGTGTAATAATGGTTTGTGATGAGGAGGGAGAATTTCCTTATTCTTAGGTCAGTCGTTCTGAGGAATTTAAGGTAGCATATCATGATACCCGTAACTTACATTCAAGTGGTTCAGCAGAGAAATACACACACACACACACACACACACACACAAACACACACAGAACTATATAACACATATGTCAAAATGTTAATTGTGGAACCTTGATAGGTATATATGTGTTCATTGTACCACTTTGGTCGATCTCTGTATTTTTGAAAATGTTAAAAATAAAAATTTGGGCAAAAAATACTTCATGAACATAGTGAAAAGCTAAAAGAGCACAAAAGCTAAAAGTGAACCTTTCTACCCCAGGCACTCAGTACTACCTTTCCAGAAGCAACCACTGTTCACAGTCCCTGCAATTTTCTCTGCATTTAAAAATCCGTTAAAGCAGAAATGTGTGGACATACTAAGGGAGAGACATACCAGCACATCCGGAGCAGAGGGTGTAGACCGCATCCTTTAATCCTGAGAGGTGGCTCCCCAGAGGCCAGGTAAACGAGCTTCCACTGTCCTGTCAGCAGCTTGGTTTTTAAAGAAAATTTTTTTGCCACTTGACGAGCCTTCTTGGAAATTGTTCCGTATGACCAAGCGTAGATCTGCCTCATCCTCTCGGCAGCTTTTTAGATGAGTTGCTTTTTAGGATGAGTATGGTTTTAATCAGATTGTGCTTGGGGTGATGGGGAGAGAGCACCTAGGAGGATATAGCTTGGGCTTCCTGAAGTTGCTCGATCCTGAATACCACTTGGGAATTTTTCGAACATGCTCCCAAGCTTGCGCAGCGCTGCCCTAAGCAGTTGGAGAAGCGTGGCTGGGGTTCCAGGGGCAGGACTGCTCTGAGGGATGGCAGTTCTGCCAGTGGTGCTAGTGAAGGCAATAGAGAGAAGGCAAGATGCCAAAGAAATGCTGAGGTCCAAGGACGGAGCCCACAAACTCCCCTGGGAGCTTCAGCCCCCTGCCTCTCCCCCACCAAAGGTGGTCGCCTCCCGTTGCCATGATGGGGGGGGGGGTCACATTTCCAAAGCACGAGCAACTTCGACTCTGAAAACTCTCCTTTCCTGCCAGCACCTGGGCATGCTCAAATCCCCCACTCGAAGGAAGGCTCCTCCCTGCCAATGGGAAGGATTTGATTGGAAAAATGTGATTCTAGAAATCAGATCTGGGACTGGACTGAAATTGCCTGAAAAAATGAAAGAAGCATTGGCACAATTAACAAAAAGGGACTGGATTCCTTTATTTGTTTATTTTTTTTGCAGCTAAATCCTGCACAGCTTGCAAACCTTGGGAGGCAGCCATCCTATTATCATTCCTGATATGGACTTGAATTTCTAAGAAATGCCTTTTTTTTTTTTTTCGAGAACTGTGGAATTGAACCTCTACTAGAAGCAGTTCTAGGAGTCCCAGTCACAATGTCTCAGGATCAGTGGTGAGACAAGAGCCAGAGCTGTGGGGTCCTGAGTGCCCGCAGACCCATAAAGCCGTGTACCGATCCCAAGTGGATCCCTTCAAGAGTCCCGGAAAACGCAGCCCTGCGTCTAAACCACCCTCTGAATTGGGACTCGCCAGATCTCTATGTCATTTGAGGGACCCCAAATACCAGGGGGCCCCACTGGCTTGTCACACTGCCTGAAATATTCACATTGTGAAGTAGTGGAGTCCCCGTCTTTTCTAAAGCAGAGTGTCTCAGAGGTAGAGACCTTCCCCAATCTTTAAAGAAGATCAGCTTTTCACTTAAAGCAAAAAACAAAACAAAACAAAACAAAAAAACAAAACAAACGGAGAAGGGAGGGTAATGCTCAGTCCAGGTTTTGGTGTGAGCTGGGAATGCGGACAGGGGGTGGGCTGAGGAGGGCTCAGGGCCCGCCAGCATGGCCCCTGAGTTACTGGCAGAACCTCTGGGAAGGAGGGAGGTGACTTATGGGGCCCCGGGGAGAGGCAAAGTCAGCCGGAGCCCAGGCCAGGACTCTCATCTGTGGCCCCAGAGGCACACACTGGCTCTAATCATTGTGACGTTGGGAGGCGATCCCCACAGTCTCCAATTCCCTAACTCTGTTGTTACCGTGACCACTCAGGGTGCAGGCACTCTGCATTTTCTGTGACCCCACTTAACCCACAGATACTTCTGCATGTCTCATTATTCGGTGGCACAGACAGACAGACCACAACAGCAGGGGACGGCCACAGACGTCACAGCCAAGGATCTTGCAATACATTTGTTCCAGCTCTGCTAGGTCTCTTAAGAAATCTACAATTTTGATTTTTTTTTTTTTACTTAATTGTCCCTCCAACACTCTTTATTTAAAAAAAAAAAGATTGTATTTTTTATTTTATTTTTTTTAAAGATTTTATTTATTTATTTGTCAGAGAGAGAGCGCACAAGCAGGGGGAGCGGCAGGCAGAGGGAGAGGGAGAAACAGGCTCCCCGCTGAGCAAGGAGCCCGATACGGGACTTGATCCCAGGACCCTGGGATCCTGACCTGAGCCAAAGGCACATGCTTAACCAACTGAGCCACCCAGGCGCCCCCTCCAACACTCTTTAAAGCACATACTATGTGCCAAGTGCTGGAGTAAGCATATGGGATATATCATTGATCTAATCCTTACCACAACCCTGTTGTGTAGGCACTGAGAGGGTAAGTAATTTGGCCAGGACTGTTGGCCTATTTAGAGCTTCTAGAAGTCATCTGGCCTGCTGGAATCTTTGAGATTACTTTTCCTAACTCAAACTCCCTTCCGAATTGTCTCTTCCCATTGATTCAGCTTCTGTAGTGAGAGATTCATCTGCAAAATGAGGTTGCCTGAGATAGCTCTGGTAGGGAGTCAGCCTCCGCACTCACCTGGGGACCGTCCCCTGTAGAACCAAAGAACAGAAATAACCGGCCTCACTAGGATTGGCCACAAACCTCAAACTCCTTTAGAAGGACCCCAAAATGTCTCTGAAAAACAATAGTCAGATCACTGACCTTACTGCTGGAGAATGAAGGAGCATCATCGTGGCAAGTGTCCATCCACTTTGAGCCACTTGACCTGCCACCTTGGGTCTTTTCTGACAAAAGCCTTCAGTTAACCCAGCAATTCCAGCCTAGGCTCCTGTCGGAGTCTGCCTAAACTAGCTAGATGGTTGCATCTGGGTCACTATAACCCAAAAGGCCTTAATTAAAGTCAGGAAATATGCTCAGTCTCCTCCTCTGCAATGCTCTAAGTCTAGATACGGCAAATTCGCCTGTGAAGACGTAGAAGCATAAAGGGGCCCTGGACACAGCACAGTCATTTGGGACACCTTCCCCCCCGCCCCCCGCCAGTATAAATTGAGAAATGAGAAAAGGGAAGTATTTGGCTCTAGATGAGTTTCCTTTTGTAAAGACTGTAGACAAAGGGGCTTGTCTACTAAAGGCACTTTGTTTGGGTACAGGGAAAGCAATCTCCAGCCCACGGGGCCTCAGGCAGGAGTTTGCATGGTGGGTGTTTGGGTGGGGGGGGAGGAGCAGGTCGGTGACGACTGGCAGGCTGAGGGCGTGAGGAGGACACAGGAAGGAAAAGGGGGCAGAAGGAGAGGGGGGCAAGAGACTGGAAAGTGAAGGGAGCAGGCACAAAAGAGAGAAGAGGAATGGCAGGGATGTTCGTAGTAGGGGCAGTGAAGGGAGGGCTTGTGCCACTGGCAATCTGCTCGCCTTCTTTTTTTCTTTTTTTTTTAAGACTTTTTTGTACTGGGGCCCCTGGGTGGCTCAGTCAGTGAAGCGTCTGCCGTCGGCTCAGGTCATGATCTCAGGGTCCTGGGATCGAGCCCCGCATCGGGCTCCCGGCTCAGCGGGGAGTCTGCTTCTTATTTATTTGAGAGAGAGAGAACGAGCGGGGGGAGGGGCAGAGGGCAAGGGAGAAGCAGACTCCCCGCTGAGCAGGGAGCCCAACGCCAGCTCCATCTCTGGACCCTGACCTGAGCTGAAGGCAGACTGAGCCACCCGGGGGCCCCTCTGCTCGCCCTCTTGATGAATTCATTTCCTGTTTATTCCATACCTTTGGGGCATTGGAGTCTTACACCAATGATTTATCCAGTAATGGACACTTACCCCCTTCAGGTATCAACACTTTTGTAACTCAACTTTGGAGAGATAGTCTTTCAAAATTTGTTCACACTCCATGGCTTTCTGACACAAGAACGTCTTGAATTACCTTTTCTGGAACTCGTGGTGAAATAGGCAAGGAGTTTGCTTATGAACATTGTTTTCGTTCTTTCAGCAGAAAGTGATTAAGGGCTTTCTGTATGCCAAGCACTGGGCCAGGTGCCATGGATACTGGTGGACACCACGGACCTGGAGCCTTCCCATGGACCTTGTTGTGCCTGTAATTTAGCCCGGGTTGAGAGAGTCAGAGGATCACCGCTACCACTTCCTAAACTGTGGGCTGTGATGCAGTGAGACCTTTGAGGGTCTTAGGAATGAGTTGGGTTGTTTGCTCGGGACCGTGATGCCCGGGACCTCCCAATGCCAGCCGCCGATTCATGTTGTTGTCACTATGTTCCTTCTCATCAGCCATGTACTTGAACACCTATTTGCCCGGGCCGGGGCCTGGCAGTGGCTTGTCTCTTCCACAGAGTAAAGTGTATGTGTTTGGGGATCGTGGTCACCCAGCAGCATCTCTGCCCCAAGTTCTGAGCTGCAACTATAGTTGAGGTCGCTGGAAGTATCGCGTCCAGGGAAGCGAGGACTGACAGCGTAGTCAGGGGGTGGGTGCTGGTCAATGTTTAAACATTGGCTGTCTCAGTTGGTGGGGGAGAAGGGCGCTGATTGATGGTGTTTGCTGATTTCCATGGTGTAAATATTCCCACCGTGGCCAGTTTCAAGCTCCCGACGTGATGTCACAGAACCAGGGGCAGAGAGGACATGCACCTCAGTGCCCCATTGGAGAGTATTTCCACCACACAGACATAGGAGTGAAGAGTAGCAAAAATAATTAGCAAGGCATGAGTATTGAGCATTCATTAGCTTTCATAGAGCTTAATTGCAAGCTTGCATACTTTAATTTTTTAATAATTCCTGCAGGTAACAAACCAACTCCCGAAATTCCTGGTGAACAGTCAGTTCTCACTATCAGCTGAGCGGAGTGCTAGCTCACCTTTCTTTTAGGCTCAGCAGGAGAAAGGGAAACTAATTAGATGGAGCCCCAGAGTCCTCATCCCAGCTTTAACCATGGCGGCCCCACTTGTATTCATTTTATGCATACTGGGATTCTGTGTTTGAACAAAGGGTTCCAGTATGTTTTTAATGTGGGATTTTTGGAAAGACACTGGTGTAGACAGTTGATGAGGCTCCTTCCAGCTAGGATGGCCCAAGTTAGCGAAGCCTGGGTACCCTCCTGTTTCCTTTCTCATTTCCTTGTCCTCTCTTGTCACTCAGGTTTCCTATTCCTGCCGTCCTCATGAATCCTTTTGTCCCATCCCAAGGACCTCCATCTACACTGAAGAGAGAGCTGTTACCACTTGATCTGGTTTAAAGTGAGATCCCTCCCAGGCATATTTTACTCTTTAACACATGACTCTGGGGCGCCTGGGTGGCTCAGTTGGTTAAGCGACTGCCTTCGGCTCAGGTCATGATCCTGGAGTCCCGGGATCGAGTCCCGCATCGGGCTCCCTGTTCGGCGGGGAGTCTGCTTCTCCCTCTGACCCTCCCCCCTCTCATGTGCTTGCTCTCTCTCATTCTCTCTCTCTCAAATAAATAAATAAAATCTTTAAAAAAATAAAAAATAAAAAAAACAAAAACAAAAACAAAACACATGACTCTGGGAGACTATGAAGTTCTTCCAAATACAAAGGGATGGACTTCTAAAGGGCAGAATTCCAAGAAGGGGGAAGGTACCTTAAAATCAACCTGTTTTATGCTTTGCATTCTCCTTCAAAAATCTCCGGGTCTCAGTGGATGGCTGGGTTACCCCCAAAGAGCTGCCCAATAGTGCACCTCTATTTTTCTTTATACAACACACGATTCTTTGAGTAAAACCCAAAAGCTTTTCTTAGCACGTGTTTGGTTGCTCCTCCACCGAATACGAGCTTTTCAGCCATGGAAATGCATAGAAGAGGCCGCAGGAGTTTGACCAGCCTGCTCAGTCCAGGTTTTGGTGTGAGCTCGGAAGGCGGACAGGGGTGGGCTGAGGAGGGCCCATATGGATATGACACAATCCTTTTCTGAAGACAAATTCACCCTCCTTAGCCTGCCAGAGAAATTATTTTTCCAGGAAAACTAAACAGTAAGCACATACTTGGATGTTCCTTTCAGACAAGAGAGGAGCCCTTTCTATCCCATTAAGGTCAGGCAATTGCCCAAATGATTTGCTTCACTGCCTATCATAACGGGGAGTGTGGGACAGAACCAGCGGGGGCCTACACTCGTCTCCGTCCATCCAGCAGTCACAGTGGAGCAAAGTTCATAGTCACAGGCACCCTCTGAAGCCTGCAGTCAGAGAGGCTGAGGCTGGGGCCACTCGGGAACCTCCCCCCTGCACACACACAAGCCTACAATGTTCCCACAGCTCAGTGCAGCAGCTCATCGGGGTCAGCGTTCTAGAACCAAAAGTGAAGTGATGGACTAGGGTGCATAGAGGCTGGTGGCCTAGGAGTCCATGGGATGAGGCACAAAGGTGAGCTTCCTGGCCAACCGCCAGATCTGCTGGGTGCACGCTGTTCAGATGCAGATAGGCTAGCCAGTAGCTCAGGAGCTGGGGGGCAGTGTGCCCAGACCTAGGGGTCCACCCCATAGCTTTGCTTCTCAGGTTCCATCCCCGCTCCTGACACCAGCAGCAACCTCCCTTTGTTCGCTTTTCACTGAGAGTGACGGCTCCCCATCTGAAGGCTCCAATTGTAAGGAGGTATGAATGCATGCCCAACACATAAAACAGACTCAAAGCCAAGCTCTGTCCAGTCTAGGCCAACTTAGGTGATAAATCTTGCTCAATTCCCTGGTCTGAATACCTTTGGCTACCTCTGCAAGCCCAGTCTATTCTTGATCCAAGGCCCCTTGGCCAAGGTCCCTGCACAGTTGGCCCTTTCTCCTCTTCTCTGTCCAAGCTGAACTCACTCTCCCCTCGCTCCCCCCAAAGTCCTTCACTTTCAGGATCGGAATCTTTGGAACCCAAACTTTCTCTCTTAGAAAAATCTCTTCTTTTACCTCTAACTTTAGTCCAACTTAGGCTCTTAAATTCTCTTGAGTCTTCCAACACTTGAATTCTGGAGGACTCTGGTCTCTCCGGGGAAAGCAGTGGCTATCCACATTTATCTAGTAACATCCAATGGCTAGTATAATTTATAGATCATGTCCAGCAAACAGCAATCTCAGAGTATGCTTTCCCTGTGTCACTTGCTCTTGACCTTGGAGAGAGGTTTGAGATCTAAATGTAAGCCACCAGCAAAATATTGCCTTGTCAATGCACCAAAGAGAGGGAAAGTTAGCTTATCTTTCAGAAGTCCCCAGAGTATTGTGGACTAGCTGAGTAAGTGTAATTAGAAAAAGGAAAAGGAAGTCAAGGATAAATTCACATGTAGCTGAAGAAGTCTCATGATAAAGTGAATTTTTCCCAAGGTTGCCAGAAAGCAAGTCATGCAACCTTTGGGAAATGGTGAGTTCAAGAATTTCCAAAGAGCCCCCCATCCTTCACCTGGCCAAGTCCTTGATATCACCCAAGAGCTCTGATTGTCCCACTTCAGGCTAGAGAAGCAAGCTGCTTTTCATTGCTACTTTCCAAAGTGTGTTCATATCCATTATCTCACTTGATTGTTACCATGACCCTGTGAGGTAGGTAGGATAACTATTAGTTTTCCCCAGGCTCACTTCTGGAAGATTCCCAGGAGTCAGATTTTACACAATGGTAAGTTGACAGTGTTGGCTCCCTTTCCACATGCTAACAAAACCTAGCTGGTCTAATCCTTATGTAAAGGGAAGATTCATCATGCAACATTGACCTAAGCTAGGCAGAGAGAAGCCTGATCATCGGGGAGTAACAGGGTTGGGGGGGGAGGTGATCTTGAAAAACTGAGTAATTCTACTCCTCCCTTCCCTTCCTGGAGCTAAAATCCAGGCTTTTGAATGGGAAGGGCTTGTGTTATCTTTTTTTTTTTTTTTTTTTACTTTT